>NC_136263.1:104025418-104562918 GCF_964187855.1 Myxine glutinosa
CATTGGTGGTAGAATCTTTAGTGGGACAAGGAACATGGGAAGAGGTAGCCTTGGATTGGTTACCAGAGGGAAAAGGAAATCTGGAGCGCGGGAAAATGGAGATGCAACTGGAGAGCCAGGAAAGGTTAAAAGAGTTGGAATGGAAAGCAGAAAAGGAAAGAGCAGAGGAAAAAGCAGAGGAAAGGAAAGCAGAAAAGGAACTCGAGGAGAGAAGAGCAGAGGAAAGGAAAGCAGAAAAGGAACTCGAGGAGAGAAGAGCAGAGGAAAGGAGAGCCGAAAGGGAGTTAAATGAACGGGACATGGAGTATCAGAGGGAACTTAAACTCAAGGAGCCTGAATTACTGGGGGAACGGAGAGAAGTAGTATCCATGCCGGCTAGTTCGACAACCAGTCAGAACTCTTGGGATGTTGGCAGGCATGCGAGGCTGGTTCCACCCTTCAATGAAAAGGAGGTAGCCAAGTTATTTTTACATTTTGAGAAGGTGGCTCAAATGCTAAAATGGCTTGTGGGGTCATGGACTATGTTAGTCCAAAGTGTTCTGGTGGGTAAAGCTCAAGATATCTATTCGGCTTTACCGATTGACCAATGTGCAGATTATGAGATAGTGAAGAAAGCCATTCTCAAAGCCTATGAATTGGTCCCTGAAGCTTACCGACAAAAATCCAGGAATGCCAAGAAGACGGAGAGTGAGACCCATGTGGAGTTTGCCAGAATGAAGGAAACCATGTTTGATAGGTGGTGTGACTCGAAGGAGATTGGGAAAGACTTCAACCTTTTACGACAATTGATCTTGGTGGAGGAATTCAAACAGTGTGTCCACGTGGACATTAAAATGCATCTGGATGAAAAAAAGGTACAGGAGTTGTATGAGGCAGCAACAGTGGCAGATGACTATGCCTTGACACACCGGATGGGGTTCCACAAACCTAATATCCCGCCTTGAGTTAGCCAGGGGAGTTATGGCAAATCAGGTTCGGAGAACAAATTTTCATGGAGGTGGCCTAGAGAGGACTATGGGGACAAATCTGATACCGTGACTTGTAGGGATCAGAAGACTACAGTTCCAAGGCAGAGCTATCTTCCGGGGGGCCCGAGGCAGACCACGAGTTTTTTCCTCTGGGCCGACTTGCGCTTTTAGCAAGAATCCTGGGCATTTGATGTCCCAATGTTACGCCCTGAAAAGGAAAAATCAGGAGCGGAGTCAGACTCGTGCAACTCCGAATGCGTTGGCCAGTGCGAGAAATCGTCCTTGGTGGACAGTGCCTTGTGAAGGTTCCCGTGCCAAAGTTACGGCATCACAGAACGACCTTGTCCAAGAGCGTTACAAACCTTTTATTTCCGAGGGGTTTGTGTCACTGGATGGGGACTTAACTCACCAGAGACCTGTTAAGGTATTGAGGGACACAGGAGCACATCAATCTTTGATGCTTGAGGGCATTTTGCCATTGCCAGAGAAGACGGTAGTGTTCTCTTACAGGGGGTTGGTGGCTATGTTAAAGCTCCTCTTCATGTCATACATTTGAATTCTGATTTGGTGTCAGTTCCGGTCACCGTAGGTTTACAAGCCACTCTTCCTGTAGAGGGAATCTCTTTTATTATCGGGAATGATTTGGCCGGGGGTCAAGTTTCTGGTAATCCGATGTTGGTTGAAAAGCCCAGTATGGAAAATAATACAGCACAGTTAGAGCAGGAGATTCCGGGTATCTTTCCATCCTGTGCAGTGACTCGTGCTATGGGTAGGAAGTGCTCTGAAGAGAAGGAGAAGGAAGGTGATGTGGATTTGTGTTCCGTAGAGATATTTGAGGAAAAGTCTGGAAGAGATAATAGGAAAGGGAGTGACGTCAAGGAACCTAAGGAAATGGTGGCATCTGGACCACTAGAGAAAATGGAGTGTCCGTCGGAGACATCTCGGAATGAGGCTGAACAAACGGGGCGTGTCCGAAAGAGACTTGTTGAAGAACAACACAGAGATTCGGAGCTCCGGAGTTTGATTGGTAAAGCCGTCACAGAGGAAGAGGCTAAGAAGATACCTGTTGGTTACTTCATGAAAGGGGAAATACTCATGAGAAAATGGAGACCACCGGAGGTGCCAGCAAATGATGAGTGGAAAGTTCATTACCAAATTGTGGTGCCACAGCCGTACCGGAGGGAGATATTGAGTTTGGCACATGAGACACCTTTGGCCGGGCACCTTGGAGTGAACAAGACATGTGACAGAATTTTGGTACATTTTTTCTGGCCTGGATTGTGACATGATGTGGCGGAGTTCTATAAATCTTGCCATTCTTGCCAGCTTGCGGGAAAACCTAATCAGAAAGTCCCCTCTGCACCTTTAAAACCAATTCCAGCTTTTGAAGAGCCATTCAGTCGTGTCATTATTGACTGTGTAGGCCCTTTACCTAAAACTAAGGCTGGACATCAGTATTTACTGACCATCATGTACGCTTCCACGAGGTTCCCAGAAGCAGTGCCTCTTAGAAAAATTACTGCGGCAGTTATTGCGAAGGCCTTGAGTAAATTTTTCACTTTGGTTGGCCTACCTAAGGTGATCCAGTTTGATCAGGGTTCCAATTTTATGTCAACGCTTTTTCAGCAAATGGTACACCTGTTGGGAGTGGAGCAGTAAGATTAAGTACTTACCATCCCGAGAGCTAAGGGGCCTTGGAAAGGTTTCAGCAGACATTGAGGAATATGATCAGAACGTACTGTTTTGAATGTGACAAGGATTGGGATGAGGGAATACCCTTATTGTTGTTTGCTACGAGAGAATCTGTTCAGGAGTCATTGAGATTCAGTCCTTTTGAACTTGTGTTTGGACACGCAGTTCGAGGACCATTGAAATTGGTGAAAGAACAGTGGCTACAGGAGGAGTCGCAGTCAACAGTGGTAGAGTATGTGTCAACGATTAGGCACAGATTGGCAAAAGCTTGTGAAGTTGCGAGGGGAAACTTGAAAGCGACACAGGATAAAATGAAAGTGAGGCATGACAATAAATCTCAGATAAGAAATTTCAGTCCTGAGGACCGAGTGTTAGTGTTGCTTCCTGTTCCAGGTCAGCCACTACAGGCTAGGTATTTTGGTCTCTATACAATCGAAAGGAGGGTTAATGAAATGGATTACATGGTGACAACTCCCGACCGACGGAAAAAGTGGCAGCTGTGTCATGTCAACCGACTGAAGAAATATTATGAGTGGAAGCCTGTGGAAGAAAGGGTTCCTGTCTCACCTGTCTTGCCTGTATATTGGGGTGCCAGAGAATCCAGAGGTTGAGGCCGGTGTGAAGTTTGATAACGTTGATGACCAGGCTTGTCCCAGATTGACGAACACGGAAGTGTTGAGCAATTTAGATGAGAAATTAGGTCATTTGACGAGGGAACAACAAGGACAACTATCCAGCGTAATTTTTGAGTTTGCACATTTGTTCACAGGTGTACCTGGTCGTACTGACTTGGTATATCATGATATCGAGGTGGGGGAAGCCACTCCTGTGAAACAACACCCTGATCGGATGAACCCTGTGAAGATGGATTATCTTCGGAAGGAGGTTCAGTATTTGTTGGATAATGACATCATCGAGCCAAGCAGCAGTGAATGGAGCTCACTCACCATGTGTGTTGGTTCCAAAACTCGATGGCAGTTTTCGCTGTTGTACGGATTTAAAACGGGTTAATGCAGTGACCAAGACCGACTCATATCCCATCCCGAGGATTGATGACTGTATTGATAGAATAGGCCCAGCTAAATTTGTAACTAAATTTGACTTGCTGAAAGGGTATTGGCAGATTCCTCTTACTGATAGAGCCAAGGAAATCTCGGCTTTAGTCACACCAAATGGGTTGTATCAGTACAAGGTTCTTCCCTTTGGATTGAAAAACCGGCCTGCTACATTTCAACGGCTGATTAATAAGCTTATTGCAGACCTTGAGGGGGAGGAGGCTTATCTGGATGATGTCATCATCCACACCATGACCATGGAAGATCATATTAAACAAATCCGTGCATTTTTCAAGAAGCTGACCGAGGCAGGGTTGACAATCAACTTATCTAAGAGTGAGTTTGTAAAGGCACAGGTGGTGTTCCAAGGCCATGTAGTAGGTCAGGGTCAGGTGCAACCGGTGACAGCCAAGAAAGAAGCCATTGATCGCTTCCAAGTTCCAAAAGGGAAGAAGGAGCTTATGAGATTCTTGGGTATGGCTGGTTGGTTCCGGCGGTTCTGCAGGAATTTTTCTGATGTGGTAGCCCCTTTAACGAATTTGCTGAGGAAAGACACCAAGTTTGTTTGGGATGACAAATGCCAGGCTGCCTTTGCCCACGTCAAAGCGATATTAATGAGCTCTCCTGTCCTAGCAGCCCCGGATTTTCAAGAACCTTTCAAGTTTGCCATTGATGCAAGTGATGTGGGGGCTGGGGCAATTCTATTGCAGGAAGATGAGGATGGCGTGGATCACCCGGTGTGCTACTATTCCAAAAAGTTTAACAAACATCTGGCAAATTATGCCACTGTGGAAAAAGAGACCCGTGCTCTCCTGCTAGCGCTTCAGCATTACAAGGTGTATCTGTGAACTACTACCTTTCCGATAAAAGTCTTCACTGATCACAACCCCTTAACCTTCATTCAAAAAATGAAAAATAAACATCAGAGGTTGATGAGATGGAGTTTGTCTTTGCAGGAGTTCAACTTGGAAATTGAGCATGTAAAGGGTAGGGACAATGTCGTTGCTGATGCTTTATCCAGAGCGAGCTAACTTTGGAAATTCCTGTAGGTTGTTTGAAAGTGTTGTTGCTTTCTTCTGGGGAATATTAATTATTGTTGCTCACGTGAGTTGATCATTTGGGTGTGAGTTTTACTTTTGTTTGTTAAAGAGGGTTGTTGCATGAAAAGAAAGTTTTCCCTATGTTCAAACTTTCACTCTTGAGGGTGGGGAGTGTTACGGATTCGTCACTTCCGTCTTTGTGGTTTTCACCCCCTGGAAGCATTTTTAGTTTCATGTACTATTATTGTGATATTTGATTCATTGTATCATGTATCATTGTGAGGCAGTTGCAGGAGAAGTACACGGAGAAGAGGAAGAAGTTGTTTCTTGGGTTTGTTGATCTGGAGAAAGCATTCAATAGGGTTCCACGCAAAGTATTGACATGGGCATTGAGGAAGTTACGAGTGGAGGAATGGTTGATCAGAGTAGTGATGGCAATGTACAAAAGAGCACGCACAGCTGTAAGGACGAAGGACGGGAACAGTGGTGAGTTTGAGGTGAAGGTGGGAGTGCATCAGGGGTCGGTACTAAGTCCACTACTATTTGTAGCTGTGGTGTAGGTGCTGGCTCAGAACGTAAAGGAGGGTTTACTGTGGGAGTTGTTGTATGCAGATGATCTGGTGTTGATTGCGGAAAGTATGGATGGACTGAAGGAAAAGATGAACAAGTGGAAGGAATGTATGGAGACAAAAGGTCTGAAGGTGAATATCGGAAAGACGAAGGTGATGGCAAGTGGTAAAGCATGTGGTGAGGTGGAAATAACTGGGAAGTGGCCCTGTGCTGTGTGCAGGAAGGGTGTCGGAGTGAACTCCATTCAATGCACAATGTGCGCTGAGTGGGTTCATCAAAAATGTAGTGGTCTGAGTGGGTCATTAACCAGTGTGGCAGCTACATTCAAATGTAAGGTGTACACAGAGGGAGCTGCAGACGGAGGAAATGTTGAGTTATATCTTGGAGACGGCCTGAAGCTGGAAGGTGTGAAAACATTTTGCTACCTCGGAGACATGCTGAATGGAGAAGGTGGATCAGACTCGGCAACGGTTGCTCGAGTGAGATGTGCATGGAAGAAGTTTCGGGAACTGAGTGGCGTGCTGATGAGGAGGGGAGTGTCGTTGAAGCTGAAGGGAAAGGTGTAATGGTGTATGCTGCATGTGTGAGAAGTGTTATGATTTATGGGAGCGAGACATGGCTAATGAATGTAGAGCAGCAACGAAGGCTGGAAAAGGTGGAATTGCGAATTAGGCCGGTCATTTTACGAATATACCCACCACAAATTGCAATAGTAATGAAACTTGGCATTTTTGCTTCTTTTGACCCATGTAATAACATAGTAAAAGTCAAGGAATAACGAGGCATTGGAACACATTCATTTCGAGCAACCACTTTTTGACAGTTATGCACGAAAATAAGCTAATAAAAATGGCACAAAATAATGCACTTAATTTGTTATTTCGTTCACATTCTCAAAAGATGTCAGAAATGTAAGTGTTTAAGAGTGTAAGACAGGCCTTATGCCCTGGTTTTACAATACATTTGACATGTAAAGGTATATATATTGAGATAATTGACATTTAAGGTAGCTTTATCCCAATAAAATTGAATTTTTTTGAAAATATACATATCAATGAATTTTGAAAGCTAATATAATGGTCTATCATATTCTTATATCAAATTAGATTTTACTCTAGTCTAATTAGGTGAACAAAGCCTAATTAGGTGAATAAAATTTAATTACACGAACAATGATCTTCATAGCAACGACTTTGGACCTTGGATACGGTCGCTTTTATATAACCAATCTCAAAAAGTGTGGTATCAAAAGATTCGGAATAGCCTATAGTGCAATCCCATGATCGACATGAACAGCAGTGATCCAACTTGCATCTATTCAACATTGACATTTCTATGTGAGCACGCCAAACAGTACAACGCAAAGGTCATCATCACATTTGACCAACCACTTTGGTGGAAGGCGCTTACCATCATCGAAAGCCAACCGGAGGGCAGTGACTTGCGTAAGGTTGTACTGCGCTTGGGAGGCTTCCACACGTTGATGAGCTTCTTGGGGAGTATTGGAAATATCATGTCAGGATCTGGACTGCGCTCTGTTCTGGAACTGGTGTATGCTGAGAACACTGTAACGCACATGCTCTCTGGCAAGGCATATGACCGAGCTATCCGTGGTCATCTCTTGGTTGATGCAGCACTGAACACTCTCCTCGCAGAAAGGGTACTTGGTACGCTAGTGCCTGCTTGTTCGCAGGCTCAGGATGATGGCCCTCAGGGCACTACAGGAGATGACGAACCAAGTGAAGACGCGATAATGCAAAGCATAGATGAGGCACAGGCAGCCATGGATCCGCATGATACCGAGGCAGGACAGGCAGCCATGGATCCGCGTGATACCGAGTCAGGGTCGCAAAGTGTGGGAGCTGGCCCAGTTGACCTGTGTGAGCTACGAAACCTGTATGATTCATTGTTGAAGGGTGAGGGTTGCACTGAAGATATCCTTTCAGCCCCGGTTCTGGACTCTGTTCGTGACATCATGAATGTTGCTCGACAATCGAAGAAGGATCTGCGTACAGCACAGCTATGGCTGCAATACATGGACATGATAGACATTCTGAGGACATTCCTGAGGTCGGAACGCACTGGTGACTGGCGTCTGCACGTGCACGCTTTGCACGACATGTTGCCCTACCTAGCAGCTGCAGGCCACAATCTGTACACAAAATCTGTGTACATCTACCTGCAGCGACTGGCACAACTGTCTATTCAGCATCCGGAGGTCCACCATCAGTTCCAGAATGGATTTCACGTAGTGCGGCGTTCAGATCGGTACTGGGCCGGCTTGTCCACAGATCTTGTGATCGAGCAAGTGCTCATGAGAAGTGTGAAAACCACAGGGGGACTAACAAGGGGTCGTGGAATGAGCGAGCCGCAAAGGATCACGTGGCTGCTGTCCACCCCCATATGTGCAGAGGTCAACATGGCTTTGCAAGAGTACACATCAGTGCAGTATGGGACCAGTGACCAGCACAAAGAACAAAGCGCAGCTCGACAAGGACGGGACACAGATGACACGCACAAACTTATTCGCTACCTGTCATCAAAGGATCCCTTTGGAAACGATCCAACTCTGCAAAGCATTGACACTGGCATCACAGCTGGAGATTCGGTCAATGCTGACCAAGCAGCGTCAGTCGGCAGGAAGATCTTAGATGGAATGCTTGACAAAAAGGTTCTTGATCACACGTTCAAGAAGAAAGATCAGGTTGTGACTCTTGACACACGTTCATCATTGAAAACTGGCAGACAATCCGTTCTGATAGATCCACAACTGTTGTTCCAACGTCTGAGTACGGCAGGATCACGCTGTGATGACCTCAAAGATGTCTTCAAGTACGAACTAAGCAGTTTCCCACCAGCACTGTTTAAGACCACTGATATCCTGCTTGAGGCCGACAAGCCAGCGCTAGCCGAAGCCATTTGGAAACAACTCCCCCTTGACGTTCGCAACACAGTGCTGCCACAGAATGTGCAATATGTTCTGGATGGTGGGGCATTGCTACACAGAATTCCTTGGAATTCTGGCGAGACATATGGAGGAATCGCCAGTCACTACGTGCGATATGTTGGAGACAGGTATGGTAACGCTGTCATAGTGTTCGATGGATATGTGAGCGCACCCTCCACCAAAGATGTAGCGCACAGCAGGCGCGTTCGATCTCACAGCAGTCCCCTTGTCAACTTCACAACGGACATGGTATGTACTATGAAGAAAGATGACTTCCTTGCCAACCAAACAAATAAACAACGTTTCATCAATCTACTGAGTGATGACCTTCAACGGCGGCACAACGCTGTTCATCATGCCAGGGCAGATGCAGATGTTCTCATAGTGGAGACAGCCATTGCATGTGCAAACACCAAGGACACCGTGATAGTTGGCGACGACACCGATCTTCTTGTTCTCCTTTGCAGTCGTGCAGGGCCCACATCTCACAACCTGTTCTTCCGACCTGAGCCTAAGCTGACGTCAAGGAGGCAAGCAAGATGTTGGAATATCGAGCAAGTGCAAAAGACACTTGGACGCAATGTTTGTGACAAGCTTCTTGTTGCACATGGACTCCTGGGTTGTGATACCACGTCAAGAATTTACTCGATTGGCAAATCAACAGCCTTGAAGAAGCTGAACTCCTGTGCGTATTTCTCCGAGCTTTTGGCAAACTTCAACACTCCTGGAGCGTCAAAAGAGGATGTCATGACAGCTGGAGAGAATGCCCTGGTTTGCTTGTATAATGCCCAGCCCGGGGAAACACTGGACATGCTGAGGCTTCAACGCTTCCACCAGAAGGTTTCAACAAGCACTGTCAGAGTTGAGCCTCGTACCCTGCCCCCTACATCAGCATCTGCAAAGCAACATTGCCTACGGGTGTATGTTCAGGTTCAGCAGTGGCAAGGAGTTGCCATGGATGCCAATGGTTGGGGCTATCCGTGACGAGAGAATGGTTCCCGTGATGACCGAGATGAAGCCTGCTCCAGATTACCTTCTAGATGCCATCCACTGTGGCTGCAAAACAGACTGCAGCACCCTACGATGCAGCTGTCGCAAGTACAGCCTGGAATGCTCTTACGCATGCAGTGAATGCAAAGGACTTCACTGTTCTAATGTGACCTTGTCAGAACCAGAAAGTGATCCAGAAGAAGAATAAGCTCTTAGGTTGGTGCTTGAATCGCAGTTCATTCAATTATTAAATAAAACACTTTTTTTTTTTTTCAATATATATATATTTTTTTCAATATTATTTAACGATTTTTTTTGTATATATAGTACGATATGAACTTGTTCACATAAAGCCATTACATTGCAGGCCTCAGGGACATAAAATTGCAGGATCTCATAAGGATTTAGCACGGAAACAGTTTTTGGTCTGAAAAATTTATGCAGATTTTCGCTTAAAACCTTCTCTTAAAGATTGCAAAAATTGGAAATGTTCCAATGCTCCGATTCTCCTTGACTTTTAGTATGTCATTCTCCACTAAATTTGACATTGAAAAATGCATGTTTCATTACTATTGCAATTTGTGGTGGGTTCGACCCCAAAATGGCGTAGATTGACTGGACTAAATGGTTTGATGGATGTGCAGAGTATCGTTGAGAGAGAGAGGAAGACAAATGATGAATTGCGAAAGATGATGGGAATAGAGCCTGTGATTGATGCTGTGAAGAGGAACAGGTTGAGATGGTTTGGTCATGTGTTGAGGAAGGATGAAAGTGACTGGTTGAGAAGAGTGATGGAAATGAATGTAGAAGGAAGTAGAGGATGGGGAAGACCGAGAAAGACTTGGCTAAAGATGGTGGAAGAAGAAATGCGGGCAAGGGGGTTAACAAGGAGAGATGCAGAAAATAGGGCAAAATGGAGAAGATTGTCATGGGGACCGCAAGGCTAACCTCCACTCTAGCAGGGAAAATGGCCTTAAAATGCATGTTGTTGTTGTTGTTGTACTATTATTGTTATAGTTTGAGTGAAATGGAGATGACTGTCTTCAAAAGGAAAAATTAGTGTTTTAAAAGAAAAATGAAATGGATCGGGAGAAACCGGATGAAGAAGAGGAGGAGGCTGAAGCGGTGCAAGTGAGGTCGGGAGAAAAAGGCCGAGCTGCTTTGAGGTATCGAGCGGACGCTGGCGAATGTTGGTCACGAGCTAATATTGGTTTCCCCTGGAAAGGGATTCCTGTGACAGAGTCGATATCGCTGTGGCAGATAAACCTGCGTGATGGGTTTTGCGGTTGATTCCAAAAGTGAATCATTGTTGGAGAGCAGGTACGCCTCCATTACGGGCCCGCCCGCCATTTCACCTCACTCCAGCCATTTCACCGCGCGCCAGCCGTTAGCCTGGTTCGCGTGTGTGTCATGGATTTTGATTGGGAATTGGCGGTTTTCCGCTTGGGGAGCCGCTGCTTGTTCATATCAGCGTCATTGTCTGGTGAACCGAAGGTGTGAATTCCCAGTCGCCTTTTGGGTGCACTTTTGCCTGACCGACGTTAGCCCGACACCCACCCAGCGGCTCTTCGGCGGCGGTCGACTGTCAGCCGTCCTGGGTTCTGGTCTCAATACGACCTTCTTCTTGTGATCACCTGAGCGTGGATCGACTTTGGCCTGGTGCCGGGACAGTGACTTTGGGGGTGTTACATTTCACTCATGTGGAGCACCGTGAGTTATTGAGTTAAGAAACTGGTGGTACTATTATAGGAATTATATATCGTATTTTGTTGTTATATTGTACTTGTGCAAGTTGTTATTATTGTGCGATATTAATACAACACTTGGTTTTTTGCAACAACTGATTGGTGTGGTTTCACCATTGGTCATTGGCACACATAATAGCACATCATTATGCCGTGACTCCTTTCGGGGCTCGGAGGTACACCGTGACCGGGGTTTGGGGAGGAGCACGTAACAGTAGGTCTTCAGACGATGCAGGCAAGAAAATGAGCGTTCGGCCTCACAGGAGCCTACAGGGAGGGTGCATCAAATATGGAGTAGGACTTTGATGGATGGAAATTCGTCTTCATCTACTGCGCAGAAACAATCCATGAATGTGCTTGGAAGCTTATTGTTGGGCTTCCTTCTCCACAACATCTGCCAGTCTCTAAGCTCATTTATCAGTCCTGCAGAAGTTCCATGTCGTTTTTCCAACGCAATAGCTTCTGATGTAGGCCTGGAATGTCGCAGGTATCGGCGATTATCGCGGATGGCATCAGCAGAAACAGATCACTATCTTTCCGATTTTCAGCACAAAATCGGGTGTCCATTTCCTGGCTGAGGTGGTCGAGAAATGGAATGCACATGTTTCTGAGGTAGAAGAGCAAGGGAGAATTGGCGGCAGTGTTTGGACGGTGGATTTGTCGTTTTACAACTCTCGGCATTGTGACATCACCTCCAACAGAATCTATCGTGGCCTTAGCGTGATCGAACCAAAGAGAGAATTCATTTTCAACATTTGACTGTGGTTGAGTGAACGCGTCCTTCTTGTCGTCAATCATAGAGCATGCCACCAGCACATCCATACCATTTCGATGAAGAGGGGGGTGGGGGGGGGGGGCGCAACCCCTACATCCTCCTCCCTGATCGAAGGGTGGGGGGCGCACCCCCTGCACCCCCTGCAACCCCACCCCTCTGGATCCGCCCCTGACTGGTCTATGGAGTTATTGGGATGGAATCATAAAATTCTCGTATTTCTTACCACTGCAGGTGACCATGGCTGGGGTCTTAGGTGCTTGCTCAGAAGTGCACTTTAATATAAGCATACTGTTACGGATTCGTCACTTCCGTTGTTGTGGTTCTCATCCACTGTAAACATTTTTGGTTGCATGTACTATTATTGTTATCGTTCAAGTGAAATGGAGATGTATTTTCAAAAGGTAAAAAAAATTAATGTTTTAAAAGAAACCGGAAACCGGATCGGGAACCGGACGAGGAAGAAGAAGAGATAAAAGATGCGGAGCGAGTGAGGTCGGAGAAGGAGCCGAGCTGTTTGGAGGTCTGGAGCAAACGCTGGCGAACGGAGGTCACAAGCGAACTTTGAGGTTTCCTGGGAAAGGGATTCCTGCGACAGGGTTGTTATCGCTGTGACAGATAAACCTGCGTGACAGGTTTTGCGGTTGATTCCGAAGAGAATCATTAGAGTGCCGTGACATCTCGAGAATGGACTGTTGGCCATTTGACCTCGCGCCTGATTTCACATCGCTCCAGGTTTTTCACCTCGCTTCAACCATTACACCGCATCCAGACATTAACCTGGTGTGTGTGTGTGCAACGTGGATTTTGAGTGTGAATTTGCGGTTCGCCGATTGGGAGCCGTTGAACATCCATACCCGAAGGTGTGATTTCCCAGCCGCCTCTTGAGGACATTTTTGCCTATCTTTGGCAGTGTGACTGTCAACGAGCGGGATTCTGGTCTCGATACAGCATCGTTCTGACGATCGCTTCAACATCGGCTTTGGCTTGATGCCGGGATAGAGACATTGGGAATGTTCTTTTCGCTCACTTGGAACACAGTGTTACATTGTACGAAACTGATGGTACCATCATAGGAATGATATACAGTCACGTGAAAAAGTAAGTACACCCTATGTAAAGTTTTGACTTTTTCAACATATTTCAACATACAGCTATTTGATCTTCATTTCAACAATATTGATAGATAAAGGTAATATAATGTAACAAATATCATGAAACATTTACATTTTGTAGTCCATTGTATAATTTAAATAAACATAAATGCAAATTTCGCAAGTGGAAAAAGTAAGTACACCCTTGGCTCTAATAGGTGGTATTGCCCCCTTTGGCAAAAACAACCTCAAGTAGGCATTTCTTATGACCGTCTACCAGTCTCTGACATCGACTGGGAGAAATTTTTGCCCACTCCTCCATGCAGAATTCTTTCAGCTGTGCGATGTTTGAGGGGTTTCTTGGATGCACAGCTCGTTTCAAATCCCCCCACAACATCTCGATGGGATTTAGATCCGGGCTTTGACTTGGCCATTCCAGAATCCGCCATTTATTTATTTTGAGCTATTCCTTGGTGGATCTACTGGTATGTTTAGGGTCATTGTCATGTTGCAAGGTCCACCTTCGGTTGAGCTTCAACTTTCCGACAGATGGCCTCATATTATCCTCAAGCACCCTCAGGTACAATGAAGAAGTCAAAGTGGATTCTATGATGGTGAGCTGCCCAGGCCCTGATGTAGCAAAGCTGCCCCAAACCATAATATTTCCACCACCATGCTTTACAGTTGGTATCAGGTTCTTGTGGTCAAATGCTGTCTTTGGTTTTCGCCAAAAATGTCTTGTGGTACTGTGGCCAAATAGCTCTCCCTTTGACTCATCTGTCCAGAGCACATTGTTCCAGAAGTGCTGGTCTTTGCCTCGGTGTTCATTTGCAAACTTTAGTCTTGCCCTGATGTTCTTTCTGGACAGCAAAGTTTTCCTCCTGGCACACCTCCCATGTAGATCAAATTTGTGCAGCCTCTTTCTAATGGTAGACTCGTGCACTTTGACATCAACAGTGGCAAGAGCTACCTGTAGGTCCCGTGATGACATTCTGGGGTTCTTAGAGCCTTCTTTCTGCATCTTGCGGTCTGCTCTCGGGCTGAACTTGCTGGGGCGGCCTGGCCTGAACAAGTTGGCAGTTGTTTGGAATCTTCTCCACTTGCAGATGATCTTCCAGACAGTCGAATGATTGACTTCAAATTGTTTGGAGATCTTTTTAAATCCCTTCCCAGACTCGTAGGCATCCATAACCTTCTTGCTGAAGGCCTCAGGGAGCCCTTTTGATCCAGGCATGGTGACGCCGCACACTTCCACAACAAAGAGCAAACCAAACTAAATGTATGAGGTTTAAATAAGACAGGTTCCTCCAAGCTCTTTTCTAATGATGTTCTAATCATTTGCACCTGTGCTGGTGCATCTGATTCTAATTTTAGGTATTTGAAGTCGTGATAAATGTAGGGGTGTACTTACTTTTTCCACATGCGAAATTTGCATTTATGTTTATTTAAATTATACAATGGACTACAAAAAGTAAATGTTTCATGATATTTGTCATATTATATCACATTTATCTGTCGATATTATTGAAATGAAGATCAAATAGCTGTATGTTGAAATATGTTGAAAAAGTCAAAACTTTACATGGGGTGTACTTACTTTTTCACGTGACTGTATTGGTTGTACAATTGATTAATATTGTTATTGCTGTTATTCTTGTGTGACCTTAATACAATACTTGTTTGTTGGGAACAATTGGTGTGGTTTCACCATTGATCTTTGACACACAGAATAACACATCTTTCTGCCGTGACTCCTCTCGGGGCTCGGAGGTACACCGTGACCGGGGTTTGGGGAGGAGTACGTAACAGAAATTTGGGGCCTCGTCCGGGATAGAATTCCCTAACATTCCCAAAATTCCTAAATTTGGAATTTTCTAACATTCCCAATTTTTTCAAAAAATTGGATTATTTTTTTTGTGAAGGTTAACAGGTGCTAACTGATAGGCACCATGGTGTTTGACGCAGAAAAGTTTGTGGCATCCCCTAATGAGGCACAGTTCCAGGCGTTAAAAAGATCGGAATTCATGATATTGGCCAAATATTTTATCTTGGAGGTCCGAGTTAGTATGAAGAAAGCAGAGATTCAGACATTGGTGGTGGAGTCTCTAGTGGGACAAGGAACATGGGAAGAGGTAGCCTTGGATTGGTTCCCCGAGGAAAAAGGAAATGTGGAGCTCCGGAAAATGGAGATGCAACTGCAGAGCCAGGAAAGGTTAAAAGAGTTGGAATGGAAAGCCGAGGAAAGAAGAGCAAAGGAAAGAGCAGAGGAAAGGACAGACGAAAGGGAGTTAAAAGAACGGGACATGGAGTATCAGAAGGAACTTAAACTCAATGAGCTGGAATTACTGGGAGAACGGAGAGAAGTAGAATCCATGCCGGCTAGTTCGACAACTAGTGAGAACTCTTGGGATGTTGGTGGGCATGTGAGGCTGGTTCCACCCTTCAATGAAAAGGATGTGGCCAAGTTTTTTTTACATTTTGAGAAGGTGGCTCAAATGCTAAAATGGCCTGTGGGGTCCTGGACTATGTTAGTGCAAAGTGTTCTGGTGGGTAAAGCTCAAGATATATTTTCGGCTTTACCGATTGACCAATGTGTAGATGATGAGATATTGAAGAAAGCCATTCTCAAAGCCTATGAATTGGTCCCTGAAGTTTACCGGCAAAAATTCAGGAATGCCAGGAAGAGGGAGAGTGAGACCCATGTGGAGTTTGCCAGAATGAAGGAAACCATGTTTGATAGGTGGTGTGACTCGAAGGAGATTGGGAAAGACTTCAACCTGTTATGACAATTGATTTTGGTGGAGGAATTCAAACAGTGTGTCCACGTGGACATTAAAGTACATCTGGATGAAATGAAAGTACCAGAGTTGTATGAGGCAGCAACCGTAGTAGATGACTATGCCTTGACACACAGGATGGGGTTCCACAAACCTAACTTCCCGTCTAGAGTTAGCCAGGGGAGTTATAGTAAATCAGGATCGGAGAACAAATATTCATGGAGGCGGCCTCGAGAGGACTATGGGGACAAATCTGATACCGCGACTTTTAGGGATTAGAAGACTGCAGTTCCAAGACATGCCTATCTTCCGGGGGGCCAGAGGCAGACCACGAGTTTTTCCTCCGGGCCTACTTGCGCCTTTTGCAAGAAACCTGGACATTTGATGTCCCAATGTTACGCCCTGAAAAGGGAAAATCAGGAGCGGAGTCAAACTAGTGAAACTCCGAATGCGTTGGCAAATGCGAGAAATCGTCCTTGGAGGACAGTGCCTTGTGAAGGTTCCCATGCCAAAGTTACGGCATCACAGAACGACCTTGTTCAAGAGGGTTACAAACCTTTCATTTCAGAGGGGTTTGTGTCACTGGATGGGGACTTAACGAACCAGAGATCTGTTAGGGTATTGAGGGACACAGGAGCACATCAATCTTTGATGCTTGAAGGCATTTTGCCATTGTCAGAGAAGACGTCAACTGGTGTTAGTGTTCTTTTGCAGGGGGTTGGTGGCTATGTTAAAGCTCCTCTTCATGTCATCCATTTGAAGTCTGATTTGGTGTCAGGACCGGTCACCGTAGGTTTACAAGCCACTCTTCCTGTAGAGGGAATATCTTTTATTATCGGGAATGATTTGGCCGGTGGTCGAGTTTCTGGTAATCCAATGTTGGTTGAAAAGCCCAGTATGGAAAATAACACCGCACAGTTAGAGCAGGAAATTCCGGGTATCTTTCCATCCTGTGCAGTGACTCGTGCTATGGGTAGGAAGCGCTCTGAAGAGAAGGAGAAGGAAGGCGATGTGGATTTGGGTTCCTTCGAGGTATTGGAAGAAAATTCAAAAGAGGAAATGGAGTGTCCGTCGGAGACATCTGGGAACGAGGTTGAACAAACGGTGCTGGTCCGAAAGAGACTTGTTGAAGAACATCACGGAGATTCGGAGATCCGGAGTTTGATTGATAAAGCTGTTGCAGAGGAAGAGGCTAAGAAGATACCTGTTGGTTACTTCATGAAAGGGGAAATACTCATGAGAAAATGGAGACCACCGGAGGTGCCAGCAAATGATGAGTGGAAAGTTCATTACCAAATTGTGGTGCCACAGCCGTACCGGAAGGAGATATTGAGTTTGACGCCGTTTTCACCGTCCGAAACGCGTAATAGGCTTTAAAAAAATATTTTTCAAATGCTCGAATCTCATTGGTTCCGGTGTTTGGTGACGATTTTCGTTGAAGATAACCAGGCCCGTGGGGGCCGAGGTTGGTCTTAAAGTATTTGAATTATCAATTAGAGGTGCATAAGATTGTGAATCAAACAAGGACGGGTGAAAGAAACTCCTATTGAACGTTTTTCAATTTGTTATGCATACTTCCGCATCCATTGCGGTTCGGAATTCTCAAGCCAAAGGACACAGCATAATCTGGTTTTCGACATAATACGTACGCGTTTATTGACAACATCGGCTTCGCCGGCTGTTCCAGAGAGTCGGCGCTGCTGAGGCTGTTTCTTGGTAAGGGTTACAGTACTGGGTGGTTTGCCACCTTTGCCATTGCCTTCCCAGCAGTCGTTCGAGAAATAATTTGTAATTTGTTCACAATACCGGAGATAGCTTGCCTACTCTTCGTGAAGATCACTGTGGGATGTTTAACGTCCACCAACTATAATGTCAGCAGACGGGACGTCCATCCGAGGGATGACACACACACACATTGATGCCTCCCTCGCCCTGCCTGTGAAACACTGGAACCACCTTTCGAGGCCATTTTTCCCCACAGAGCAGGGGTTGGCCTTTTTCGGTCACCTTGGTCCCATTTTTGAAGCAATGTTTTATGGCTGGATGCCCTTCCTGCCGCCAACCCTATTCCTCGCCTCTTGCGACACACAGGGAATTACCAGTGAACTTGTGCTCAATTTGCCGACCTCGGAAGGATGACAGGCTGAGTCAACCCCCTGGTGTTAATTCAGCAATGACCGGGATTCGAACCCAGGATCCTGGGATCCCAAGCCGGCACCCTAACCGCTAAGCCAACACCAGGCTGTGAAACACTGGGATGACAGTTTATAACTGGGTCGGGATTCAAACCCAGGCTGGACATCTTTTATTGGCGAGTGTGCACACCTCTCGGCCATCCTGCGTGTACCAACCTCCATAACCAAAATGTAATCGACTTGTTCTTGGTTTCCACCTCCCGAACTCATCCACCAAGTTTGATTATAATCCATCCACAAAATCATACCATGGGTCGTTTCTCAATGTTGAAGAATCACTTTAAAACCCTCGGATCCAGAAACTGATTTTCACCAATATTGAATCAATTCGTCCTTGTCACACACCCAACATGTCCACCACGTTTCCTCCAAATTCGTCCATAACTTTTTAATATATCCTGCTATATATCGTTTTTTATGGCTCCGCCCCCGAAGGTGGCGGAGCCATTATGTTTTCGAGTCTGTCCGTCCATCCGTCCGGGCTGAACCTCGTTTTTCTCAGCAACCACATGGCAAATTGAGACGAAACTTTCAGGGTTGGAGTGACACTGATGCCTAATGTTTTTATAATAATTGTGACGTCATAGGGCACGTGGTATGGCAGCCATCTTGGATTAAATGCAAATCATGAAAAAATTATTTCTCGGAAACCGCTGAATGTAACAATTTGAAACGTGGCACATTGTCAAGTAACCCCAATGGGGGAACAAAAGCATGGTAATGATGACATAATAGGTGAAGTGGTTTACCAGCCAAAAATGTTTTAATCGAATTCCTTATCTTACTATCATTCACCAAGTGTCCGTCCGTCTGTTCGAATGTACCGCAAAAACGGCTCAACCGATCGAAACGATATTTTGTGTGGGTAATCCTGGAATCTCCAGGAGTAAAATAGGCTATTTAGCTTTCCCAATTTCAGTTTTGGTCTCCAGTATTCTCAGGTTTGGACTCCCGCATAACATTCACGTTCGCATAATGTCCATTGTGACGATGTTCTAATTGTGACGATGTATGTGTTCACGGTAGTGTTTGACGTGACGGTGTGAGCATAATTTCGTAATGTTTTTCGTTTCGTAATCCTTTAATGAACGTTCAATGTTTAATGAACGTTTAATGCCCTTCGATGTCCGGGGCCGCAAGCGCGCGACACTGGACGGGCCAGCGTGTACCTTGCCCTTCGCCTTCAGGCTCGGGTAAACCGCTGAGCCCCATCCGTGATGGGGACTGGGGCTTGAGACAGTGTCCTTCATTAAAAGTATAACAAACGCTGTCTCCATCGATCTTGCCAAGGCCGTAACACCTATCGGCTCAAAATCCTTTTAACTGTTGATTTGGTGCAGTTACACGTATCGCTAATTTGGTACACGTATCGGGAGTACATTCGACATCGCGATTGTGAACACGATTATCGATCACGATTCACGATCACGATCATCATGATCATAGTGTATCGATCACGATTTGAAACGCGATGGAATAATATTTACCGATATGAACAGTGATGTGGCTTTTATTGAAATTCTAAAGATACTGTTTAGATTTTGATGATTTCCGTGTGATATGATTCAACGGATGTTTATATGAATCGTTTAAAATTAAAAAAAACCTTCAATTTCTGATATTTTGCCGTTTCATTTGGGCTTCCCAATTGAAGCCCCGCCCATAGGGCGGGTACCGTTGCTTGTCCTAAACATCTGAAATTGCTTGCACATGATCTATGACCCATTTGTATTGAAATATTAAATTTATGACATCATTGGTCACATGGTTTGGCAGCCATATTGGATTTTACCGAAAACCTCAAAAAAACATCTTCTCTCAAACCACCAAATCGATTGACTCAAAACTTTACGTGTGTCATTGACAAGGCATGGTGATTAAAAGATGACCACGAAAATATCATTGATCACATGGTGTGGCAGCCATATTGGATTGAAGGAAAATATTAAATAATTATACGTCTTGAACTGCTTACCCTATTAATGCTAAATTTTACAAATATCATCTAACACCGTTGTTGCATATCGTTTAAAAATGATGATGTCACAGGTCGCGTGGTTTGGCAGCCATCTTGAATGGAAAAACGAACCGATCCGATCAACACGAAACTTCAGAAATGTCATGCCAGACACATAAATATGCAGAGTGTACATTTTTAAAGGTCATATGTCACGTGGTGTGGCAGTCATATTAGCTTGAAAGCCAATATTTTTAAAAATACCTTCTCTGAAACCACTTCACCGATCGATGTGAAACCTGTCATGGCTGGTGAAAATGTGATAATTGAAAACAGCTGAAGGGATTTAAATCAAACTTGTTTATTTTTATCACAGTGAACGAGGGCATCTACCCATTGTGGGACGATGCGGAGGCAAATTGGCAACAGTCGCATTGCACTAGTTTGTCATCACTCCAGCACTAGGTATTGAAATATCATGTAACATATCATTTTTGGCCACATCTCAATGGCGAAAAATCACTGAAGAAATTTAAAAATCTCTTATCCGGATCTGTATTCGAATCATCACCAAAATCGAATGAATTCGTCCTTGTCACACACTCTTTCACTAAATGGCGAAAAATCACTTTCAAAAATCCTTGGATCCAGGTCCAGATCTTTGCTAATATTGAACAATTCGTCCTTGACACACACCAAACATGTCCAGCAGGTTTAGTCCGAATCCGTCCATAACTTTTTGACATATCGTGCTACATATAGATTTTTGCCCTATCTCTCAATGGTGAAGAATCACTTTAAAAATTGTGATATCCTGATCCAGATCTGAATTTTCATCAAAATATATAGAATTAGTCCTTATCGCACACCCAACCTGGCCATCAGACAGATTTCATCCACATCCGTCCACAACATTTTGAGATAGCCTGCTCAAAGGCAGACAAGCACACAGACAGGGATGAAACATAACCTCTGTCCACCTTCAGTGGCGGAGGGAGAACGTTCCTCGAGCTGAACATACCTCAACCAGGTATGGTTGAGGTATGGTACCAACCAGGTATGGTTGAGGTATGGTATGGTACCAGGTATGGTACCAACCAACCAGGTTACATACCTCAACCAGGCTGAACAGTTTACATTTTGTATCCCACTGATAGGCCAGATTTCTCCTTAACCAAAAACTAATTGGCTTGTTCTTTCACCGACCAAAACACATCCAACAAGTTTTGTCATAACCTGTCCATAAGTTTTTGAGATATCGTGCTGTCGGCTATATTGTTTGTGGCTCGATCACTCAATGGTGAATAATCACTTTTTAAATATTCTAGGATTCAGATCCGGATTTCCACAAAACCTCATCAATTAATCTGTGTCACACACCCAACCTGTTCACAAAATTTTGGCTGAATTCGTTCAAAACTTTTCAATGTATTCTGCTCACAGACAGACAGACAACCAGACAACACAAACAGGTGAAAAGTTAACCTCCGCCCACCCTTGGTGGTGGTGTTAACAAGACTTGAATAGAGGGATTGAGACAATAACAGGGCACACAGAAAATTTTCTGTGTGAAATGCAATCAATGATTTCCTAATAATTGCATTTTTCATGCTCATCCATATATAATGGAGCAAATGTATTTGTATGTATGTATACACATATATATATATACTGTATGTGTGTGTGTGTGTGTATGTCTGCATGTCTGCATTTACCCATTGATTTGACAGCTGGCCTGACGCCACTCACATTTGTATCCTGAAAAAAAAATCACGTCCACCATTTTGGTCAGCCGAAGATGTCTGGAAGTGCCTTATGAAGAAATGCTACGCCCTCCCGATAAGTTCTCCATTTGGTGTAAAGCAAAGTTCTCCGTTTGGTGTAAAATGATCATTAAATATTGAAAGGTTGGAGCTGATATGTGTTATGGACCTTATGAAGGCAATAGTACTTGTCGGCCTGAGACCTACATAACCCGGGTTATTATTTTTTTTCGGGAGTGATTGTGACAGCGGTCTGTTGCCTATACACCACCCAACTAAAGGGATGTGTCAGAAGAATGTGTTGCACGTTTGGAACAAGATCGCCCGTGGGGTGGGTACTCTGCTCGTTGGTATAATAAACGGAGATCCTTTCCAAGGAACTTCAACACAGGAAGCCATTAGGCCTATCAAAGCCGACATTATTATTGTCAACTTGTGATTGTCCATGCTCTTTCCTCTCAAATGCTGCAAGGATGTACCTCGTACATGACTTGTTAAGCCTCTTCAGATGTAAAGACTTTTTAAGTGTTTGGTATGGCTCGACCAGGGTTCAAACAGCTGACCTCTCAGACTTAGGGGTGATGCTCTGTCCATTACCACACCGAGTCTCGTTATAAATGGGATAATGTGTATTTAGTTCAATTACAATACTGGGATGAGTGAAAAGTTAAAATGACTAATTCCTTGTCACGTATTATACTCCAAGGGTACTTCAGATGTTGGGAGTGTTGGAATTTTTGAAGGCTTAAAATGCATGCTGAAGCAGATGAATATATCTATATTATAATAGCCGTAGATGATTCTGTCTGTCTGTCTGTCTGTCTATCTGTTGGGTGTCTGTCCGGGGTGTGGCTTACTCGGTTTGCAGAGTAGCTCCACCCATAGCTCCACCCATTCTGGGAGTGGCTATAAACAAATATCCACCATTTTATTAACTCGCATAGCTTTGAGTCCTGTTTTGTAGGCCCGTGGTGTCTTGCTCTCCCCCAGTTTTATTTCAAATCAAATTCGATAAATCATTTCATTTTTCACAGTCGCTAACATAGTTTTAGACTCGGTTGAAAAAAAACGGGAAGAAAATCCGATGAAAGTTGCCGTTTATAGAACGAAATGAATTCTCAAAGGCCTGTAACTTCAAGGCCATTGAGTCTCTCTCACGCCTTTATCTCCAATCTAACTCACCATATGATTTCATTTTTATCGATGGTTTTACTTTTAGACTCGGTGTCAGCAATAATTGAGAACAATCCACACACGCGGGAAAATGCAGAGATATATTTTTTAAAATCGCGTCATGGTGTATCATACACCGCCCAACATGACACCGCCGGCAATGTGTCGATATATATTAAAAATTCGCTTTTGCTTTTCCGTTATGATATATTACTATTTCGTTTGATGATAGTCGTCACAAAAACGTCAACAATGATGCCGACATATATTTCTTCGTTTTTATTTCATTCAACATATTAGCCGGAAGTAAAATATGTTTCAGGAAATTACCGAGAGATATTTCTTCGTTTTTTTTATTAGTTATGTGCGCATACACTTTAAATAGGTTTATTTGAAATCTTTAATTTTCCACAAACATTCCACACACGCGGGAAAATGCAGAGATATATTTTTTAAAATCGCGTCATGGTGTATCATACACCGCCCAACATGACACCGACGGCAATGTGTCGATATCTATTTTAAATTCGATATATCATTTCATTTTTCACAGTCGCTAACATAGTTTTAGACTCGGTTGAAAAAAAACGAGAAGAAAATCCGATGAAAGTTGCCGTTTATAGAACGAAATGAATTCTCAAATGCCTGTAACTTCAAGGCCATTGAGTCTCTCTCACGCCTTTATCTCCAATCTAACTCACCATATGATTTCATTTTTATCGATGGTTTTAGAGTCGGTGTCAGCAATAATTGAGAACATTCCACACACGCGGGAAAATGCAGATATATTTTTTAAAATCGCGTCATGGTGTATCATACACCGCCTAACATGACACCGACGGCAACGTGTCGATACATATTAAAAATTCGATATATCATTTCATTTTTCACAGTCGCTAACATAGTTTTCGACTCGGTTGAAAAAAAACGGGAAGGAAATCCAATGAAAGTTGCCGTTTATAGAACGAAATGAATTCTCAAACGCCTGTAACTTCAACTTCAAGGCCATTGAGTCTCTCTCACGCCTTTATCTCCAATCTAACTCACCATATGATTTCATTTTTATCGATGGTTTTGGACTCGGTGTCAGCAATAATTGAGAACATTCCACACACGCGGGAAAATGCAGAGATATATTTTTAAAAATCGCGTCATGGTGTATCATACACCGCCCAACATGACACCGACGGCAACGTGTCGATATATATTAAAAATTCGCTTTTGCTTTTCCGTTAAGATATATTACTTTTTCGTTTGATGACAGTCGTCACAAAAACGTCAACAATGATGCCGACATATATTTCTTCGTTTTTATTTAATTCAACATTATTAGCCGGAAGTAAAATATGTTTCAGGAAATTACCGAGAGATATTTCTTCGTTTTTTAAAATTAGTTATGTGCGAATACACTTTAAATAGGTTTATTTGAAATCTTTAATTTTCCACAATATAATTTACTTGCCATTTATCATTTGATGATTACGAGACAAATTCCTCTTGAGGATCGTGACAATTCATGCGCTGCGTGGAAACTTCTATTTCCAAAATGAATGAGACGATCGATGAAGAACGCAGACTTGAACAGGATGCAGCAAGAAAACGAATGAGACGGGCGAACGAGTCCATCGACGAACGTCAATGCAAACTTGCGGGGTCACCCGTGGGAATCCCACGGGCATGGATGTGTGTGACATTTCGACATATTGAGTTAGATGCTGCACATTCATTTTTACAAAATGGTTACTGGCAAGTCATCAGATCCAGAAATGGTGTAAAAACCACCGTTTAGAGGCCATTTTTCCCCGCAAAGCGGGGGTTGGCCTTTTCGGGGACCGTGGTAGTTGTTGTTTTTTTGTCCCCTTTTTGAAGCAATGTTTTACGGCCGGATGCCCTTCCTGACGCCAACCCTTTTTGCCGCCTTCAACGACAAACAGGGAATTACCAGTGAACTGGTACTCAATTAGCCGACCTCGGAAGGATGACAGGCTGAGTCAACCCCCCTGGCATTAATTCGGCGATCGACCGAGATTCGAACCCAGGATCCTAAGCCGGCACCCTAGCCGCTAGCCCAACACCAGAAATGGTGTCATGAACACAATTTATTTACGCACAAGCACAAAAGCAAGACGGGCCGATTTCCGATTCCGACAGGCCGACGGGCGAGACGGGCCGATTTCCGATTCCGACGGGCCGATTTGGAGCAAGAAAAAGAACGAGACGGGAGAAAAAGGAGAGAAACGAGACGGGGAAAGCCGATTGGAGAGGCGAGTGAGGCGCGATTGGAGAGGAGTGTGAGGCGCGATTGGAGAGGAGTGTGAGGCACGATTGGAGAGGAGTGTGAGGCGTGATTGGAGAGGAGTGTGAGGCACGATTGGAGAGGAGTGATTGGAGGGGAGTGTGAGGCACGATTGGAGAGGAGTGTGAGGCACGATTGGAGAGGAGTGTGAGGCGCGATTGGAGAGGAGTGTGAGGCGCGATTGGAGAGGAGTGTGAGGCGCGATTGGAGAGGCGTGTGAAGGATTGCAGAGGAGAGGAGTGTGAGGGATTGGAGAGGTGAGGGATTGGAAAGGAGAGGGATGTGAGGGTTTGGAGAGGAGAGGAGTGCTAGGTGGAGAGAGGAGAGTGTCAGGTGGAGACAGGAGAGTGTCAGGTGGAGACAGGAGAGTGTCAGGTGGAGAGGAGTGAGGGGTCACATATTATGTGAAATAACTAAATTCACACCATTTCTGGATCTGATGACTTGCCAGTAACCATTTTGTAAAAATGAATGTGCAGCATATAACTCAATATGTCGAAATGTCACACACATCCATGCCCGTGGGATTCCCACGGGTGACCCCGCTAGTATATATATATAACGTTAAATACATTTCAATGCATTTTTATTCCATTTAATATTTTCAAATTTGCTTGTTTTTTCTTTAGGGCAACTTCGTGAGTTCGGCGTCCGCTACCAATGAAGGCCAAAAACAATCAAAGAAGGAAGGTGGAAAGTCAATCTGGAAAAAAATTTGCAGGTAAATAATAGTTGGCTGGCTTGTAGGAAAGTGTTAAATGTGGTCGTTGGATCTTGTGTGTCATCTGCTTACATCAAGGAATTCATGACTATGGTAAACAAAATGAAGCACAAGAGCCAATGAGAAGTAGGAGAGGGCAGAAGAGGCAAAGCCAGATGAAGCTTGTTTTCAATAGAGAGCCCATCAACTTGCAACATGGAGGAGAGTGACAGTTCTTTGGAATTCACGTCTTGTCTTGATATTCCAATGGTGTAGAAGACCTTGTTTTTGACCACTCAAAGAGGAGCAAGGTGGGAAGCCGGAGCAGCAGCCCAGAATGGGGAGCCATACCTCATGGAGCTCACTGCAAAAGCCAAGTATAGTGTGATGAACCTGGTGTGATTGTCAATTATTGCCTTAGCTCTGTAGAAAATACCCAAACTGTGATTAACAGTTGGTGCTCATTTTATGATATGATCATGGTTACCATGCAATTCATGTTATGTTTAGTTACCCACATGCTATAACCAAAACCCTTGTGGTCAAGGTTGCATAATATAAGGCTGGTATCTGCTTGGCAATTTGATCTTCTGAAATTCCCACAGCTCGTTGATACATTTAAGAGTAAGCACACGGAGGAAATAAGTCACACAAAAAAACAGCACACTCAGTCCAAACGAATAAATCTTACATTAAAATGTTGGACTTTTTGTCTCAACCAGGTATAAGTAACGTTCGATGACATTTTAACTTTGAAGTTCGAACTCGATGTTAAGATTAAAAGCCAGATACAATGCAAGATACACTTTAAAGTTTCTGTGTTAAAATTTCAATCTTAAATTTAAGATAATGTACACTTCAAATTAAAGTCTGCAAGGACCTCGGCCTAGTTTTAGGGGGAAATCAGTGTGGAAAAAGTCATTTGGTGAATTACTGCCGCGACAGAACTGAAATCCCTATTTTTCAGAACTTGAACTTAGAATATGGAAGTCAGACTCATAAAGTTGTAACTCACACTCAACCTGTCAGGACTCAACCTATACCCTGCAAATTATTATACTATTTTGTTCAAATTAATGAAGCTCTGCAAGAAATTCGAGAAAAAAAATCACAAGGGAATTTAAACCTACACTTTCCCAACGGTGTTCAAAATATTGGTCTGTAATTCAATCCTATTAAGTATAATCAAGTTGCTGTGACATCAGCAATTCAAAGATGAGAGCTTTTTGCTCTTCCCCAGCCACTATCCTGGAATGGCCCGAAAAATGTTAATTATGATCACTTGTGCAAAACGTTTGAATTGTGATCACGTGGGCAAAAAGTCCGGTCAATTTCACTAAGCCTCATTCCTTAAGGTGAAAAATTCACGAAAGTTGTGTGAGAAGGGTCCGAGTTTAGATGCATTATAACATTTCCGTTTTCGAATAGTTGCTATTCTTCTGAGATAAAGATTCTCTAATATATTTGTGATTTACATGGTTTTGTTACTCCATCTTTAGAAAATAACACTTGTCTCTTCTTTTACACAGAAATTCAAATCCGAAGACGAACAGAGTGAAAAAGGATAAGCCACAAAAGGGTGAGTTTTAAGAAACATGGTGACAGTTAAATACACTTCATGACTTATCTACATGTTCTTAGCAAGTATTTTGCATGTATTAAAAAATGTTCACAAGTTTGAGAGTTGGAGAACAGTGTTGTTACGGATTCGGCACTAATTATTGTGGTTATGATGATTATTGTTGTTGGTTCTAAGTATTATGGTGATGGTGGTTTAAGGGAAAGGGTTATTGTCGTTAAAATGTTTAAAAGCACTCATGATAAAATAATATCGGAAATGGCAGAGTGCGCCGCAAGAGGTCGAGGGAGGAGGAAGAGCGCGTAAGGCAGAAAGAAGAAGAAGAGGCGTGACGAGAAGAAAAGACGATCTTGGTTGAAACTCCGTACCGAGCGGTCGAGCGTACAGTGCGAGGGAACTTTGAGTCCCTGAAAGGAAGTTCGTGCGATAGGTGATATCGCCGGAGTACCGTGGAGCCTGCATCGTCAGGTCGGCATTGAGGTTCCGGAGTATCCTTGCCTCGAAGCCCCGGCTCGAGTGAGAGCCGTCCGCCATTTCGCCACGCGCGCTGCCTTCAGTGGAAAAGGTTTTTGTCGCGTCGGCTGGCATTATTCCCCGGTGGTTTGCCTGGGACGGCTGTGCAAGAAAGTGGCTTTTGAGGATTATACGGAGCCTCGCTGATTGAACAGCAAACGTGTACGTCAGAGCGCGTCTTTGGAGGTTTTCCATTACACCGCTAGTTTGCTGGGTGTTGGACCACGTGACCTCTGGGTCGCTTCGATCGTCCCCGCCTCAATTGATTTTGGATCGGACATTGATCCATCGATCGCTGGAGCGAATCGACTTCGCCTTGGAGGGGTACAGAGACATTGGGGGAGTGCTGTGAGTTTGGGTTAACGGACTAGATAAGGTGGTACCATCTTAAGATAGGGATTGTATGGTGAATTGCTATAATTATTTGTGTCGTGATTCCTGTGTGATTTATAATATATGATTGGTTTGTTCATCCCCATTGGTGTGGTCTCCTTATTGATTGCGACACGGAATAGTATATTTTTCTGCTGTGGCTCCTCCCGGGGTTCGGAGATATACCGAGACTAGGAGGTCGGGGAGGACCACGTAACAGAAATTGGGGGCTCGTCCAATTGATTTGTGGGCTCAAAATTGGGTCTGCGTCCGGGATATAAAATTTCCTTAATTTTGTCCGTGAAAAAATTCCCTAACATTCCCAGAATTCCCATATTTGGAACTTTTTCCAACATTCCCAAATTTTTCCAAAAGCAAAACAAATTTTTTATTTGTTTAAAAAAAAAATTTATTGTGTGAAGGTTAACAGGTGTTAACAGTAGTCACCATGGAGTTTGACACAGAGAAGTTTACGGTGACCCCTAGTGAAGCACAGTTCCGAGCGTTACTAAAATCAAAACTCTTGATATTGGGCAAACATTTTAGCTTGGAGGTCCGAGCTAAAATGAAGAAAACAGAGATGCAGACAGTGGTGATAGAATCTATGGTGGAACGAAGAACATGGAGAGAGGGATCCTTGGATTGGTTACCAGAAGAACAAGAAAGTGTGGAGCTCCAAAAAACGGAGATGCAATTGAAGGGCCAGGAAAGGTTAGAAGAGAAAAAAGCAGAGGAAAGGAGAGTGGAACGAGAACTTCAGGAAAGGTTAGAAGAGAAAAAAGCACAAGAAAGAACCAAGGAAAGGAGAGTGGAAAGAGAACTCCAGGAAAGAAGAGAAAAGGAACAAGCAGAGGAAAGGAGAGCTGCAAGGGAACTCGAAGCAGAGGAGAGAAAAGCCGACAGGGAGTTAAAGGACCGTGAATTGGCGCATCAGCAGGAAATTAAAGTCAAGGAGCTGGAGTTAATGAGAGAATGGGGAGAGGTACCATCCCTGCTGACTGGTTCGACACCTAGCCAGAACACCTGGGATGTTGGCAGACATGTGAGGCTGGTTCCACCCTTCAATGAAAAGGAGGTAGCCAAATTTTTTTCACACATTGAGAAACTGGCTCAACTGCCAAAATGGCTTGAGGAGTCCTGGACCATATTAGTGCAAAGTGTTCTGGTGGGTAAAGCTCAAGATATTTATTCGGCTTTACCGATTGACCAATATGCAGATTATGAGGTATTGAAGAAAAACATTCTCAAAGCCTATGAATTGGTCCCGGAAGCTTACCGACAAAAATTCCGGGATGCCAGGAAGAGGGAGAGTGAGACCCATGTGGAGTTTGCCAGATTGAAAGAAACCATGTTTGATATGTGGTGTGATTCAAAAGGGGTTTGGGAAAGACTTCGAACTATTGCGGCAATTGATCCTGGTGGAGGAATTCCAACAGTGTGTCCACGAGGACATTAAAGTACATCTGGAGGAAAGGAAAGTACCAAAGTTGTATGAGGCAGCAACCATGGCAGTTGACTATGCCGTAACACACAGGATGGGGTTCCACAAACCTAACTTCTTGCCTAGACTTAAACAGGGGAGCTATGGTACATCAGAGGCAGAGAACGAAAATTAATGGGGGCGGCCTCGAGATGAAAATGAGGACCACTCTGATACCACGACTTCTAGAAATCAGAAGACAACAGTTCCAAGGCAGACGTATCCTCCGGGAGGCTCGAGGCAGACCATGAGGTTCTCCGCCGGGCCTACCTGTGCGTTTTGCCATAAACCTGGACACGTGATGTCCCAATGTTTTGCTCTGGGAAAGGAAAATCAGGAGCGGAGTTCGACTAGTACAACTCCGAATGCAATGGCCAATGTGAGAAATCGGCCTCAAAAGGGTTACCAACCATTTATTTCAGAGGGGTTTGTGTCACTGGATGGAGACTCGACTAACCAAAGACCTGTTAGGGTGTTGAGGGACAAAGGAGCACATCAATCTTTAATGCTTGAAGGCATTTTGCCATTGTCAGCGGAGACGGCAACTGGTGATAGTGTTCGTTTACAGGGGATTGGTGGCTGTGTTGGTGCTCCACTTCATGTCATCCATTTGGAGACAGATTTGGTGTCAGGACCGGTCACCGTAGGTTTACAAGAGAAAAGGGAATGATTTGGCCGGTGGTCAAGTTTCTGGTAACCCGATGTTTGTTGAAAAGCCGAGTAGGAAGCGCCCTGAAGAGAAGAGGAAGTACCCTGAAACTAGGTGTCAGCACACGCAAGTCAGGGATGGAGGCAATATTGGCAAGCTCTCTGTCGGGGGACTGAACTCCAAAACAAAGGAAGATGTTCTGGAGTCTGCCTTCAGCAAATATGGACCCCTTTTGGAAGTGCTGCTGATAAAAGACAAGGAGACGCAAAAGTCAAGAGGGTTTGGCTTTGTCACGTTTGAGAACGCAAAGGATGCCAGAGATGCAGAAAAGGATCTGAATAGCAAGGAGTTGGAGGGTCGGACCATAACAGTAGTCTTACGTGGTCCCCTCGGTGAATACCTGGTCTCAGTGACCCCCGGACCGTGAGAGGAACTTCGCCAGAAAGCTGTACTATATATGCGCTTTCGCCACGCAAGCCATATGAATTTCACCCAAGCGACAACTGACGTTCAAGGATATATTTCAATGGTAATGATACCAAACAATTTCAATGACACAACCATCAACAATATTTCAATGACACAACCACGGAGATTTTCCCCGAGCAATCAACAACACATAATCCTCACCAATTCCCAATTCACAATCAATTCCCTATGATTAAGATGGCCATCTTATACATGTGTGTCCCGGTGAGTACTCACGAAACCCTTTTGGTCTCGGTCCCGCACAATGTCTCTGGGCCCCTCTTGACCAAGATGATGGTCGCCGTCACCGCACTCGGGCGGTAGAACGAACCCCGGGTGGACGTTTCTCCACCGGGCAGGTATCGTACCAGGCACCGTGGCGGCAGCCCCTCATGGCCACGCGCAGCGGATACGGTAGAGCAAGCCAAACCCCACGCCGCTTGCAAGGCGCGTTAGGCCCCAACGTGCGACCCGCACGCGTCTGTTTGGACGGTGCCGCGAACGATTCCAGACGCGGGGTCGATGCACGGCCCCACGTCAACTTGACGTCTCCACCGGGCAGGTACACGTCCCCGGGAATTCCTCTCGCCTGACAGGTTTCGGAACGCCTCTGTTTTCCGCGCAGCGCAAGGTCGATTCCACCTTTTGTCCTCGCGGGGCGAGGAAGAAGGATCACCGTCCTTTTTTCTCCTCGTGTCTTTTCTTCTTCCGTTTTCGGTCACTTCCGTTTCCGGCCACTTCCGTTCAGAAGGGCTCCTGACCCTCCAATCACAACAACCCTTAATATAATACACACGGATAAGCAACCTGAATGGTAATTCACATACATTCACATAAATATGTAACACTCCCCCCCTTCAAGAAAGAAAGTTTGAACCCAGCGAAAACTTTCTTTGCCGGCCAATTTGGAGAAACAAACCAGATCACTCAACCCCCCCCCCACATTATCAGTTGCCCCCGGGCACAGTTATCACTTAAAAATAAAGCAACCAAAATTTCACCACAACCCCTCCAGATTCCTCACTCTGGACTAAGCACCAGCAACGACATTGTCCCTGCCAAATCAAACTCCATCTCCTGACCCTCTGACTTTGACCGCCAGTTTCTTGTGAATGAAGGTTAAGGGGTTGATCAAAGATCCAAAGTTAAGCCACTCGATAGCACTTTTCTGGGAGGCCAAGCCGAGTATTCACTACATGGATGCCTTTAGGAACGCGGAGTTCACGGTTAGTCCGTGCAGGAAAGTTCTCTACATGGGCGCCTTGAGGAACGTGGAGTTCACGGTTAGTCCGTGCATGAAAGTTCACTACATGGACGCCTTTAGGAACGGCGTTCACGGTTAATTCGTGTAGGAATCTTGGCTCGGCGGCTCCCCCGCCTTCAGTGCTTCAACTTCTCAGAACTTCCCTAATAATTAGGTTGGGACCACTGGTCCCTGTAGTCCCATGAATAGCGGTCTCCTTCTCGGCCACTACTTTGCCAATCCTTCCTTCGGGAGCGGCCGTAACTCAGGGAGCCTCCATAATAATATTGATTGCGGCCACCACCAAAACTACCGCCCAGTTGTCCTCTCCTGTAGACCTCTCGACGCCTACGAAATGCCTTCCCTACTGTTATGGTCCGACCCTCCAAATCCTTGCCATTCCAATTCTTCTCTGCCTCTCTGGCGTCTTTTGTGCTGGCAAACGTGACAAAGCCGAACCCTCTTGACTGTTGCGTTTCCCAGTCTCTTACCAACCGCACTTCCACCAGCGGCCCATATCTGTTGAAGACAGAGGTCAGAACTTCTTCCTCTGTTTTGAAGTTCAGTCCCCCTACAAATAACTGGGCACTTTTGTCGTCATCCCGAGCTGGTGTGGTGTTATTTTCCCTGCTGGGCTCTTTACCAACCCTCAGGTTACCATAAACTTGACCCCCGGCCAAATCATTCCCGATAACCACAGATACACCCTCTACAGGAAGCGTGGCTTGTAAACCGACGGTGACCGGTCCTGACATCAAATCGGACTCCAACTGGATGACCTGAAGGGGAGCACTAACACCGCCCCCGATCCCCTGTAAACGAACACTATCCCCCGTTGCCGTCTCCTCGGACCATGGCAAAATGCCTTCAAGCATTAAAGATTGATGGGCCCCTGTGTCCCTCAATATCCTAACCGGTCTCCGGTTAGTCGAGGCTCCATCCAGTGACACAAACCCCTCTGAAATAAATGGTTGGTAACCCTTTTGATGGCGATTTCTTACGCTAGCCATCGCATTCGGAGTTGTAATAGTCGGACTCCGCTCTGGGTTGTCCCTTTTCATGAGGTAACAACTGGACATCAAGTGTCCAGGTTTCTTGCAAAACGCGCAAGTAGGCCCGGAGGAAAAACTCGGGGTCTGCCTCGGGCCCCCCGAACTATAAGTTTGTCTTGGGCCCGCCTCCCTCTGATTTCGAACCGGTGGGGTATCATAGTTGTCCCCATAATCATCTCGAGGCCGCCGCCATGTATGGTCGTTCTCCGCACCTGCTGTTCCCCACCTCCCCTGCGGAGATCTAGGCGAGGAGTTAGGTTCGTGGATCCCTATTCGGTGGGTTAAGGCATAATCATCTGCCATGGTGGCTGCGTCCCACAACTTCGGTACTTTCTTTTCCTGCAGGTACACTTTGATGTCCTCGTGGACACACTGCTGGAATTCCTCCACCAGGATCAAGTCCCGCAATGTTTCGAAGTCTTTCCCGACTCCTTTTGACTCACACCACCGATCAAACATGTTTTCTTTCACTCTGGCAAACTCCACATGGGTCTCACTCTCCCTCTTCCTGGCATTCCTGAATTTTTGCCTGTAAGCTTCCGGAACCAATTCATAGGCTTTGAGGATGTGCTTCTTCAGTACCTCATAATCTGCACATTGGTCCATTGGTAGCGCCGAATAAATTTCCTGAGCTTTCCCCACCAGCACACTTTGCACGAGTATGGTCCAGGCCTCCTCCGGCCAGTTTAATTGTCGAGCCACTTTCTCAAAGTGTGGGAAAAATTTCGCGACTTCTTTTTCACTGAACGGTGGAACCAGCCTCACATGTCTGCCCACATCCCAGGTTTTCTGGTTAGGTGTCGACCCCGTCAGCAAGGGTGGTGCCTCTCCCCGTTCTCTCATTAACTCCAGCTCCTTGAATTTGATTTCTTGCTGAAGCTCCATGTCACGTTCCTTTAATTCCCTTTCCGCTTTTCTCTCCTCTGCTTCGAGGTCCCTTGCAGCTCTCCTCTCCTCTGCTTTTCTCCCTTCTAACCTTTCCTGGAGTTCTCGTTCCACTCTCCTTTCCTCTGCTTGTTTCTCTTCTCTCCTCGCTTCTGCTTTCCTTTCTTCTTCTTTTAACCTTTCCTGGAGTTCTCGTTCCACTCTCCTTTCCTCTGCTTGTTTCTCTTCTCTCCTCTCTTCTGCTTTCCTTTCCTCTTCTGCTCTTTCCTTTTCTGCTTTCCTTTCTTCTTCTGCTCTTTCCTTTTCTGCTTTCCTTTCTTCTTCTTTAATCCGTTCCTGGCTCCGTAATTGCAACTCCAGTTTCCGGAGCTCAACATCTTCTGGTTCTTCGGGTAGCCACTCCCAGGCTAACTCGTCCCATGTTCCTAATCCCACCATAGATTGTATCACCGTGGCCTGCAACTCTGCCTTCCTCAAATTAGTTCGGACCTCCAAGTTAAAATGTTTGGCCAATTTCAAGAGGTCCGACTTTAGCAACGCTCGGAACTGTGCCTCACTCGGTGTTACCCCAAAGTTCTGTGCCACAAACGCCATGGTGCCTATCGTTAACACCTGTTAACCTTCACCCAAGATTTTACCCCAATTTCTCAAAAAAAAAAATTTTCCAATTAATAATTAATTAATAAATTTTAATTAATAAAAATTATTATTTTATTATTTTATCCAATTTTAAATCCCAGACGAGCCCCCAATTCTGTTACGTGGTCCCCTCGGTGAATACCTGGTCTCAGTGACCCCCGGACCGTGAGAGGAACTTCGCCAGAAAGCTGTACTATATATGCGCTTTCGCCACGCAAGCCATATGAATTTCACCCAAGCGACAACTGACGTTCAAGGATATATTTCAATGGTAATGATACCAAACAATTTCAATGACACAACCATCAACAATATTTCAATGACACAACCACGGAGATTTTCCCCGAGCAATCAACAACACATAATCCTCACCAATTCCCAATTCACAATCAATTCCCTATGATTAAGATGGCCATCTTATACATGTGTGTCCCGGTGAGTACTCACGAAACCCTTTTGGTCTCGGTCCCGCACAATGTCTCTGGGCCCCTCTTGACCAAGATGATGGTCGCCGTCACCGCACTCGGGCGGTAGAACGAACCCCGGGTGGACGTTTCTCCACCGGGCAGGTATCGTACCAGGCACCGTGGCGGCAGCCCCTCGTGGCCACGCGCAGCGGATACGGTAGAGCAAGCCAAACCCCACGCCGCTTGCAAGGCGCGTTAGGCCCCAACGTGCGACCCGCACGCGTCTGTTTGGACGGTGCCGCGAACGATTCCAGACGCGGGGTCGATGCACGCCCCCACGTCAACTTGACGTCTCCACCGGGCAGGTACACGTCCCCGGGAATTCCTCTCGCCTGACAGGTTTCGGAACGCCTCTGTTTTCCGCGCAGCGCAAGGTCGATTCCACCTTTTGTCCTCGCGGGGCGAGGAAGAAGGATCACCGTCCTTTTTTCTCCTCGTGTCTTTTCTTCTTCCGTTTTCGGTCACTTCCGTTTCCGGCCACTTCCGTTCAGAAGGGCTCCTGACCCTCCAATCACAACAACCCTTAATATAATACACACGGATAAGCAACCTGAATGGTAATTCACATACATTCACATAAATATGTAACAGTAGGGAAGGCATTTCATAGGTGTCGAGGGGGCTACAGAGGAGGACCACGGAGTAGGAGTTTTGGTGGTGAGCGCAATCGATAATATGATGGAGGCTCCCAGAGTTCCGGCAGCTCCCGAAGGAAGGATTATCAGAGCAGTGGCCGAGAAGGAGACCGCTATTCATGGGACTGCAGTGACAAGCGGCCCAATCGTGATTATTATGAAAGTTCGGAAGATTTGAAGCACTGAATGCTGCGGAGCAGCCGAGCCAAGATTCCTACACGGATTAACCGTGAACGCCACGTTCCTAAAGCCGTCCATGTAGTGAACTTTCCTACATTGATTAACCGTGAACTCCACGTTCCTAAAGGCGTCCATGTAGCGAATACTTCCAGGCCTCGCCACCCAACCATCATGGAACCTGGCTCTCAGCTCGGCCTCCCGGAAAAAGTGCTGTAGGGTTGCTTGACTTTGGATTTTTGATCACCACCCCTTAACCTTCATTCAAAAGAAACGAAAAGTAAGATCAGAGGGTGCTGAGATGGAGTTTGGCTTTGCAGGGGTCCAACTGGGAAATTGAACAAGTAAAGGGCAGGACAATGTCGTGTTGGCCCTTTGTCCAGAGTGAATTAACTGTGGAAAGCTCTGTGGGTTGGGTGAAAGTTTGTTGCTTTAATTTTGGGGAAATATTGATTACTGTTGCTCACGGGAATTGAGGAGTTGGGGGTGAGCTACTTTTGTTTGTTTACAGGATGTTGCCTCCAAAAAGTTTTCACTAGGTTCAAACTTTTCTTGAGGGGGTGAAGTGTTACGGATGCGGCACTAATTATTGTGGTTATGATTATTGTTGTTGGTTCTAAGTATTATGGTGATGGTGGTTTAAGGGAAAGGGTTATTGTAGTTAAAAGGTTTAAAAGCGCTCATGATAAAATAATACCGGAAATGGCATAGTGCGCCGGAAGAGGTCGAGGGAGGAAGAAGAGCGTGTTAGCAGAAAGAAGAAGAAGAGGCGTGAGGAGAAGAAAAGACGATCTTGGTTGAAGCTCCGAACCGAGCGGTCGAGCGTACAGTGTGAGGGAACTTTGAGTCCTTGAAAGGAAGTCCGTGCGATAGGTGATATCGCTGGAGTACTGTGGAGCCTGCGTAGTCGGGTCGGCATTGAGGTTCCGGAGTATCCTTGCCTCGAAGCCCCGGCTCGAGTGAGAGCCGTCCGCCATTTCGCCATGCGCGCTGCCTTCAGTGGAAAAGGTTTTTGTCGCGTCGGCTGGCATTATTCCCCGGTGGTTTGCCTGGGACGGCTGTGCAAGAAAGTGGCTTTTGAGGATTATACGGAGCCTCGCTGATTGAACAGCAAACGTGTACGTCAGAGCGCGTCTTTGGAGGTTTTCCATTACACCGCTAGTTTGCTGGGTGTTGGACTACGTGACCTCTGGGTCGCTTCGATCGTCCCCGCCTCAATTGATTTTGGATCGGACATTGATCCATCGATCGCTGGAGCGAATCGACTTCGCCTTGGAGGGGTACAGAGACATTGGGGGAGTGCCGTGAGTTTGGGTTAACGGACTAGATAAGGTGGTACCATCTTAAGACAGGGATTGTATGGTGAATTGCTATAATTATTTGTGTCGTGATTCCTGTGTGATTTATAATATATGATTGGTTTGTTCATCCCCATTGGTGTGGTCTCCTTATTGATTGCGACACGGAATAGTATATTTTTCTGCTGTGGCTCCTCCCGGGGTTCGGAGGTATACCGAGACTAGGAGGTCGGGGAGGACCACATAACACTATACTTAAACACGAGTAGTTTTCAAACAAGGCCCTCTTTTGTTGCTGTGCAGACTGGAGATTAACTTTCATATGGTTGGCAAGCCCTTGAGAAAGCAGAGAGGTTTAACTTAAGGAGATGGACAATGAGTGAGTTGATCAGTGAAGTGTGTGATACAACAGAATGGAAAATGAAAGGACAAAAGGACAGGGATTCACCAGACGAAGTGAAATCCAGGAGATAGTCAGGTTCACTATGTTTTTTCATTCAAAATCATGGTAGATTAGCAAACCTATACATTTTTGGAAACGTTATTAAATGGAAAATCTGAAAATCAATGTTTACATTTGCCAATTCCGACCAATTGGATTCGACCAATTCGACCAATTCGACCAATCGACCAATTCCATTCGACCAATTCGACCATTCGACCAATCGCTTCGATCGACCATTCGACCATTCGACCAATTCGATCGATTCGATTCGATTCGATTCATCGAATTCGATTCGATCGACCAATTCGATTTGCCAATCAATTTGACCGACCTTTGCTTGTGTGGAACGGACTGTGAAAACGATGCGGACTATATTGTCGGATACGACACACAGGACAGTGATGACGAACTCTAAATGGCATATTCTGTAATCGTGTATGTTTGATGCCATTGACTGCCTGTGTATATTTTGTCATTGACTGCCTGTGCAGATGTGAAGTTATACTGACTGCATGTGTATATATGATTTTGCTGACTGCCTGTGTATGTTTGGTGATATGAATTATTGTGACACATTCTGATGTTATTAACTGCCTGTACAAAATGATAACATGTATTTGATTATGCAACTTATCGCGAATATAAAGACCGTATTTTGCAATTCAAAACCTTTGATTCGTGTCTTACCATTCCCCATAGCACTAATTTGATACTTTCATTGGATTCCTTGTCCCTGAAAATATAGGTTTAGTATATTTTAAAAAGTTTTTAGGGTAATTAGAGGCAGAAATAGAACAAAATATGTATTTTACAGTGGCCATTTTGAAAATCCAAAATGGGCGCCATACAGGTATCTCTCCAAATGTAAACATTGATTTTTAGTTTCCTTATGCTATAACCTTTCCAAAAATGTATAGGTTTGCTAATCTACCATGATTTTGAACGAAATATAATTTATTGACATTGTGAACTTGACTAAGATGACTGTTACCTCATCTCCACGAGCAAGTTCAGAACCTCTTTTTATTGAAGGAGCTGTGCTCCCACGTAATCGGAAGAATGGACGCGACAAAAAGCTGGAATTCGTCCGAGTTTCTTTATTGTCACAAAACAACTCGGGTACTCTGAAAAGCCCGTTTATCGGGCAGCAATATATATACACACATTATCCCGGAGCGTTTGTCCGGGAAAGGCGAGAGGGGGCGTCACGGGCGTCCTGGCCGCGGCCTGGCAAGTCGAGGGCGGGCATGCCCGGGCATGCCCGGGCGTCCCGGATGCGGCCTGGCAAGTCGAGAGCGGGCGTGGCCGGCGTGCTCGGGCATGCCCGGGCGTCCCGGCCAAGGCCTGGCAAGTTGAGCGCGGGCCTGCCCGGGCGTTCTGGACGAGCCCGGCGTGGTGATCGCTCCGCGTCCTTGGTAGGTGCAAGGCGATTGTGTAAACCCAGCGGTAGCCACTACACACGTCCCCCCAGAATCGACTTGCACCGGCAGGGTCAATTTGAGGGGGGTCCTAATGACCCGGCCGTAGCGACCCCTGGCGGGTCGTGGGGGGGGGGGGTCCGGTGTGGTGGTGGGCGGTCGAGTGGGGGGCACCGTGGACGGGGGGCGGCCTCGCCGCGGCGGAAGGGCCAACCGTGGCGGTTGGTCGATGTCCACGTGCGCCGGCTTGAGGCGGTCCACCACAATCCGGTCCGACCTGCCGCCGATGTCGATGACGAACGACTTGTCGTCCAGTCGCAGGACCCGGAAGGGCCCGTCGTACGGCGGCCGGAGTGGCCCCCGATGTGCGTCATGACGCACAAAAACGTACTCCGCTGTGCGAAGCGCTGGGGGGACGTAGGACTGGGGGTCACCGTGGTGGGATGTTGGCACGGGGGCAAACCGTCGGGCGGCCTCCTGGAGGTCCGAGCGCTGGTGAGCTGCGGACCAGGGACTGGTAGCGTCGGGCACGAATTCGCCCGGGACGCGTAGCGCCTGGCCGTAGACAAGCTCGGCGGTGGATGCCCGGAGGTCCTCCTTGGGGGCCGTGCGGAGGCCCAAAAGGACCCACGGCAGCCGGTCGGCCCAACCGCCGTCTTGAAGGCCGGCCATGAGCGCGGCCTTCATGGAGCGGTGGAATCGCTCGCACAACCCGTTGGCTTGGGGGTGGTAGGCCGTAGTACGGTGGAGCTTGACCCCCAGGTTGCGGGCGACTGCGCCCCACAGCTCGGAGGTGAACTGCGGTCCGCGGTCCGACGAGATGCCTGCCGGTGCGCCGAAGCGGGCGACCCAGGTGGCGATGAAAGCCTGCGCCACGTCGGCGGTGGTGGTGGAGACGAGGGGAACGGCCTCCGGCCACCTGGTGGTCCTGTCCACCATGGTGAGCAGGTGTGTGAACCCCCGTGATGGGGGGAGGGGGCCCACCAGATCCACGTTGACGTGGTCGAAACGTCGTTCGGGCACGGTGAAAGGTGCCAGCGGGGCCTGGGTGTGTCGGTGGACCTTGGCCTGTTGGCAGGCTGTGCAGGTGCTGGTCCAATCGCGGACGTCCCGTCGAAGGCCGTGCCAGACGAATCGCGCCGACACCAGCTTCTGGGAAGCTTTCCGGCCCGGGTGGGAAAGGCCGTGGAGGGAGGCGAAGATGCGGCGTTGCCAGGTAACGGGCACGATGGGGCGAGGCTGGCCTTGGGAGACGTCGCAGAGCAGGACAGTTCCCGCGAAGGGGATGTCGGCCAGGCGGATGCCCGTGTCCGCCGCCCGGAGGGCTTACACCGTGGTGTCGGTGGTTTGGGCCGCCGCCATAAGCGCGAAGTCCACGCCGAGGTGGCCCGAGAAAGACAGTCGGCAGGCCGGGCCAGTCGAGACAGATCGGAGTCGAAAGACGTTGGACGAGGTTCGCGCTGGCCCGAGAAAGACAGTCGGCCACGGCGTTGTTTTTGCCGGCGACGTGCCGGATGTCCGTGGTAAACTCCGACACGGCGGAGAGGTGGCGCTGTTGGCGGGCCGACCACGGCTCCGTGACCTTGGCCATTGCGTAAACCAATGGCTTGTGGTCGACGAACGCCATGAAGGGTCGGCCCTCCAGGAGGTGGCGGAAATGGCGAACGGCCAGGTGTAGACCGAGGAGCTCATGGTCAAACGTGCTGTATTTGAGCTCGTTCGGCCGGAGCTGCCGGCTGAAAAAAGCGAGTGGCTGCCAAACCCCGTTCACCCATTGCTCATGTACGGCACCCACCGCGTAGTCGGAGGCATCCGTGGTGAGGGCGATGGGAGCGTTGAGCACCGGGTGAGTGAGCAGTGTTGCGTCGGCGAGGGCCCGCTTTGAGCTTTGGAAGGCCGCGTCCATTGCTGCGGACCAGACGATGTCGTGCTTGGCCGGCTTGCCCCAGAGGGCTTCGTAGAGGGGCCGCATGAGTTGAGCAGCGCGGGGCACGAAGCAGTGATAGAAATTCACCATTCCCAGGAATTCCTGCAGGGCCTTTATGGAGCGGGGATGCGGAAACGTGGTGATGGCCTCGACCTTGGTTGGCAGCGGCACGGCCCCGTTCTTGGTGATGTGGTGGCCCAAAAAATCAACGGCCGTCGTGCCGAAGTCGCATTTGGCCGGGTTGACGATGAGGCCGTGCTCGCTGAGGCACCCGAACAGTGTTCGGAGGTGGAGGAGGTGCTCGGCCCGGGACGTGCTGGCGACGAGGATGTCGTCCAGGTAAACGAAGAGGAACGGCAGGTCACGCAGCACGCCGTCCATCAAGCGCTGGAACGCCTGAGCCGCGTTTTTGAGGCCAAATGGCATCCGTAGGAATTCGAATAAGCCGAACGGCGTGATGACGGCCGTTTTAGGGACGTCGGCCGCCCTGACGGGTACCTGGTGATATCCCCGTATGAGATCGATTTTTGAAAAAATTACCCGTCCTGCCAGACGGGCGGAGAAGTCTTGGATGTGCGGGATCGGATACCTGTCGGGGGTGGTAGCGTCGTTAAGGCGGCGGTAGTCGCCACATGGGCGCCAGCCGCCCCCTGGTTTTGGGACGATGTGTAGTGGCGAAGCCCACGCGCTATCGGAGCGCCGCACGATGCCGAGGTGTTCCAAAGCGTCGAACTTGGCTTTGGCCACGGCGAACTTGGCTGGGTCGAGGCGGCGGGCTCTGGCGTAGACCGGTGGGCCCGTGATTGGTATGTGATGCTCGATCCCATGTCATACTGCGACGGCCGAAAACGTCGGCCGCGTGAGGGCCGGGAACTCCGTGAGCAGGCGAGCAAACTCGTTCGCCGCCGGGAGGGCGCATGCCAGCTCGGTCGGAGCGGAGCTGCTCAATGTGCATACCAAGGAGCTGAAGGTTTCGGCATTGATGAGGCGACGCCGTTGGACGTTGCTTCGGACGGCGGTGGGCTCCAGGTCGCTGCTCCAATGCGTTGGCCTGCCGCGGAGATCTTGTCGGCTTCCCTGGCGAGGGCGCAGGGATCCGTGATCGTCGTGCTCGCCAGGGCGAGGCGTACCGGGCTAGGCAGCTGACGGAGGAACAGCTCCCGGAACAGGAATGCCGGAGAGTGCTCGCCGAGCAGCGAAAGCATGTAGTCCATTCGCTCGTACGGGCGCGTGTCGCCGAGCTCGGGCAGGTCGAGCAGGCGCCGTGCGCGTTCCGCCGATGGGAGGGCGAAAGCGTCGAGGAGGAGCTTTTTAATCACGCCGTATTTGTCAGCAGCTGGCGGGCTCTCGAGGAGGCTCAGGGCGCGGGCCGCGGTGGCTGAACCGAGCGCTGCTACCACATGGTGGAAGCGGGTGTCGTCGGCCGTGATGCCTCGCAGGGCGAACAGGGAGTCCGCCTGGGCGAACCAAACCGCCGCGTGAGCCTCCCAGAAGGTAGGCAGTTTAAGGGCAACTGCCGTGTCCATGTCGGTAGGTCACCAATGAAGGAGCTGTGCTCCCACGTAATCGGAAGAATGGACGCGACAAAAAGCTGGAATTCGTCCGAGTTTCTTTATTGTCACAAAACAACTCGGGTACTCTGAAAAGCCCGTTTATCGGGCAGCAATATATATACACACATTATCCCGGAGCGTTTGCCCGGGAAAGGCGAGAGGGGGCGTGGCCGGGCGTCCTGGCCGCGGCCTGGCAAGTTGAGGGTGGGCATGCCCGGGCATGCCCGGGCGTCCCGGATGCGGCCTGGCAAGTCGAGAGCGGGCCTGGCCGGGCGTGCCCGGGCATGCCCGGGCGTCCCGGCCTAGGCCTGGCAAGTTGAGCGCGGGCCTGCCCGGGCGTTCTGGCCGAGCCCGGCGTGGTGATCGCTCCGCGTCCTTAGTAGGTGCAAGGCGATTGTGTAAACCCAGCGGTAGCCGCTACAATATTGTGACTGGGCCATGCCAGGAGCAAGCTTTGAGTATGTCTCCATTTGCACTTCAAAAACATGGTCATACCATACTCACATATACTGCGGGGTTTTTTAAAACAGCTCTTAAATGGTCAAGGATTACATTGGTGTAGTCACTAATTCCTGGTGCATAAATCACCAGAAAAATACAATAACATCCATCTGGTTAGAGTTGTATACATTTTCTTGGAGAGGAGAGTGGTAGCTGCTACAACTGTTCACAACTTCAACATGGCCAAACAGGTGCATACGGCATTTGAAGAGATTATATTTCCCCACGAGCCGGAGAGGCAAACACAATTTTGTTATGCAGATACTTGTTAATTAATGAATAGCACCTGTTTACTGTCTATAATGACAGAGATATGTGACTTTTGTGAACCACAAAGTTGCAGTAGCCGTGGTTATGTTTTGTGCTGTCCAGTAAATTTTCAGAAGGCTTGCAGTCTAAAGGTATGGCATGGAATAGGGATTCTGCAAGTGTAAAGATGGGCATGAGAGGCCATTAGCTTGAACGAGGCGAGTCTACCTTGAGCCTCAAGTCTCAAGTAAAGAGGGAAGTCTCAACTTCTTGTGAGATAATTAAATGCTTTTCTGAAATCAAAACATCAGAAAAGTGTTGAAGGTGAATGTGAAATTGGTGAACTTTTCATTTTTTGAGGGAAATTACTGATGTAAACGAGATAATTACTAACCACAGTTCTTATTTGTGCCGCAGTTAAATCGCAAGCAGCTGAAGCAGCAAATCATATTGAGGTAAGACTTTCACATACTGTATATATACACACTAACACACACACACACACACACACACACACACACACACACACACACACACACACACACACACACACAACACACACACACATACACACACAAACACACACACACACACACACACACAAACACACACACACACACACACACACAAACACACACACACACACACACAAACACACACACACACAGACATACACACACACACACACAGACATACACACACAGACATACACACACACACACACACACACACACACACACACACACAAACACACACACACACACACACACACACAGACATACACACACACACACACACAAACACACACACACACACACAAACACACACACACACACACACACACACAAACACACACACACACACACAAACACACACACAGATATACACACACACACACACACACACAAACACACACACACACACACACACACACACACACACACACCCGCCGGGCGAATGCTAATTTTGTTGTGGCCGATCGCTACTCTGGGTGCGAGCAATGGCGGACCAATGGAAGAAAAGACATTCACGGACAGAAAGTAAACATTTAACGATTTGATTTATTTACAAACACTAGTACACCCGCTCACTATGGGAGGGTCAGGAAGTGTCAATCCTCTTTAGGGTATATAGATTACAGTCGATCTACGGTCGGGTCTCAAGAACATTGGGTGTGTTCATTTACCAAGTTTCTTGTGGAGAGATCGCCAAGTGGTTTCAGCATTCGAGCAAGCACTCTATTCAAAACCGTCAAGGAACGGCTAGCTTGGCAAGCACGAGCTAGCTGCTTGGAAAATGTGCACAACCCGGGCTTCCTCCCTTTCAGTTTCGCGTTGAATAGCAGGAGCGAGTTCCAAAATTTTGCTATGAAAAACGCCACGGCATCAGCAGAAAGGGCCATGTTATTAACCCAACACTTGTGGGTTTATATGTGGAGTACAGTAGATCTTCGCTAAGGTCTGTAAGTAAAACCTACCTCACTGATGTCGGGATTTCTCCAAATGTCCTTATTTCGTGTTATAAATAGCATTAGCGACTGTTTAAAAATCGAATCAAACGTGTTTGTGGTTCATAATATTTTTACTTCGGTAAGCAAATAGCATGATGATGTTATAACATTAATATGATGCTGTGGGAGCTGCGCTCGCACGATAAAGCCAGACAAAATGGACGACACAGGAACGAAGTTTCACCGAGCTATTTATTTCGCTCAAAACCAAAGACTCAAAAGCACACTGAATCCGCCCCCCGAACGGGCGGCAATTTATATCGCAAACTGAACACACAAAAGCCACGCCCCTCAGGTGGGGCGTGGTATGCAAAATAGGTAAGTCACGCCTCTCGACGGGGCGTGGTATGCAAGGCAAGTGTTCGCCCGAGAAGAGCAAGTCTGCACACGCCCGGTCCAGTCCGGACACGTGACCGCTCGCCGGTTGCGTCATCGGCCGGTGCACGGTAATTGTATCATGCTTCCGGTAACCGCTACATGCGCCCCCCCCCCCAGAATTAACCTGCACCGGGAGAGTTAGTTTGAGGGGGGTCCTGATGACCCGGCCAAAACGACCCCTGGTGATTCGTGTGGGGGTGGTAGGCGGCGTGGTGGTGGATGGTCAGGCGGGGGGCTTGGTTGATGGGGGACAGCACCGTCGTGGAGGGAGGGCCAACCGTGGAGGTTGGTCGAGGTCCAAATGGGCCGGCTTGAGGCGGTCCACGGAGATGCAGTCCGGCTTGCCACCGATGTCGACGATGAATGACTTGTCGTTCGTCTGCAGTACCCAGAAAGGTCCATCGTACGGCGGCCGGAGCGGTCCCCGGTGTGCGTCGTGCCGGATAAAAACGTACTCCGCAGTGCGAAGTGCTGGCGGGACGTTGGGTTGGGGGCAGCCGTGGTGGGACGTGGGCACGGGGGCAAATCTCCTGGCGGCCTCCTGGAGGTCCGAGCGTCGGCGAGCCGCGGACCAGGGGCCGGTGGCGTCAGGGATGAATTCGCCCGGCACGCGCAGTGGCTGGCCGTAGACCAGCTCGGCGGTGGAAGCCTGGAGGTCCTCTTTAGGGGCCGTTCGGAGGCTCAATAGGACCCACGGGAGCCTGTCGGCCCAACCGTCGTCCTGGAGGCTGGCCCTGAGAGCAGCCTTCATTGAGCGGTGGAACCACTCGCACAAGCCGTTGGCTTGGGGGTGGTAGGCCGTGGTGCGGTGAAGCTTGACCCCCAAGGCCTGGGCGACCGCGCCCCAAAGCTCGGAGGCGAATTGGGGGGCTCTGTCGGAGGAGATGTCCGAGGGCGCGCCGAAACGGGCAATCCAAGTGCCAATGAAGGCCTGCGCTACGTCGGCGGATGTTGTTGATGCCAGCGGGACGGCCTCCGGCCACCTGGTGGTCCTGTCCACCATCGTGATGAGGTGGGTGAAGCCCCTCGAGGAGGGAAGGGGTCCCACCAGGTCCACATTGACGTGGTCGAAGCGCCGCGCAGGCACGTCGAATGGTGCCAACGGGGCCTGGGTGTGCCGGTGGACCTTCGCGCGCTGGCAGGCGACACAGGCATTGGCCCAGTCGCGGACGTCCTTTCGGAGCCCGTGCCAGACGAACTTTGCTGCCACGAGCTTCTGTGATGCTTTCCGGCCCGGGTGGGAAAGGCCGTGGAGGGCGTCAAAAATGTGCCGCTGCCATCCGGCGGGCACGATGGGGCGAGGTTGGCCCAGGGAAACGTTGCACAGGAGAACTGTGCCTGTGTCCTCGAAGGGGACGCAGGCCTGTGTCCGCTGTCCGGAGGGCTTGCACCGCGGGGTCGGCAGTCTGGTCGGCCGCCATGCGGGCGAAGTCCACACCCAGGTGGACGGCATTCGCGCCGGACCGGGAGAGGCAATCGGCCACAGCGTTGTCCTTGCCCGCGACGTGCTGGATGTCCGTCGTAAATTCGGACACGGCGGAGAGGTGGCGCTGCTGGCGGGTCGACCACGGCTCCGTAACCTTGGCCATAGCGAAGACCAGGGGTTTGTGGTCCACAAATGCCGTGAACGGGCGGCCCTCCAAAAGATGGCGGAAATGGCGAACAGCCAGGTAAAGGCCGAGGAGCTCGCGGGCGAAAGCGCTATACTTGCGTTCGTTAGGGCAAAGCTGCCCGCTGAAGAAGGCCAGCGGTTGCCAAGCCCCGTTCACCCACTGTTCATGCACGGCGCCCACGGAAGCGTCCGTGGTGCGTCCGTGTTGAGGACGTGGTCGGAAGCGTCCGTGGTGAGGGCGATGGGTGCGCCGAGTGCCGGGTGCGCCAGAATGATCGCGTTGGCGAGGGCCAGCTTAGCGCCCGTGAACGCCGCGTCCATCTCTGTGGTCCAGGCGACGTCGTGCTTGGCCGGCTTGCCCCGGAGGGCGTCGTACAGGGGGCGCATGAGTTGGGCGGCGCGAGGCACGACCGATGGTAGAAATTTACCATCCCCAAAAATTCCTGTCGGGCCTTGATGGAGCGGGGGCACGGGAAACTTGTGACTGCCTCCACCTTGGTAGGCAGTGGGACGGCCCCGCGCTTCGTGATGCGGTGCCCCAGGAAGTCGACGGCCGTTACGCCAAACTGGCATTTCGCCGGGTTGATGATGAGGCCGTGCTGGCCGAGGTGCTCGAAAAGCGTGTGCAGGTGGACGAGGTGCTCCACCCGGGAAGTGCTGGCGATGGGAATGTCATCCAGGTAGACGAACAGAAAGGTGAGATCGCGCAGCACATTGTCCATCAGCCGCTGGAAGGCCTGGGCCGCGTTCTTAAGGCCGAACGGCATTCGGAGGAACTCGAAGAGGCAAAAGGTGTAATTACAGCCGTCTTCGGAACGTCGGCCGGCCGGACAGGTAACTGGTGGTAGCCCCGAATAAGGTCGACCTTGGAGAAGATCACCCGCCCCGCCAAACGGGTGGAAAAGTCCTGTATGTGTGGTATCGGGTACCGGTCGGGGGTGGTGGCGTCGTTGAGGCGGCGGTAATCGCCGCATGGTCGCCTTCCGCCACCCGGTTTGGGCATGATGTGCAGGGGCGAGGCCCACGCGCTATTCGAGCGTCGTACAATGCCCAATCACTCCAGCGCGTCGAATTCCGCCTTCGCCACGGTGAGTTTGGCCGGGTCGAAGGGGCGAGCCCTGGCATAGACCGGTGGACCTGTGGTCGGGATGTGGTGTTCGACGCTGTGCTTGACGGCGACGGCCGAAAACGTCGGCTGCGTGAGGGCGGGAAATTCGGCGAGTAGGCGGGTGAAATCGTCCACGGCCGGGAGCGCGCAGGCTAGCTTGGTCGGAGCGGAGCCGCTCAATGAGCAAGCGAGCGAGTTGAAGGTCTCCGCGTTGATGAGCCGACGCCGTTTGACGTCGACCAAAAGCCCATGCGCACAAAGAAAATCTGCACCCAGCAAGGCCATGGGCACGTTCGCCATGATGAAGTCCCACCTGAAGCGCTGGCCCCCGAAGCAGAATGCGACGCTGCGCGAACCGAAGGTGCGGATGGAGGAACCGTTTGCGGCGACCAAGGTGGGGCCGCAAAGCGCGGCCTGTTTGTCCTGCACCGAGGCGGGTATCACGCTCAGCTGAGCGCCGGTGTCACACAAAAAACGCCACCCGGACTCCGTGTCCATGATAAACAGAAGGCTGCCTGAAAGGCCGACGCTCATGGCAGGCAGCGACCGCCGGCCTGGTCGTTTCCCGACCTGCCGAAAGTGCACGGTGGGCAGCACGTTCTGGCCTTCTGCCCGAACCTGGCTTGGTAATAGCACATGGTTCGCTCTGGTGGAGGCTCCGGCGGTCGCGTCGGGTTCGGTCGACGGGGCGTCGCGGCGCCCGCTGCCGTCAGGGGCGCGGACCCGGCCGATGGAGGCGCCGGTCATGGCGCGGGTGTTGCCTCGGTCGGCCCAGGGTCCCAGGCGGCCGCTCCGACATGTCGCCTGGCCGAGAAAAATTTATCGGCCTCCTTGGCCAGGGCGCGAGGGTCCGTGATGGGCGAATTATCCAAAGCTAACCGTACCTACCCGGGTAGCCGCTGGAGGAACAACTCGCCGAAGAGGAAGTCCGGGCTGTGGTCACCGCGAAGAGCAAGCATGTGGTCCATGCTTTCGGATGGACGGGCCTCGCCCAGCTCCGGGAGGTGTAGTAGTTGTCGTGCGCATTCGGTCTCCGTGAGTCCAAACGCACCGAGGAGTAGGCCTTTGAGCGCGCCGTATTTGTCGGCGTTCGGCAGGTGCTGGAGGAAGCTGAGGACCCGGGCAGCGGAGGAGGCGGTGAGCGCAGAGACCACATGGTGGTAGCGCGTCGTGTCCTTCGTAATCTTTCGCAGGGCGAATTGAGAAGCCGCTTGGGCAAACCAAACGGCCGCGTGCGACTCCCAGAAGCCCGGGAGCTTCAAAGCTGCAGCTGACTACATCGCCGTGTTCTTAGAAAGGGGTCACCAATTGTGGGAGCTGTGCTTGCACGATAAAGCCAGACAAAATGGACGACACAGGAACGAAGTTTCACCGAGCTATTTATTTAGCTCAAAACCAAAGAACTCATAAGCACACTGAATCCGCCCCTCGAACGGGCAGCAATTTATATCGCAAACTGAACACACAAAAGCCACACCTCTCCGGCGGGACGTTGTATGCAAAATAGGTAAGTCACGCCTCTCGACGGGGCGTGGTATGCAAGGCAAGTGTTCGCCCGAGAAGGGCAAGTCTGGACACGCCCGGGCGAGTCCGGACACGTGACCGCTCGCCGGTTGCGTCATCGGCCGGTGCACAGTAATTGTGTCATGCTTCCGTTAACCGCTACAATGCTATTCATCGTTCGTGTTGTTATTCGAAGCGGCCTTGGAAAAACTGCACAATAAAGCTAACTTCAGATGGATATACACCTCAACATGCAACTCCATTGACGGCAATGGTGGGGAAAACCCGCTCGGGGGAGAAAATCCCCTTGCGGAGGGGGCAAATTAACGTGCTACAACCTTCAGAATGTAACCCTGAGTCATCCTGTCAAGTTTGGAATGTAAACCTCTTTGTGATTCATAGGGCTTTATACAAATATCTAAGCACAATCACATGCTTTTACAAATGGCTTGCTATTGACAACCTGTCCCATCTTATTCTTAATTTGACTATTGATTATCATCAGAGTGCATCACAGGAAAATAATTGACAAAAAGTATGTCCTCAACCTGTAAATGGGATGACCTTTGAAAACAATTCTTAAAAAGGCCTGACGTTTAAAAAGGCCTGGACATCCAGTTTGACGTCCATCCGAGGTGCGGTACACACATTTATGCCTCGCCCTGCATGAGAAATACCAGTATTCCAATTTATAGCTGCACATGAGATTCAAACCCAGGCAAGATACAGTAGCTCAGAGGTGAATGCGCATACCTCCATGTCATCCTGCCACCGTAAAATGCACGTTGTAATATTACTAAATGATGTCGTAATTTCTGATGGTTTCGATTTTTTTTGAAGAAATACTTTTCCTGAGTTTCTGACAAAAGTTTGTAATTATTTGGCCCATTCCTTCAAATAATTTTGTCATAAGTATGTCATATTTTGTCCATTGAATGAAACTAGACAGAAAGAACTCAGGGAGTCTCACTACTTTGGCAAAATCTCCACCACTGGCAGGGGCGGATCCAGGAATTTCAAGGGGGGGGGGGTGCATGAGGCAAAGGCGCTGGGGGGAGGGGGGGGTCTGGGGCTCCTCCCCCAGGGAAAGAAAAAAAAAAGATCGTCAGAAACGGCATTTTGTGTGTTCTTGGAAGTTTCTGCAGTTCCTTGTGTTCTTCTCTGGTCCAACAGTTCAACAGATTCGCGATGACTGATGGTCAGATAGAGGAACTGGGAAACGACTTGTTCAGCTGTTCGTTCTGCTATAAATTGATGAATTGTGTGTGTGTGTGTGTGTGTGTGTGTGTGTGTGTGTGTGTGTGTGTGTGTGTGTGTGTGTGTGTGTGTGTGTGTGTGTGTGTTTGTGTGTGTGTGTGTTTGTGTGTGTGCATGTGTGTGTGTGGGTGTTTGTGTTTGTCTGTGTGTTTGTGTGTGTGTGTGTATATGTGTGTGTGTTTGTGTGTGTGTGTGGGTGTGTGTGGGTGTGTGTGGGTGTGTGTGTGTGTGTGTATGTGTGCGGCATGGTTTTTGTGTAGTTCTACTGGAGCTTTCTGATATGGAATTTCTGATTTGTGTAGTTCTCGCGAAATGATTGTTATGATCTCCTGAGTTAATTAGGCTAATTAACTACAAAGAATCCAGAAGAATTCCCATGTTTCTAAAACGCACGCTATGTTAAGGTTTATGGAGTAGTTTAATAGGTGCTGGTCAAAGCCTGGCACCGCCATGCGCCGAGGTTGTGAAGCTCAAGGCAGGGAGTTCTCCCCACAAAAGAGATCAGATCGGACAGCGGAATGTAAATTGTTTTATTAATCGTAAATTATGCTATTTTGGAATAGACGGCGCTTGTGTTTCTGAATAAAAATGTCACACACATCATGTGCGGATATGGTGAAGTCATGGTGTATGTTCATGAGTAATTCATAAGTCATGGTGTATGTTCATGAGGGCCAGAGATACCAGCTGACTTTCTCCCATGGAATTTCTGAGGGAGTGTTACGGATTCGTCACTTCCGTCTTCGTGGTTTTCACCCACTGGAAGAATTTTTAGTTTCATGTACTATTATTGTTCTAGTTTGAGTGAAATGGAGAGAACTGTCTTCAAAAGGAAAAATTTGTGTTTTAAAAGAAAAACGAAATGGATCGGGCGAAACCGGAAGAAGAAGAGGAGGAGGCTGAAACGGAGCAAGTTAGGTCGGGAGAAAAAGGCCGAGCTGCTTTGAGGTATCGAGCGGACACTGGCGAACGTTGGTCATGAGCGAATATTGGTTTCCCTGGGAAAGGGATTCCTGTGACAGAGTCGATATCGCTGTGGCAGATAAACCTGCGTGACGGGTTTTGCGGTTGATTCCAAAAGTGAATCATTGTTGGAGAGCAGGTACGCCTCCATTACGGGCCCGTCCGCCATTTCACCTCGCTCCAGCCATTTCACCGCGCGCCAGCCGTTAGCCTGGTTCGCATGTGTGTCATGGATTTCGATTGGGAATTGGCGGTTTTCCGCTTGGGGAGCCGCTGCTTGTTCATATCAGCGTCATTGTCTGGTGAACCGAAGGTGTGAATTCACAGTCGCATTTCAGGTGCACTTTTGCCTGACCGACATCGGCCCGACACCCACCCAGCGGCTCTTCAGTGGCAGTCGACTGTCAGCCGTCCTGGGTTCTGGTCTCAATACGACCTTCTTCTTGTGATCACCGGACCGTGGATCGACTTTGGCCTGGTGCCGGGACAGTGACTTTGGGGGTGTTACATTTCACTCACTTGGAGCACCGTGAGTTATTGTGTTAAGAAACTGATGGTACCATCATAGGAATTATATGGTATTTTGTTGTTATATTGTACTTGTGAAAGTTGATATTATTGTGCGATATTAATACAATACTTGGTTTTTTGCAACAACTGATTGGTGTGGTTTCACCATTGGTCATTGGCACACATAATAGCACATCTTTCTGCCGTGACTTCTTTTGGGGCTCGGAGGTACACTGTGACCGGGGTTTGGGGAGGAGCACGTAACAGAAATTGGAGGCTCGTCCGGGATAGAATTCCCTAACATTCCCAAAATTCGCAAATTTGGAATTTTCTAATATTCCCAAATTTTTCTGAATATTTAGAAATTTTTGTGTGAAGGTTAACAGGTGCTAACTAATAGTCACCATGGTGTTTGACGTAGACAAGTTTGCTACGCCCCCTAACGAGGCACAGTTCCAGGCGTTAAAAAGATCGAAACTCATAATATTGGCCAAATATTGTAACTTGGAGGTCCGAGTTAGTATGAAGAAAGCAGAGATTCAGACATTGGTGGTAGAATCTTTAGTGGGACAAGGAACATGGGAAGAGGTAGCCTTGGATTGGTTACCAGAGGGAAAAGGAAATCTGGAGCGCCGGAAAATGGAGATGCAACTGGAGAGCCAGGAAAGGTTAAAAGAGTTGGAATGGAAAGCAGAAAAGGAAAGAGCAGAGGAAAAAGCAGAGGAAAGGAAAGCAGAAAAGGAACTCGAGGAGAGAAGAGCAGAGGAAAGGAAAGCAGAAAAGGAACTCGAGGAGAGAAGAGCAGAGGAAAGAGCAGAGGAAAGGAGAGCCGAAAGGGAGTTAAAGGAACGGGACATGGAGTATCAGAGGTAACTTAAACTCAAGGAGCCTGAATTACTGGGGGAACGGAGAGAAGTAGTATCCATGCCGGCTAGTTCGACAACCAGTCAGAACTCTTGGGATGTTGGTAGGCATGCGAGGCTGGTTCCACCCTTCAATGAAAAGGAGGTAGCCAAGTTATTTTTACATTTTGAGAAGGTGGCTCAAATGCTAAAATGGCTTGTGGGGTCATGGACGATGTTAGTCCAAAGTGTTCTGGTGGGTAAAGCTCAAGATATCTATTCGGCTTTACCGATTGACCAATGTGCAGATTATGAGATAGTGAAGAAAGCCATTCTCAAAGCCTATGAATGGGTCCCTGAAGCTTACCGACAAAAATCCAGGAATGCTAAGAAGACGGAGAGTGAGACCCATGTGGAGTTTGCCAGAATGAAGGAAACCATGTTTGATAGGTGGTGACTCGAAGGAGATTGGGAAAGACTTCAACCTTTTACAACAATTGATCTTGGTGGAGGAATTCAAACAGTGTGTCCACGTGGACATTTTTTTTTTTTTTTTTTGTATACAAGATCGAGGCTCGTGAAAGAGCGAACATTAATCACACAGAAAGACAAACCGACACATAAAACATATAACATCGGGAGCGGGAGACAAGATGGGGAGAGAGGGGGAAGGACACAAACACAACATTTGAGAGCAGGGACCGAGAGACATCGAGAGATCTGAGAGACGGCGAAGGCTTTGGGGGGGGGCATGGGAAGGGGGCGGTGGGAGAGGTATAAAACATATGGACACTGCCAGGACTTCCAGGAAAGAAGTTGGAATTTCAAACAAGGTGGATCTGGGGTGAATTAGCGGGGGTAGAAAAGATCAAGGTTTTGGATGGGGGAAGATAAGAGATGGTGGTGAACAGCTGTTTTAAAGACCTGGAGGGAGGAGTGGGATTGAAGGGAGTGAGGGAGTTTGTTCCAGAGGCGGGAGAAAAGAGGAATGAAAGAGTGAAGGTGAGCAGAGAGCCGAGATTTCGGCAGTTTAACCATCAGAGGGTTGCTGGCAGATCTTGTGCGACCTGTAGGAATATTTAGGGGACAGAGCACAGAGAGAGCTGGGGGTGCAAGGCCGGAGAGGAGTCGGTAGAAGACAGAAAGACCACCTACCTGCCTGCGGTGAGTGAGTGAAAGGCCCTCAGAGATAGCTTCATCGCGGGAGATTCCAATAATTCTGAAATCTTTGGTTTCAACAGCGTGAAGCCGAGCTAGGTGTGAGGCAGGAGCACCGGCCCATAGGGGAGAACAGTATTCCATTGAGCTGCGGATGAAAGCCTTGTATGTGGTGAGGAGCTCAGGTGTGCCGAGGAAGGACTTCGCACGACGGAGGATGCCCAGTCGGCGACTGGCTTTGGAGGCCAGCTTGGAAATGTGGTTTTCCCAAGAAAGATCATGGCAGATAGTGAGACCCAAAAGCTTGAGCGACAGAACTTCTTGGAGAGGATTGTTGAGAAAGTAGATGGGAGGGTTGTCCAGTCGATCTTTTCGGAGAGACATAGTAAGAGTGTGAGATTTGTCAGGATTGAAAGACATGTTCCACTTGTTTGACCAGTCTGTGATTTCGTCCAAGTCTTCAGAGAGTGAGGAGGCTGCAGACTGCCGATCTGAGGGAAGAGGAATGGAGCGGCAGAGAGTGGAGTCATCAGCAAAGAGATAGAGAGGATTTTCAAGAGAGTCAGAGAGATCATTGATGAAGACCAGAAAAAGCACGGGGCCCAGAACACTGCCTTGGGGAACTCCAGCCTGAACAGGAAGAGGAGATGAGAGAAACCCATTCAGGGCCACACGTTGACGACGACTAGAGAGGAAGTCCGCCAGCCATGTGTGGAGATTTCCATGGATACCAAAGGAGGAGAGTTTGGTGAGCAGAGCGGGGTGCCAGACCGTGTCAAAGGCACGTGATATGTCGAGGGAGACAGCTCTAATTTCCTGTTTGGCATTGAGGACCTCCATCCATTGTTGAGACAGCAGAAGCAGCATGTCCAGAGTAGAGTGACCTGGTCTGAAACCAAATTGATGATCAGAGATCAAGCCATTGGAGAAGAGGAAAGATTTCATATCCGAAGCAATGATGGATTCCATGACTTTGCTGATAATTGGGAGAAGGCTGATTGGTCTGTAGTTGCTAGGATCTGTTTTTGCACCTTTTTTGTGCAAAGCGGTGATGTTGGCTGATTTCCAAGCAGATGGCAGTTGACCTTGAGCAAAAGAGAGGGTGAAGAGAACAGAGAGAGGGTGAGATAGAGCGGCAGAGCAGGATTTTAGGACCCGTGGGCTGATGCCGTCGGGTCCAGTTGCAGAATCAGAGTCGAGGGTTGACAGAAACTTTTCCACCTTGTCAGGAGGAAAGGACACGGAGTCCAGGAGTAGCAGGGTACGACTGGGTATGGTGGGTACAGAGAGAGATGGGTTTGGGACACAAGATTTAGAGGCAAACACAGAGTTGAGGCATTCAGCTTTTTCACGTGCGGAGTCAGCTGTGTAGCCGTTTGAGGTAAGGGAGGGGATGGAGGGGGAACAAACACCAGAAACGGATTTGACCAGACGCCACCAGGATTTGGAAGAGGGAGACAGATAAGAGAGTTCGGTCTTGAGAACGGAGAGATATTGTTTCCTGGCTCTCCTGAGGGTGGACACACACTTGTTTCGGGCTTTGTGAAAGGAAATGAGATTTCCTTCCATTGGATTTGCTTTCCAGGAGACGAAGGCAAGTTGTTTCTGGGCAACAGCCTCACCACAAGATTCCGTGTACCATGGACGGGAGGAAGGGTATGACAACTGAAGACGAGATGGGATAAATCTGTGCATGCGAGAGAGAAATTTACTTTGGAAGAATTCCCAGGATGAGTTGATGTCAGAGGTGGTAGAGATGGGAGACCAGTCCAGATGATTGATGGCTGCTTGAAGACCGTGCCAGTTGGCCTGAGTGAAATGCCAGACTCGTCGACGCTGAGCAGGCTCCCTGAGGATGGTCAGAGAGATGTCCACTTTAACAAGGACATGATCAGATGATCCCATTGGAGCAGAAGAAGAGCAGCAGACATTTTCAGGGAAGTTAGTCATAACGAAGTCCAGAAGAGAAGATGTTCAGTTGACTGAGATCCGGGTCGGGAAATTGACAGATTTTGTCAGTCCCAGTGAGTCGCAGAAGTCCTTTGCTGAGGAGCCATGGCTGGTGAGAGAGGTACCCACACCCAGCCAACTGGCATGATGACAGTTGAAATCACCACATATGAGGAAGAGAGAGTTGGGATGAGTAGATAGAAGTTGGTCCATATTATCAGACAGCGAGATGTAGATGGAGTCATCACTGTTTGGTGGACGGTACAACACACATATGAACAAGAGGTGGGAGCGAAGGGGAAGCCGTAGCCAGAGGTATTCCTGGGGGTGAGGTGGAGAGAGTGCAGTGCAGGGCGAGTGAGGAAGAGAGTTTTTGATAAAGATAGCAACCCCGCCTCCAGGACGAAGCTCAGGTCTATCATACCGGAGGAGGGAGTAGCCCGGGAGAGATACTAAGGAATCAGAGACATCATAAAGGAGGAAGGTTTCTGTTAAGCAGATCACGTCTGGTTTGACAGAAGCAACCTGTATGGAGAGATCAGTTAAGTTTGAACGAAGGCCCCGGATGTTTGAGGTCCATACCGTTAATGAAGAGGAAGGGGGAGCATCAGATACAGAACAGGGGGGAGGAGGGGTAGGGTAAGATGTGGAAGAGGTGGAAGAGGTAGGGAGAGCTGTTGAAGGTGTGTCAGAGATTTCAGAATAGCTCGGAGAAAGGGAAGGATGGGGCGGACAAAAGGTTTGATGGTGATTGGGTGAGGCACAATGAGGTGTTATTTGAGGAGGGGGAAGAGCGAGGCAGAAGGTTGGGGGAGCTGGAGGTGAGAGTTGGAAGGGGGAAGAAGCGGGGAGGACGCTTTGAGGAGGGGGAGTGAGAGGGGGGAAATTGAGAAGCAATGAGGGTGGGGAGATTTGAAGGGGAGGGGCGAGGGGGGAGTTTGGGAGGGAAGGGACAAGGGGAGGGATTTGAAAGGGATGGGATATGGGGGAGATTTGGAGGGGAGGGGTGAGGGAGGAGTCTAGGAGGGGAGGGGCGAGGGGGCGTCTTGGCGGGGAGGGGTGAGGGGGTAGTTTAGGAGGGAGGGGGCAAGGGGGGAGATTTGAAAGGGATGGGTGATGGGGAAGATTTGGAGGGGAGGGGTGATGGGGAAGATTTGGAGGGGAGGGGTTATGGGGAAGATTTGGAGGGGAGGGGTGAGATTGGATTTTAGAAAGTGTACGATTTATGGGAAACTAACATTTGTTGCAAAATGAGTTTCTTGTGACCTTCGAGTTAAAAATACGTTTAAGGACGCTGGATGGAGGATGGAGTGCAGGAGAGTTTAGGGAATGTAGAAAAAAGGCACTATAGGAGATGGATATTTTTTTGGGGATGAATTGATTTGGTGAGCAATTCGAAAGCAGCCTTTTAAAGAAGAAGAAGAAAAAGGTGTTATAATATATGACGGAATACATAACTTGAGGGGAAAGTGTAAACATTGAATGTTAATAACAGTGAAAACTATCTGGGGAAATGGGGGAGAAACATGTGGTCGAAGAACGAACGAACGAATAAGAATGAATAAACGAATGAGAACAGAGAAGGAAATGTATTTTTTTTTTTTTGAGTTGAGATTTACACAAGGAAGTAGGCTTTGGGTGAAAAGACTGGGAATACAGAGAACGAAAGTTATTGGATCACAAACGACGGACCGCTGAGAGAAAAACAAAGCCTCAAGGTTGTACAGTGTACACTGTACAAGGCCTCAAGACACGACACGAATTAACACGATTTTCAATACAGGTATGAAAGATTTGCACCGAAAAATCTTCGTCGGGACACAATATACGTACAACACCATAAATAAATACAGTTTTAACGAAAATACAAATGGGAACAATCACTTAACTTCGATTTCAAATCGTTCGCGACGCGGCAAAGGCCTTGCTCGCGACGTGGCAAACAAACGATCAATTTATGAAAGATAAACACCGAGAAACAACCAAAGTTGCACACAATAACTTCACACACCGAAAGAAAAATACAGTTTCGACAAAATACAATTGTGAACAGACTTAACTTCGAAAAACGTGGAGACCGTGTGGAGCTTCGAAAATCCCTGCCACCATCTCCGAGATCTCGCGAGACTCCCCGAGTTGTATGAGGCAGCAACAGTGGCAGCATTAAAATGCATCTGGATGAAAAAAAGGTACAGGAGTTGTTTGAGGCAGCAACAGTGGCAGATGACTATGCCTTGACACACCGGATGGGGTTCCACAAACCTAACATCCCGCCTTGAGTTAGCCAGGGGAGTTATGGCAAATCAGGTTCGGAGAACAAATTTTCATGGAGGTGGCCGAGAGAGGACTATGGGGACAAATCTGATACCGTGACTTGTAGGGATCAGAAGACTACAGTTCCAAGGCAGAGCTATCTTCCGGGGGGCCCGAGGCAGACCACGAGTTTTTTCCTCTGGGCCGACTTGCGCTTTTAGCAAGAAACCTGGGCATTTGATGTCCCAATGTTACGCCCTGAAAAGGAAAAATCAGGAGCGGAGCCAGACTCGTGCAACTCCGAATGCGTTGGCCAATGCGAGAAATCGTCCTTGGTGGACAGTGCCTTGTGAAGGTTCCCGTGCCAAAGTTACGGCATCACAGAACGACCTTGTCCAAGAGGGTTACAAGCCTTTTATTTCCGAGGGGTTTATGTCACTGGATGGGGACTTAACTCACCAGAGACCTGTTAAGTTATTGAGGGACACAGGAGCACATCAATCTTTGATGCTTGAGGGCATTTTGCCATTGCCAGAGAAGACGGTAGTGTTCTCTTACAGGGGGTTGGTGGCTATGTTAAAGCTCCTCTTCATGTCATACATTTGAAGTCTGATTTGGTGTCAGTTCCGGTCACCGTAGGTTTACAAGCCACTCTTCCTGTAGAGGGAATCTCTTTTATTATCAGGAATAATTTGGCCGGGGGTCAAGTTTCTGGTAATCCGATGTTGGTTGAAAAGCCCAGTATGGAAAATAATACAGCACAGTTAGAGCAGGAGATTCCGGGTATCTTTCCATCCTGTGCAGTGACTCGTGCTATGGGTAGGAAGTGCTCTGAAGAGAAGGAGAAGGAAGGTGATGTGGATTTGTGTTCCGTAGAGATATTTGAGGAAAAGTCTGGAAGAGATAATAGGAAAGGGAGTGACATCAAGGAACCTAAGGAAATGGTGGCATCTCGACCACTAGAGAAAATGGAGTGTCCGTCGGAGACATCTCGGAATGAGGCTGAACAAACGGGGCGTGTCCGAAAGAGACTTGTTGAAGAACAACACAGAGATTCGGAGCTCCGGAGTTTGATTGGTAAAGCCGTCACAGAGGAAGAGGCTAAGAAGATACCTGTTGGTTACTTCATGAAAGGGGAAATACTCATGAGAAAATGGAGACCACCGGAGGTGCCAGCAAATGATGAGTGGAAAGTTCATTACCAAATTGTGGTGCCACAGCCGTACCGGAAGGAGATATTGAGTTTGGCACATGAGACACCTTTGGCCGGGCACCTTGGAGTGAACAAGACATGTGACAGAATTTTGGTACATTTTTTCTGGCCTGGATTGTGACATGATGTGGCGGAGTTCTATAAATCTTGCCATTCTTGCCAGCTTGCGGGAAAACCTAATCAGAAAGTCCCCTCTGCACCTTTAAAACCAATTCCAGCTTTTGAAGAGCCATTCAGTCGTGTCATTATTGACTGTGTAGGCCCTTTACCTAAAACTAAGGCTGGACATCAGTATTTACTGACCATCATGTACGCTTCCACGAGGTTCCCAGAAGCAGTGCCTCTTAGAAAAATTACTGCGGCAGTTATTGCGAAGGCCTTGATTAAATTTTTCACTTTGGTTGGCCTACCTAAGGTGATCCAGTCTGATCAGGGTTCCAATTTCATGTCAACGCTTTTTCAGCAAATGGTACACCTGTTGGGAGTGGAGCAAGTAAGATTAAGTACTTACCATCCCGAGAGCCAAGGGGCCTTGGAAAGGTTTCAGCAGACATTGAAGAATATGATCAGAACGTACTGTTTTGAATGTGACAAGGATTGGGATGAAGGAATACCCTTATTGTTGTTTGCTACGAGAGAATCTGTTCAGGAGTCATTGAGATTCAGTCCTTTTGAACTTGTGTTTGGACACGCAGTTCGAGGACCATTGAAATTGGTGAAAGAACAGTGGCTACAGGAGGAGTCGCAGTCAACAGTGGTAGAGTATGTGTCAACGATTAGGCACAGATTGGCAAAAGCTTCTGAAGTTGCGAGGGGAAACTTGAAAGTGACACAGGATAAAATGAAAATGAGGCATGACAATAAATCTCAGATAAGAAATTTCAGTCCTGAGGACCGAGTGTTAGTGTTGCTTCCTGTTCCAGGTCAGCCACTACAGGCTAGGTATTTTGGTCTCTATACAATCGAAAGGAGGGTTAATGAAATGGATTACATGGTGACATCTCTGAATTCATTCAAAAAGCTGAATGCCTCAACTCTGTGTTTGCCTCTAAATCTTGTGTCCCAAACCCATCCCTCTCTGTACCCACCGTACCCAGTCGTACCCAGCTGCTCCTGGACTCTGTGTCCTTTCCTCCTGACAAGGTGGAAAAGTTTCTGTCAACCCTCGACTCTGATTCTGCAACTGGTCCTGACGGCATCAGCCCACGGGTCCTAAAATCATGTTCTTCCGCTCTTTCACTACCTCTTTCTCTTCTCTTCACCCTCTCTTTTGCTCAAGGTCATCTGCCATCTGCTTGGAAATCAGCCAACATCACCGCTTTGCACAAAAAAGGTGCAAAAACAGATCCCAGCAACTACAGACCAATCAGCCTTCTCCCAATTATCAGCAAAGTCATGGAATCCATCATTGCTTCAGATATGAAATCTTTCCTCTTCTCCAATGGCTCGATCTCTGATCATCAATTTGGTTTCAGACCTGGTCACTCTACTCTGGACATGCTGCTTCTGCTTTCTCAACAATGGATGGAGGTCCTCAACGCCAAACAGGAAATTAGAGCTGTCTCCCTTGACATTTCACGTGCCTTCGATACGGTCTGGCACCCTGCTCTGCTCACCAAACTCTCCTCCTTTGGTATCCATGGAAATCTCCACGCATGGCTGGCGGACTTCCTCTCTGGTCGTAGTCAACGTGTGGCCCTGAATGGGTTTCTCTCATCTCCTCTTCCTGTTCAGGCTGGAGTTCCCCAAGGTCGTGTTCTGGGCCCTGTGCTTTTTCTGGTCTTCATCAATGATCTCTCTGACTCTCTTGAAAATCCTCTCTATCGCTTTGCTGACGACTCTACTCTCTGTCGCTCCATTCCTCATCCCTCAGATCGGCAGTCTGCAGCCTCCTCACTCTCTGCAGACCTGGACAAAATCACAGACTGGGCAAACAAATGGAACATGTCTTTCAATCCTGATAAATCTCACACTCTTACGATGTCTCTCCGAAAAGACCGACTGGAAAACCCTCCCATCCACTTTCTGAATAATCCTCTCCAAGAAGTTCTGTCACTCAAGCTTTTGGGTCTCACTATTTGCCATGATCTTTCCTGGGAAAACCACATTTCAAATCTGGCCTCCAAAGCCAGTCGCCGACTGGGCATCCTCCGTCGTGCGAAGTCCTTCCTTGGCACACCTGAGCTCCTCACCACATACAAGGCTTTCATCCGCAGCTCTATGGAATACTGCTCTCCCCTCTGGTCTGGTGCTCCTGCCTCACACCTAGCCCGTCTTCACGCTGTTGAAACCAAAGCATTCACAATCATTGGAATCTCCCGTGATGAAGCTAACTCCAAGGGCCTTTCACTCACTCACCGCAGGCAGGTTGGTGGTCTTTCCGTCTTCTACCGACTCCTCTCCTGCCTTGCCCCCCCAGCCCTCTCTGGGCTCTGTCCCCCAAATATTCCTACAGGTCGCACAAGATCTGCCTGCAACCCTCTTATGGTTAAACTGCCAAAATCAAGACTTTCTGCTCACCTTCACTCCTTCATTCCTCTTTTCTCCCACCTCTGGAACAAACTCCCTCACTCTCTTCAATCCCACTACACCCTCCAGGTCTTTAAAACAGCTGTTCACCACCATCTCTTATCCTCCCCCATCCAAAACCTTGATCTTTTCTACCCCCGCTAATTTCGGTCCCCTTGTGTTTTATACCTCTCCCCCCCGCCCTCCCCCTCCCACGCCTCCTGCCCCCAAGCCCTCTCCCTCCCACACTTCTCCCTGCTCTCAAATGTTGTGGTTGTGTGTGTTTTCCCTTCTGTGTGCTTCCCCTTCTCTCCCCATCTTGTCTTCCGCTCCCTCTTTTTGTGTGTTTTGTTTGTCTGGTTGATTTGTTTGTGAAATAAATGTTAGCTCTTTCACGAGCCTCGATTCAGTATACAAAAAAAAACAAAAAAAAACTCCCGACCGACGGAAAAAGTGGCAGCTGTGTCATGTCAACCGACTGAAGAAATATTATGAGTGGAAGCCTATGGAAGAAAGGGTTCCTGTCTCACCTGTTGTGCCTGTATATTGGGGTGCCAGAGAATCCAGAGGTTGAGGCCGGTGTGAAGTTTGATAACGTTGATGACCAGGCTTGTCCCAGATTGACGAACACGGAAGTGTTGAGCAATTTAGATGAGAAATTAGGTCATTTGATGAGGGAACAACAAGGACAACTATCCAGCGTAATTTTTGAGTTTGCACATTTGTTCACAGGTGTACCTGGTCGTACTGACTTGGTATGTCATGATATCGAGGTGGGGGAAGCCACTCCTGTGAAACAACACCCCGATCGGATGAACCCTGTGAAGATGGATTATCTTCGGAAGGAGGTTCAGTATTTGTTGGATAATGACATCATCGAGCCAAGCAGCAGTGAATGGGGCTCACCATGTGTGTTGGTTCCAAAACTCGATGGCAGTTTTCGCTGTTGTACGGATTTAAAACGGGTTAATGCAGTGACCAAGACCGACTCATATTCCATCCCGAGGATTGATGACTGTATTGATAGAATAGGCCCAGCTACATTTGTAACTAAATTTGACTTGCTGAAAGGGTATTGGCAGATTCCTCTTACTGATAGAGCCAAGGAAATCTCGGCTTTAGTCACACCAAATGGGTTGTATCAGTACAAGGTTCTTCCCTTTGAATTGAAAAACCAGCCTGCTACATTTCAACGGCTGATTAATAAGCTTATTGCAGACCTTGAGGGGGAGGAGGCTTATCTGGATGATGTCATCATCCACACCATGACCATGGAAGATCATATTAAACAAATCCGTGCATTTTTCAAGAAGCTGACCGAGGCAGGGTTGACCATCAACTTATCTAAGAGTGAGTTTGTAAAGGCACAGGTGGTGTTCCAAGGCCATGTAGTAGGTCAGGGTCAGGTGCAACCGGTGACAGCCAAGATAGAAGCCATTGATCGCTTCCAAGTTCCAAAAGGGAAGAAGGAGCTTATGAGATTCTTGGGTATGGCTGGTTGGTTCCGGCGGTTCTGCCGGAATTTTTCTGATGTGGTAGCCCCTTTAACGAATTTGCTGAGGAAACACACCAAGTTTGTTTGGGATGACAAATGCCAGGTTGCCTTTGCCCACGTCAAAGCGATATGAATGAGCTCTCCTGTCCTAGCAGCGCCGGATTTTCAAGAACCTTTCAAGTTTGCCATTGATGCAAGTGATGTGGGGGCTGGGGCAGTTCTATTTCAGGAAGATAAGGATGGAGTGGATCACCCGGTGTGCTACTATTCCAATAAGTTTAACAAACACCAGGCAAATTATGCCACCGTGGAAAAAGAGACCCTTGTTCTCCTGCTAGCGCTTCAGCATTATGACGTGTATCTAGGAACTACTACCTTTCCTATAAAAGTCTTCACTGATCACAACCCCTTATAGTGGGGCTGCTTAACTGATGAATTGTGCCTTTTCCCTTAAAAGCATGAAACTTGGCACATGGCTAGAATACCCCAAAAGAAAGATTTTTAGTCCAGGGGGCATCTCCAATTTCACCCCATATGGCAGCCATCTTGAAATCCAAGATGGCCGCCATAACAGACCTGTTTTGATGAATATCTCCATAATTAGAACAGCTATCTAAATGGTTGCAGTGCCTACACCTACATTTTTAGGGTCTAGGAATCCAATGGTAACATAAAATATTAAGCAGTCATATGAAAATATTAATTTTGCATAATATCATGCATACTGGGAATGCATATAAATACTCTTAACAGGTTGGCATTCTTCAGTGATTAAAAGTGTCTATGACATCGCAGACTGTAACTGTGCCATCTTGTGGTTTTCTAGTCTTTGCTGCATTCTCCATCACATGCGCAGAGAGAAGTACAGGGAAGTGCAGCTTTCTTACACCGGCAACGACCAGTACATCCTTTTTTGCACCCACACTTAACAAATTCATTGCAGATCTTTGCAGCCTCTGGAAGTGTTGTCCATATTGGTTTGAACTGGCCAGCAGACGTTTTTTGCCAACCCCATTCAGTGGGGCTTGGTAGATCAGGCTTAGCATGCAATGCTTGTCCCCAGCATATTGCGCCTTGGTATACTGCCCGCTTTACGTGCTGCACAAGGGCATCATGTGTTGGTGGAATTGATTCCACAGGTCTGCCCTTCTTTGCAAACAGTTTCTTTCGTACAATGTTAATGTCAGTAGCAGTACTTGTGCGATCATACAACAGAATAACAAATCTCTCAATGACGTTCATGCAGGTTTCAGTTATCTCTGTGCTCTGGTGGCAAATTTCTGCTAGTACCTCTGTGAGCTCAGGGAATGATTCCCACACATTCCATGCAGTTACCTTTCCACGCCCATTAAACGCTGAAAAAGTGTCACACCCTGTTAGTGCATGAAACATGGGGAGGGCTTTAGATTTCTCAGGGCCAAGAGCTGTGGCTATATCATGTGCAGAGATAAATCGCATGTTCTTGCCTGTCCCAAATTGTAACCATATCATCACTGAAAGCTTCTGGGATGCTGTAACTGCAAGCACGACAACATCTGTGTCCACAGTTTGTATGAGGACCTTACTATGCCCTCTCTGTGTTGCATCAACAGCATGTAGGAACATCCGACCATCTGCCTCTTCCTGAGTGCACGGGGAGAGTGATTCTAGATCAATGCGTGGTGGAGCAGTAAGAACCTCTGTATCAAGTGTGACAACTAGCTCCTTGCGCTGGTCTTCAAATGATTTAATTGTTTCATTGGAAAGGAAGCTGAAGAGTTCACGCTTGTTTTCATCAACTCGAAGAAAGTTCTGCCACTGTCCAGGAATTGCAACTGAGGTATCTACTCGTCGGCGAACCCCCTTGCCACGCTTTTCACGGGTCATGCTCTTAAAGCTGTCGGGTAGGTAACGGTCCCACACCAGATCAAGTCGGGTTGCAGATTTGTACTGTGAGAAAACAAATGGGATGAAGACCTTTTCGGCATATTCGCCAAATGTTTTGACTGTGCCAACATCGGGCTTTAGCTTTTGAACAATTACTGCCCCGTCAAGTATGACACATGTCACCTCTGGCATCTGTGTGCTTGATGGTGAAAGTTCCTCTACGCAGTCCAAAAGGTCGCTCTTTGTACCAGGTCGAAGCTTCCCATCCTTGGACAGAGATGGAGGGAAAAATTGATTTTCATGACGGAAAAATTCATCCAGGTTTCCCTCGTGGGTTTGACAGGCAATATAGAGGCGAGAAAACAGTTGAACATCACTCTTCAATGAGGCTACCTTGTGTTTATCTGTCAGCTGGTCTGTTACTGATGAGCTGCCAAACAGAGGTAAGTTTTTGCGCGGGACGACATCATTCAAAGGCTTTGAGCGTTCAATCAGCCTCTCTTGCACAAATGACTCCAGAGCCTCCTTTCCCATTTTCTGCACGCCTTTCACACTTTGTACGACTGATGCACTTGCTATATCCTTTGTGTCAAGGACCAAAAGGTCAGCGGTTTCTTCAAGAAATGGATTACCTAGCTCCTCGATAACTGATACAAGTGATCTGGCATGTTTGTCAAAGGTCATCTGGGTGCTTTTATTCTGATCATGATGCAGTGATGGCGCTTTGCTTTCATGTTGCTCCTGTGCAGTCTCAAACTCATCAATCACCCTTGAGACCTCTGGACCTGCAACCATCCATCTTTGCAGAGCATGGGCATTGTCCAGCAGACCCACAGCTCCTCCATCTCCCTTGATACATGCATTGTTCTGTTCATGTGCATGATCTGTAGCAATTGAAGAAAATTTGCGTTGGGTCTTTTGTACCGTGAACATGCCAGCTCGGAAATTATCCAGAACTTTAGGGTGTGTCTTGTGCAAGTCCATCATATCACGCAAATGGACTGTGACCCATCTTGCATAGTGCGTATGGTCAAGAGCAAAGAACCACGGAAGAAGCTCCCATAAAGCATCTAAGTACATTTCAAAGTCAGCCTCCCTCAATGAGTGCACAAAGGTCAGGATGCTGTTCTCCAATGCCATCGTGAGACTCCAGTATTGGAACTGTGGGTGTTCCTTAGTCATTTTGGAACTGTGGGTGTTCCATGGCCATCTTGTGATGCCACACATTAACCAATATTCTACGTTTTCATTTGGACATTGACCCAGAAAATTGGCATCAGCGTTAAAAAAATAATTACTTTCATAGACGCTTTAAATCACAGAAGAATGCCAACCTGGTAAGAGTATTTATGTGCTTTCCCAGTTTGCATGATACTATGCAAAATTAATATTTTCATATGGCCGCCACATACTGCTTAATATTTTATGTTACCATTGGATTCCTAGACCCTAAAAATGTAGGTGTAGGCACTGCAACCATTTAGATAGCTGTTCTAATTATGGAGATATTCATCAAATCAGGTCTGTTATGGCGGCCATCTTGGATTTCAAGATGGCTGCCATATACTATTGAATATTTTATGTTGCCATTGGATTCCTAGACCCTAAAAATGTAGGTATAGGCACTTCAACCATTTTGATATCTGTTCTAATTATGGAGATATTTATCAAAATAGGTCTTGTATAGCGGCCATCTTGGATTTCAAGATGGCCGCCATATGGGGTGAAATTGGGGATGCCCCCTGGACTAAAAATCTTTCTTTTCGGGTATTCTAGCCATGTGCCAAGTTTCATGCTTTTAAGGGAAAAGGCACAATCGATCCGAATTTTTTAGCTAAGCCGCCCAGCTATTAACCTTCATTCAAAAAATGAAAAATAAAAATCAGAGGTTGATGAGATGGAGTTTGGCTTTGCAGGAGTTCAACTTGAAAATTTAGCATGTAAAGGGCAGGGTCAATGTCGTTGCTGATGCTTTATCCAGAGTGAACTAACTTTGGAAATTCCTGTAGGTTGTTTGGAAGTTTTGTTGCTTTATTTTGGGGAATATTAATTATTGTTGCTGACGTGAATTGATCATTTGGGGGTGAGTTTTACTTTTGTTTGTTAAAAGAGTTTTTGCATGCAAAGAAAGTTTTCACTATGTTCCAACTTTCTTTCTTGAGGGGTGGAAGTGTTACGGATTCATCACTTCTGTTGTTGTGGTTCTCATCCACTGTAAACATTTTTGGTTGCATGTACTATTATTGTTATCGTTTAAGGGAAATGGAGATCTGTTTTCAAAAGGTAAAAGAGATTAATGTTTTAAAAGAAACCGGAAACCGGATCGGGCACCGGACGAGGAAGAAGAAGAGATAAAAGAGGCGGAGCGAGTGAGGAGGAGCCGAGCTGTTTGGAGGTCTGGAGCAAACGCTGGCGAACGGAGGTCACTAGCGAACTTTGGGGTTTCCTGGGAAAGGGATTCCTGCGACAGAGTTGTTATCGCTGTGACAGATAAACCTGCGTGACAGGTTTTGCGGTTGATTCCGAAGAGAATCATTAGAGTGCTGTTACGTCTCGAGAATGGACTGTTGGCCATTTGACCTCACGCCTGATTTCACATCGCTCCAGGTTTTTCACCTCGCTTCAACCATTACACCGCACCCAGACGTTAACCTGGTGTGTGTATGTAACGTGGATTTCGAGTGTGAATTTGCGGTTCGCCGATTGGGAGCCGTTGAACGTCCATACCCGAAGGTGTGATTTCCCAGCCGCCTCTTGAGGACACTTTTGCCTATCTTTGGCAGTGTGACTGTCACCCGAGCAGGATTCTGGTCTCGATACAACATCGTTCTGACGATCGCTTCAACATCGACTTTGGCTTGATGCCGGGATGGAGATGTTGGGAATGTTCTTTTCGCTCACTTCGAGCACAGTGAGTTACATTGTACGAAGCTTATGGTACCATCATAGGAATGATATATTGGTTGTACAATTGATTAATATTGTTATTGCTGTTATTCTTGTGTGACCTTAATGCAATACTTGTTTGTTGGTAACAATTGGTGTGGTTTCACCATTGATCTTTGACACACAGAATAACACATCTTTCTGCCGTGACTCCTCTCGGGGCTTGGAGGGACACCGTGACCGGGGTTTGGGGAGGAGCACGTAACAATACCGACACGTGCATGGAAAAGAGGAAGAATAACCCCGCTTTTGTTTATTTGTGCCATGTACATTTTATATGAGCTATTTATAGCTCATATATTGATGAGATGCTCATTTTATATGAGCTAATAGCTTTTGATGAGCTATTTATAAACGTTAACTAAACGTTTGTTCAAGGAAGAAAACCCCCGTGGGGAGGGGGGAAATTAATGTGCTACAACCTACAGAATGTAACCCTGAGTCATCCTGTCAAGTTTGGAATGTAAACCTCTTTGTGATTAATCGGTCTTTATACAAATATCTAAGCACAATCACATGCTTTTACAAATGGCTTGCTGTTGACAACCTGTCCCATCTGATTCTTAATCTGAGTATTGATTATCATCAGAGTGCATCACAGGAAAATAATTGACAAAAAGTATGTCCTCATCCTGTAAATGGGATGACCTTTGAAAACAATTCTTAAAAAGGCCTGACGTTTAAAAAGGCCTGGACATCCAGTTTGACGTCCATCCGAGGTACGGTACACACATTTATGCCTCGCCCTGCATGAGAAATACCAGTATTCCAATTTATAGCTGCACATGAGATTCAAACCCAGGCAAGATACAGTAGCTCAGAGGTGAATGCGCACACCTCTATGTCATCCTACCACCGTAAAATGCACGTCATAATATTACTAAACTAGAATCCGGGCACTCGGTAGAGCGCATACCTTCGCCGCAGCTACTGTTCTGTACTTGGCATGGGAGTGTATGCGATGTGAAACTTTATGTGAAATGCGATCGATTTTTAAAAATCAGAATTTGAGCAAATCTGTTTCATTCGTCTGTTAATATGCCTCCCCGATTGACAAATCTGCAATTTGAATTTCATTTGAGGTTGAAATGATTGCGGGAGATCGCGTTATAGTGATGACGTCTTGGATGGACATCCTCTTCTTCAGTCGCTCATAACTTTGAGTGAAATACGATCGAGTTAAAAATAGTCAGAATTTGAGCAAATCTGTTTCATTCGTTTGTTAATATGCCTCATCTCTTGACAAATCTGCAATTATAATTTTTTTTGAGGTTGAAATGATCGCGGGAGATTGCGTTATAGTGATGACGTCCTGGATGGACATCTTCTTCTTCAGTCGCGCATAACTTTGAGTGAAATACGATCGAGTTAAAAATAGTCAGAATTTGAGCAAATCTGTTTCATTCGTTTGTTAATATGCCTCATCTATTGTCAAATCTGCAATTATAATTTTTTTTGAGGTTGAAATGATCGCGGGAGATCGCGTTATAGTGATGACGTCCTGGATGGACATCTTCTTCTTCAGTCGCTCATAACTTTGAGTGAAATACGATCGAGTTAAAAATAGTCAGAATTTGAGCAAATCTGTTTCCCAAAATCTAATCAAATGTGTCCCGTATAATAACCAATCATCCCACCAAATTTCATGCATTTCGGTTGAATACTTTTTGAGTTATGCGATTAACATACACACACACAGACATACAAATAAATACACAGCGATCAAAACATAACCTTCCGCTTTTGCGAAGGTAATGATGTCGTAATTTCTGATGGTTTAGATTTTTTTGAAGAAATAATTTTCCTGAGTTCTGACAAAAGTTTGTAATTATTTGGCCCATTCCTTCAAAATAATTTTGTTATTGGTTTGTCATATTTTGTCCATTGAGTGAAACTCGACAGAAGGAACTCAGGGAATCTCACTACTTTGGCGAAATCACTACCACTGGTCTCTGGAGTTATTGGGATGGAATCATAAAATTCTCGTATTTCTTACCACTGCAGGTGACCATGTCTGAGGTCTTAGGTGCTTGCTCAGAAGTGCACTTTAATATAAGCATACCGACACGTGCATGGAAAAGAGGAAGATTAACGTGCTTTTGTTTATTTGTGCCATGCACAAACCACCTTGTCTGCGCACGTTCTTTGCGAATGAGCCTGCACAGGCCAGTTATAACGGATCTAGAGTAGGAGCTCAGGATGGCTTCATCCAATACCATTTATCCAAGACTTTCCACATACATTTGTAATACGTAGATTTTTCTTAATTAAATTTTCCAGCTACAGCAGTATATGACGAGCAACACAATGACATGTCCCAATAAAATTGGGTGTGTTTGTGTGTGTGTGTGTGTGTTTGTGTGTGTAATGGATTTTCTTCTCAGCTGGAGTTTGCCACGGCACTGAGGGAGGCAAGCGAGCAAATCAGGATTCAGGCACAAGAGATCATGGGATTGAAACAGCAAGATGCTGAGGTCAAAATGGATTTCAAGGTAAATTTGTCACTATATCTTGTCCTGTGCAACAAATGCTTATTCAAAAAACTTGTCATCACCATGCAATGATGAGCTGTTTAGTGCATTCAGCATGCAGTTGAAATGGGTTACTCCTTTCTACAGTGTATTCATGCTGTCCTGATATCCTTGGTAATGCAAACAAAAACATAACCTCCATCTACCTTTGGTGGCGGAGGCAACCAGAACAGCTCTCAGTCGAGAGCATACCTCCGCCAGTTTGGCCATACCACTCAATGGTGAAGAATCACCTCAAAATTCTTCTCGCTGGATCCGGATCCAGATCTTCACCAAAATTGAATTGATTCTTCCTTGTCACACACACAACCTGTCCAACAAGTTTCGTCCAAATCCATCCATAACCTTTTTTAGATATCCTGCGATGTATCATGTTTGGCCCGATCTCCCACTGGTGAAGATTCACTTAAAAAATTTTTACGAGCCAAATCCGAATCCAGATCTTCACCAAAATGTAATCATTACATCCTCGTCACATATACTACCTAGCTGCCAAACTTTGTCTGAATCTGTTCAAAACTTTTTGAGATATCCTGTTCACAGACAGACAGACACACAAACAAATGAAAAATCACTCACAGAGCGACACTTGGCAAAAGAGAAGAAAGCTGAAAGGCACTCAGCAGAGCATCCCTTTAACCTCACAAATAATTGGTGGTTGAAATCAGTAAGTTGATTTGAAAATCCAATTCAAATTTCAAGTCAATCGGATGAAAATTGAGGATTTTAGGAAATCAAAAAAGGTGGTTGACCTTTGGCCAATGTTGACCTTTTAACTTTTTGACCTCAAATATATATAGGAAGTTGTCGGACCATGAACTCTACCATTTGATGAAGTTTCGTGAAGATCGGTTGAAAACTGTGACCTGAATGCAAGTATACACTACTCACAATAAGTTAGGGATATTGTGGGAGTGAGTTTTTTATTTATTTATCGGGGTTAGGGTTAGGGTGTTGAAATCAAGAATACTGTGTTTTTTCACACTCATTAATAACCATAGAATGAGGACCAACAACATTTTTCAACATAATTAATACACAAAATTAACCACACCGAAGAACCTGCCAATATCCCTAACTTATTGTGAGTAGTGTAAGTGAGCAGACAAACAAACACACAAAAAACACACAAAAAACAAACACACAAACCGGAGTGATCAACATAATTTTTTTTTTTTTTGGCCAAGTAACAAGCAAACAGACAGACAGGGGTGGAAACATACCCTCCATCCACCTTTGGTGGTGGGGGTAATGAAAAAACGAGTACTTATGAAATGTCACTTACAACTTTTAGGAAACTGCACCAAACTTCCTAAAAACGCTTCTGGCCAGACACGATAACACGACATTCTCTAATATGGAGAGAGTACTCAAAAATATGTATTGACCCAAACTTGTTGGAAGTGCAGACAGTTGGTCAATGGATAGAATGTGAGTTTGGTAGTTGGATCTACGGCCATCTTTATCCTTAACGTTTTCAACTCCATCTCCATGGAGTCCATCGGCATAATTATACAGGGAAACAGTCTTTCATTTACTGTCTTCAATCTCATGTTCTCAAACCCATCATCCTTTGACATTCTTGGAAGCTCAAAGCAGAGTAATAAGCCCATTGTCCAGTAAAGTTCTTCTTCTGTTCCAATTGGCTCTTCTGATCATGTGCTTGTTAAAGTGGACATCTCTCTGACCATTCTCAGAGAGCCTCATCAGTGTCGACAAGTCTGGCATTTCACTCAGGCCAAATGGCATGGTCTTCCAGCAGCCATCAATCATCTGGACTGGTCTCCCATCTCGACCGCCTCTGATATCAACTCATCCTGGGAATTCTTCCAAAGTATATTGTTCTCTCTCATGCACAGATTTATCCCATCTCGTCTTCAGTTGTCATACCCTTCCTCCCGTCCATGGTACACGGAATCTTGTGGTGAGGCTATTGCCCAGAAACAACTTGCTTTCGTCTCCTGGAAAGCAAATCCAACGGAAGGAAATCTCATTTCCTTTCACAAAGCCCGAAACAAGTGTGTGTCCACCCTCAGGAGAGCCAGGAAACAATATCTCTCCATTCTCAGGACCGAACTCTCTTATCTGTCTCCCTCTTCCAAATCCTGGTGGCGTCTGGTAAAATCTGTTTCTGGTGTTTGTTCTCCCTCCATCCCCTCCCTCACCTCAAATGGCCACACGGCTGACTCCGCACGTGAAAAAGCTGAATGCCTCAACTCTGTGTTTGCCTCTAAATCTTGTGTCCCAAACCCATCCCTCTCTGTACCCACCGTACCCAGTCGTACCCAGCTGCTCCTGGACTCTGTGTCCTTTCCTCCTGACAAGGTGGAAAAGTTTCTGTCAACCCTCGACTCTGATTCTGCAACTGGACCTGTCGGCATCAGCCCACGGGTCCTAAAATCCTGTTCTTCCGCTCTTTCACTCCCTCTCTCTGTTCTCTTCACCCTCTCTTTTGCTCAAGGTCATCTTCCATCTGCTTGGAAATCTGCCAACATCACCGCTTTGCACAAAAAAGGTGCAAAAACAGATCCCAGCAACTACAGACCAATCAGCCTTCTCCCAATTATCAGCAAAGTCATGGAATCCATCATTGCTTCAGATATGAAATCTTTCCTCTTCTCCAATGGCTTGATCTCTGATCATCAATTTGGTTTCAGACCTGGTCACTCTACTCTGGACATGCTGCTTCTGCTTTCTTAACAATGGATGGAGGTCCTCAATGCCAAACAGGAAATTAGAGCAGTCTCCCTTGACATATCACGTGCCTTCGATACGGTCTGGCACCCCGCTCTGCTCACCAAACTCTCCTCTTTTGGTATCCATGGGAATCTCCACGCATGGCTGGCGGACTTCCTCTCTAGTCATAGTCATCGTGTGGCCCTGAATGGGTTTCTCTCATCTCCTCTTCCTGTTCAGGCTGGAGTTCCCCAAGGCAGTGTTCTGGGCCCTGTGCTTTTTCTGGTCTTCATCAATGATCTCTCTGACTCTCTTGAAAATCCTCTCTATCTCTTTGCTGATGACTCTACTCTCTGTCGCTCCATTCTTCATCCCTCAGATCGGCAGTCTGCAGCCTCTTCACTCTCTGCAGACGTCGACAAAATCACAGACTGGGCAAACAAGTGGAACATGTCTTTCAATCCTGACAAATCTCACACTCTTACGATGTCTCTCCGAAAAGACCGACTGGACAACCCTCCCATCCACTTTCTGAATAATCCCCTCTAAGATGTTCTGTCATTCAAGCTTTTGTGTCTCACTATCTGCCATGATCTTTCCTGGGAAAACCACATTTCAAATGTGGCCTCCAAAGCCAGTCGCCGACTGGACATCCTCCGTCGTGCGAAGTCCTTCCTTGGCACACCTGAGCTCCTCACCACATACAAGGCTTTCATCCGCAGCTCAATGGAATACTGCTCTCCCCTCTGGGCTGGTGCTCCTGCCTCACACCTAGCTCGTCTTCACGCTGTTGAAACCAAAGCATTCAGAATCATTGGAATCTCCCGCGATGAAGCTAACTCCAAGGGCCTCTCACTCACTCACCGCAGGCAGGTTGGTGGTCTTTCCGTCTTCTACCGACTCCTCTCTGGCCTTGCCCCCCCAGCTCTCTCTGGGCTCTGTCCTGCAAATATTCCTACAGGTCGCACAAGATCTGCCTGCAACCCTCTTTTTTTTTTCTTTTTTTTTTCTTCTTTTTTTTGGTTGTATACTGAATCGAGGCTCGTGAAAGAGCTAACATTTATTTCACAAACAAATCAACCAGACAAACAAAATATACAAAAAGAGGGAGCGGAAGACAAGATGGGGAGAGAAGGGGAAGCACACAACCACAACATTTGAGAGCAGGGAGAAGTGTGGGAGGGAGAGGGCTTGGGGGCAGGAGGCGTGGGAAGGGGAGGGGGGGGGGGGGTATAAAACACAAGGGGACCGAAATTAGCGGGGGTAGAAAAGATCAAGGTTTTGGATGGGGGAGGCTAAGAGATGGTGGTGAACAGCTGTTTTAAAGACCTAGAGGGTGGAGTGGGATTGAAGATAGTGAGGGAGTTTGGTCCAGAGGTGGGAGAAAAGAGGAATGAAGGAAGGAGTGAAGGTGAGCAGAAAGTCTTGATTTTGGCAGTTTAACCATAAGAGGGTTGCAGGCAGATCTTGTGCGACCTGTAGGAATATTTGGGGGACAGAGCCCAGAGAGGGCTGGGGGGGGCAAGGCCAAAGAGGAGTCGGTAGAAGACGGAAAGACCACCAACCTGCCTGCGGTGAGTGAGTGAAAGGCCCTCGGAGTTAGCTTCATCGCGGGAGATTCCAATGATTCTGAACGCTTTGGTTTCAACAGCGTGAAGACGGGCTAGGTGTGAGGCAGGAGCACCAGACCAGAGGGGAGAGCAGTATTCCATAGAGCTGCGGATGAAAGCCTTGTATGTGGTGAGGAGCTCAGGTGCGCCAAGGAAGGACTTCGCACGATGGAGGATGCCCAGTCGGCGACTGGCTTTGGAGGCCAGATTTGAAATGTGGTTTTCCCAGGAAAGATCATGGCAAATAGTGAGACCCAAAAGCTTGAGTGACAGAACTTCTTGGAGAGGATTATGCAGAAAGTGGATGGGAGGGTTTTCCAGTCGGTCTTTTCGGAGAGACATCGTAAGAGTGTGAGATTTATCAGGATTGAAAGACATGTTCCATTTGTTTGCCCAGTCTGTGATTTTGTCCAGGTCTGCAGAGAGTGAGGAGGCTGCAGACTGCCGATCTGAGGATGAGGAATGGAGTGACAGAGAGTAGAGTCATCAGCAAAGAGATATCTAGGATTTTCAAGAGAGTCAGAGAGATCATTGATGAAGACCAGAAAAAGCACAGGGCCCAGAACACTACCTTGTGGAACTCCAGCCTGAACAGGAAGAGGAGATGAGAGAAACCCATTCAGGGCCACACGTTGACTACGACCAGAGAGGAAGTCCGCCAGCCATGCGTGGAGATTTCCATGGATACCAAAGGAGGAGAGTTTGGTGAGCAGAGCAGGGTGCCAGAGCGTATCGAAGGCACGTGAAATGTCAAGGGAGACAGCTCTAATTTCCTGTTTGGTGTTGAGGACCTCCATCCATTGTTGAGAAAGCAGAAGCAGCATGTCCAGAGTAGAGTGACCAGGTCTGAAACCAAATTGATGGTCAGAGATCAAGCCATTGGAGAGGAGGAAAGATTTCATATCTGAAGCGATGATGGATTCCATGACTTTGCTGATAATTGGGAGAAGGCTGATTGGTCTGTAGATGCTGGGATCTGTTTTTGCACCTTTTTTGTGCAAAGCGGTGATGTTGGCTGATTTCCAAGCAGATGGCAGATGACCTTGAGCAAAAGAGAGAGTGAAAAGAACAGAGAGAGGGTGAGATAGAGCGGCAGAGCAGGATTTTAGGACCCGTGGGCTGATGCCGTCTGGTCCAGTTGCAGAATCAGAGTCGAGGTTAGACAAAAACTCCTCCACCTTGTCAGGAGAGAAGGACATAGAGTCCAGGAGCAGTTGGGTTCGACTGGGAAAGGTGGGAACAGAGAGAGATGGGTTTGGGACTAAAGATTTTGAGGCAAACACAGAGTTGAGGCATTTGGCTTTGTCACGTGCGATGTCAACTGTGTGGCCATTTGAGGTAAGGGAGGGGATGGAGGGGGAACAAACACCAGAAACGGATTTGACGAAACGCCACCAGGATTTGGAGGAAGGAGACAGGTTTGAGAGTTCATTCTTGAGTGTGGAGAGATAGTGCTTCCTGGCACTCCTGAGGGTAGACACACACTTGTTCCGAGCTTGGTGGAAGGAACTGAGATTGCCTTCAGTTGGATTCGCCTTCCAAGAGGCAAAGGCAAGTTGTTTCAGGGCAACTGCCTCACCACAAGATTCAGTGTACCATGGACGGGAGGAAGGGTAAGACAACTGAAGACGAGATGGGTAAATCTGTGCATGAGAGAGAGAGCAGTTTGCTTTGGAAGAATTCCCAGGAAGAATTTATGTCAGAGGCAGTGGAGATGGGAGACCAATCCAGACGATTGATGGCTGCTTGAAGACCGTCCCAGTCGGCCTGAGTGAAATGCCAGACTCGTCGGCACTGAGGAGGCTCTCTGAGAATGGCCAGAGAGATGTCCACTTTGACAAGCACATGATCAGAATAACCGATTGGAGCAGAAGAAGAGCAGCAGACATTTTCAGGGAAGTTTGTCATAACCAAATCCAGAAGAGAAGATGCTCCGTTGACTGAGATCCGGGTCGGGAAATTGACAGATTGTGTCAGTCCCAGTGAGTCGCAGAAGTCCTTTGCTGAAGAGCCATGGCTGGTGAGAGAGGTACCCACACCCAGCCAACTGGCATGGTGACAATTGAGATCACCACATATGAGGAAAAGAGAGTTGGGATGAGTGGATAGAAGTTGGTCCATGTTGTGTCCAGTTACCAGCCTCCGTAAACATTATATGGGTTACCAGCCACCTGAAAATTTGTTCAGCTTGTTCTTTTATTCCTGCATGTATGATGTCAACAATATGTGATATAAACTTCTCTATAAATACAAATTGATATGACTTATTGTTGACTTCATACATGGAGGAATAAGAGAACAAGCTGAACAAATTTTCAGGTGGCTGGTAACCCATAGAATGTTCACGATACGGTGGCTGGTAACAGTAATAATAATAATAATTCATTTATTTTGTATAGCGCTTTTCATGAAGCCCAAAGGCGCTTTGACAGAGTGCAAAACATAATGCATAACAAAACATGAAAACAACAATTGCAAAAAGACAAGAATCAATAGGGAAATATTTAAAGCAAAAGGAGGGAGAAGGAAAAGTGATAGTCAGGGGTTAAATGCTGTGGGTTGAATGTTGAATGCAGTGCTGAACAGGTGGGTCTTGAGTGATGTTTTGAATGTGGTGAGTGAGGAGGAGTCTCTGATGGTGTGAGGTAGTGAGTTCCAGAGGGTGGGAGCAGCGATGGAGAAGGCCCTGTCCCCCCAGGATCTGAATTTGGTCCGGATGGGGGGGGTCAGTAAACTCTACTCTCTAGCTTAACTTATGCCGTACCTAGTTAGCCATGAAATTTAAACGTAACAGGAACTAAAATTAAAATCTACAGGGTATATCCCATAAATCTTGGTAGGAACCAAAATATTTCTGAAAGAATTAAAAAAAACTAGCACAGAAGTAAGTGGGGCAGCAAAACAAAATAATCTAGGCTAGCAGTAGCACTGAACTGTACGATCAAAATAAACACTGCACAGATCTCAGTACATGGGGCATGTGGGTGGATTGTGCTTTTGCATTTTGTAGACCAAACAAACCAACACTCAAAGTGGTGATATAATGCTGGATAAGCTCATTTTATTGAAAATATAACATAATCACATTTAAGAATATATTTACTTACATTGGTCACTGCTTTGAGGCACGAGTGCAGGCTTCTTCCTCGCTCTCTTACTGAATATTTTACTGAATATTCTTATTACTGAATGAATACATTACTGAATAAAGAGGAGTAAGGTATGAGGAGACTGAATAAAGAGGAGTAAGGTATGAGTAGACTGAATAAAGACGAGTAAGGTATGAGGAGACTGAATAAAGAGGAGTAAGGTATGAGGAGACTGAATAAAGAGGAGTAAGGTATGAGGAGACTGAATAAAGAGGAGTAAGGTATGAGTAGACTGAATAAAGACGAGTAAGGTATGAGGAGACTGAATAAAGAGGAGTAAGGTATGAGGAGACTGAATAAAGACGAGTAGAAGGAAAACTCGATCTTGCACTTGTCAGTGTACCGCATGTAGCACTTGCGATGATACCCGGCTTGACAGGGAACGGCATCGAGTATTTCTGGTGCTCTAACCAGCTCCAATCCAAAAGTATTGATTGCATTTTGTGCAATTTCAGCTTCTCTGGTATCTGCAGATTTCCACTGATGAACACTTGTGATGAATTTTTGCCAACTAACTTCCGAAAACAAAGTAATCTTTACTCTTGCACCAGTAATAATGCGCATGCAACATGCCATTGCTATGCCCAGGTAGCTCAGCTGCATGGGTCAAGGGCTGTGATTGGCCAATTCTGTGACACTTGCAGATACAGCATCTGTGATTGGTCTGTTAAGGCATTCAGTATGACATCATCATGCTAGATTCTGGCTGGGGGAGTGTATATTTTTGCATGCAAATTTCTCAAAAATGCTCAGTTTTTTGTGATGGGAACATTTAAAATAGTAATTAATGATCTAATATCTATTGCTCTTGCAAATATCCAGTCGCCCCCAAGTGGGGACTACGGAAAAGTGGATTTTGGAGTCTTGGCCCATGGTCTATAAACTAAGCATTCAAAGTAAGCTGCCCCATCTGCCAAAATGTAGTTTATAATCTAATGTATTACCAGCTCACCATGTGCTGACTCCTTCTTGAGTGAAAACTATGAGGAGCCATTGCAGATTAAATTATCAAGAAAAAAAGAAAACAAAAAACCCATCAGCTGATTAAGATGTTTCTTATTGAGTACGAGTAAAAATAGCCAGTTAAAAACGATGGGTTGGAACAGTTTACTCGACGGTGCAGCTTCGTGAGCGTGCCAAAGTCTGAAGCCTCAGCGCCGTGTCAGGTGTGCTTATATCTTCTTTATTTATTGGACATGATATGGATGTAAATAAACACTTGGTTTACTCTGTGTGCATTGCACATCATGTACTGTACAGTGAATTTCACCTCCCAGCTCCTTGTATTTATTGTTATTTTAAAAATACGCTTCTGTACACCGCCCCTGAGGCTCGGTTTGCAAGCCACCGTCTACAATTCAAATAGGAGAGACATAATTATTTCATTGGATGTGACTAACCTGAACTACCAAAGGTTTTTGTAATTTTTGGCATTGAATCCATGATCTTTCGACAGGTTTTGAGAGACATGATTGCACAGCAGCAGAACAATGATGTAAAATCAACACCCAGACCCATTGTGACTGATGAGAGGGAGTGTCTGGTGGAGCATGTGGAGGAAATGAAGGAACAGGTATTGTAGAGAATAAAAAATAAATAAATAAAACACCTTTAGAGGCCATTTTTCTCCACAGAGCAGGGGTTGGCCTTTTTTTGGGCACCATGGTACCCTTTTTTTGGGCACCATGGTACCCTTTTTTTGAAGCAATGTTTTATGGCCGCATGCCTTTCCTGCCGCCAACCCTGTTAGTTGCTTCTTGCGACACACAGGGAATTACAAGTGAACTGGTATTCAATTTGCCGACCTCAGAAGGATGACAGGTTGAGTCAAACCCCTTGGTGTTAATTCAGTGATCGACCAGGATTCAAACCAAGGATCCGAGGATCCCAAGCCAGCACCCTAACCGCTAAGCCAACACCAAGCTTACTGTCGTGAATAATAAATGTTCATTTATTGCATAACTCTCTGGCATGAGGAATTAGGCTGCTTCCAATTTTGACACAAGATTTTCTTAAATTTATTCCAGAGTGAACATCGATTCAAAGATCGAGGATGTCACTTAATTTTGAGTTCACTTTTATTTTTTATATTTAAGGTTAACATACAAGAAAAAAATAGCTGTGTTCTTGTTAAAACTCTACCAAAATTTTTGCCATCAATAGTTTATCAGCACCAACTTCTATAAAACATTTAGTGTAGCAGCATAGCAAACCTGTTGTGCATTTTGTGATACAAGCACCAAATTTGGCACAAATGTACATTAATATGTTGCGAACATTTTCAGATATTGGGCCACTTGAAATTCCGTAATTTTTTTTTTCAAATTTTTTCAAATTTCGTAATTTCATTTTTCGGGTGACACCGTCACAATTTCGGTCTTCGAGGCCGGCCGATATAGTGGGGCGGCTTAGCCCAAATATTCAAAAGAATTGTGCATTTTGTGATACAAGCACCAAATTTGGCACAAATGTACATTAATATGTTGCGAACATTGTGTGGTCAGCAATGAAGACGAGAGTCTGAATTACATGTATGCAAAAGACCTTGTGAACCAGTGAAGCAAATACACGGGTAAGCATGAATTAAATCTAGGGCATGATATAATTTCCGTGATGTTTACCTCTACACTCAATGGTGGAAGGAGGTAATGTTTTGATCCCAGCTTGTCTGTATGTCTGTTTGTCTGTTAGTCCACAAAATTCCAGACAAAGCTTGTAGTAGTGGTAGTTGTAGTGGTAGTGGTGATAACAGAAATTGTTATATAGAACTGAACTTATATTATTATTATATGCAGAAAATAACTTCATTTCTATATGCCCTGCAGTGGACAGGTTAATTGGTTTATGCACTGAAGGGATCACCCTGGTGTGCACTGCTGTGTTCTGCCTCACTGAGTTGTTCAGGTATGATGTACTCAGCACAAGCTTCCGGTCGGCCCGGAGGTGGGGGTGCGGGGCCTGTCACGGAACGTCAAAACAAACGGCCTGCCGGGGCCGCCCAAAAGTCGGGCGTGAGGGGCGCGTCCACTAATGGAACGCCTCTCGCTTCCCAGATCGAGGGCCACGTGGTCAGGAGAACCTCGTCCCTTCCGGTCACACTTTGCCTATCGGCCGGCCTCGAAGACCGAAATTGTGACGGTGTCACCCGAAAAATTTGAAATTACGAAATTTGAAAAAATTTGAAAAAAAAAATTACGGAATTTCAAGTGGCCCAATATCTGAAAATGTTCGCAACATATTAATGTACATTTGTGCCAAATTTGGTGCTTGTTTCACAAAATGCACAATTCTTTTGAATATTTGGGCTAAGCCGCCCCACTAATTGTGACAAAGTGAACATCAACTTTCATAAATTTCCTCTCAGCAACCAAGAGCTCTGAAGTTTTTGTGCCACATCACTGTATTCTTCTGTTTTCCCATGTGGTGTTTGTGGTGTGATTGCAGATAAAACGACACGACAGAGAGATTCAGGCAACAAAGGAAAAAGTTGGTGAATTGCAGACAGAATGTGACTTCTATAAGGACAAGTTACAGCGATTAAATCCACTGCCCAACAACTTACTTGCTAGACTAGACATTTATAATGTCAATGTCGATTCAATCCGCAAGGAGAACAGGCATGTACTGGTCTGATGATAAGATTGTATTTGATTTTGATTTGTTCTTTTTTATGCTTAAAGCATCAGTTTCATGTAAACTATGTGGTCAAAACAACAATTTTGATGATTTTTTGCAGATAAATTATTCAATGAATTTCACAATTTTCAGAGCATTGATATTTTTACCCTCGCCAGAGGAGAGGGTGTTGCATTTCAGTCCGTTTGTTTGTTACTTGCCGGAAAGTATGTTGATCACTCCGGTTTGTGTGTTTTTTGTGTGTGTGTGTTTGTGTGTTTGTCTGTCCGCTCACTTATACTTGCCTATAGGTCACAATTTGAAACCGATCTTCACGAAACTTCACCAAATGGTAGAGTTCGTGGTCTGACAAATCCTATATATTTTTGAGGTCAAAAGGTCAAAAGGGCAACATAGGCCAAGTCAACCGCTTTTTTCAAATTTTTAAAATCCTCAATTTTCATCCGATTGACTTGAAATTTGAATAGGATTTACATATCGGCTAACTGAATTCAACCACCAACTATTTTTGAGATCAGCATCGGCCAAAAGGTCAACATAGGCCAAAGGCCAACAACAATTTCACATTTCTAAAATCCTCAATTTTCATCTGATTGACTTGCAATTTGAATAGGATTTACATATCGCCTAACTTAATTCAACCACCAACTATTTTTGAGATCAGCATAGGCCAAAAAGTCAACATCGGCCAAAGGTCAACCACTTTTTCCGAATTTCTAAAATCCTCAATTTTCATCCGATTGACTTGAAATTTGAATAGGACTTACATATCGGCTAACTGAATTCAACCACCAACTATTTTTGAGATCAGCGTAGGCCAAGAAGTCAACATCGGCCTAAGGTCAACCACTTTTTCCGAATTTCTAAAATCCTCAATTTTCATCCGATTGACTTGAAATTTGAATAGGACTTACATATCGGCTAACTGAATTCAACCACCAACTATTTTTGAGATCAGCGTAGGCCAAGAAGTCAACATCGGCCAAAGGTCAACCACTCTTTTTGAATTTCTAAAAGCCTCAATTTTCATCTGATTGACTTGAAATTTGAATTGGATTTTCATATCAGCTAACTGAATTCAACCACCATTTATTTGTGAGGTCAAAAGGATTCTCTATTGAGTGCCATTCTGCTTTGTTATGTTTTGCCAAGTGTCACTCTGTGAGTGATTTTTAATCTGTCAGTTTGTTACTTGCCGGAAAAGATTCCGGCAAGTATGTTGGTTGGTTGTCTGGTTGGTTGTCTGTTTGTCTGTCTGTTTGTCTGTTTGTGCGCAGTACTACGTCTACATCGTTGAACATAGAATCGCCATACTTTACACACATATTTGTCTTGCCCTGGAATAGACTCTGCCCAATTTTTAACTCTCTTGGCCCAAGGCATCCATTATGACGTCATAATTGCTATTCGACTGAGACAAAGATTCTCCAATATATTTGTGATTTACATGGTTTTGTTACTCCATCTTTAGAAAACAACACTTGTTTCTTCTTTTTCGCAGAAATTCTAATCCTAAGACGAACAGAGTGAAAAAGGATAAGCCACAAAAGGGTGAGTTTTAAGAAACATGGTAACAGTGTAATGCACTTCATGATTTGTTACCCATCAATGATTCTCTGACTCCTGGTTCATTTCCGCCTCTCTTTAAGCAAGCTCTTGTTAAACCACTTCTTAAAAAGCCCACCCTTGACCTTAATGACATGAAAAATTACCGTCCTATCTCCAACCTGTCTTTCCTGTCAAAGATCACAGAAGGAATTGTGCTATCACAGATGAATGACCATCTAGTTTCAAATAATCTTTTAAATTCTCGCCATTCGGCATATAGACCAGGCCATAGCACCGAGACTGTTCTCCTAAGAATAACAAATCATCTTCTGACCTCTCTTGACTGTGGTAATGTTTCCGTTCTTGCCCTTCTGGACTTGTCTGCCGCCTTTGACACGATTGACCATAGTGTCTTAATTTGTCGTCTTGAACTCACATTTGGTATAACTGGTACTCCCCTTTCTTGGCTGATGTCCTATCTTACTGATAGAGTGCAAACAGTTGTTGTCAATGGCCAGAAATCAGCTCCTTCTCTGCTTTCCTTTGGCGTTCCCCAGGGCTCAGTCCTGGGACCTATCCTCTTTATTTTGTACACTCAGCCTCTATTTGATCTTGTTGCCAGACATTCAGGTGATCACCACGCCTTTGCGGACGACAATCAGCTGTACAAAGGAAGCACGATTCAACAAATCGTGCCCACTGTTGAAGTGTTAGAAGGCTGTATTGCCGACGTGAAGGCGTGGATGACCCAAAACAAACTTCAGCTGAACGATGCTAAAACAGAGTCTATGATTGTAAGATCGCACAGATGTCCTCTGCAATGTTCACTTCCTACCACTATTCATGTTGGTGAAACCGTTGTAAACTTTGTTTCGTCGGCCAAGAACCTTGGTGTGGTTTTCGACTGTAACATGACATTTTCCAAGCAAGCACTTGAAACTTGCAAATCAGCATACTTTCAGCTGCGAAAGATCGCATCCATTCGCCACTTTCTTACTCCTCAGGCTGCTCTAACTCTGTTCTGTGCCCTTGTCCTCTCAAGGCTAGACTATTGTAATTCTTTGTATGCTGGCTGCCCTCAGTTTCTCTTGGATAAGTTACAAAAGGTTCAAAACTCTGCCGCTCGTCTTGTCTGTAAGGCGAAGAAGTCTGACCATGTTACTCTGCTCTTTGAATCTTTACACTGGCTGCCTGTCTCTGCTCGTGTGCAACACAAAATTTACACACTATGTTATAAATCATTGTGTGGAGCGGGACCTCACTCTCTCTCCGATTTGCTCACTCTCTATGTACCTCGGCGACGGCTTCGTTCAAGCGACGACTCTATGACCTCAGAGCCGCCGTGCACCAGCACCAAGTCGTTTGGCGAGAAATCCTTTTCTTTTGCTGCACCTCTGCTCTGGAATGACTTGCCTTCCTCTGTTCGACATGTTGACTCCCTTCCTGCCTTTAAAACCTCCCTCAAAACCTATCTGTTTCACAAGTCTTTCAAAGTCTAAGTCTTGTTTTCCCTTTGGTTTGAGGTGGGACGAAGATTGAGAGTATGTCTGTGTACGTGTGTGGGGGAGGGAGGGGGAAGAGGGGGAGAGTACACATCTGTGGGTTTTGAACGGGGAGGGAGAGGAATAGGATAAGAGTGAAGGTGTGTGTGTGCGTTCGCATGATAATGTAAAGTGCCACGAGGGTCGTTAACTCTGCTTGATGGGGCTATATAAGACTCCTTTATTATTATTATTATTATTATCTACATCTTTTTAGCATGTATTTTGCATGTATTAAAAAATGTTGACAAGTTTGAGAGTTGGAGAACAGTGACTATACTTGTTGTAAAAAGTCAAATCCACAACATTGTCCTAATGGTAGGTTTAATTCAAATTCGATCTCTGGCAACACCTGTAAGATATAATCAAGCCATGTATCAGGATTACATAATCATGGAGTTGTCAAGCAATTAGCGATCAATGCAAGCAAGCCTGGAACATCTAGATATACGCACCATTCGAGTATACGCTGTCACACTGATTATATGTCACAGGAATGATTCGGAGCGATGTTCATCCGAGTTCTTATGGACGCCTCTCAGTGGTTGGAGAGAGCATAACACCTGGGTTCAACTTAGATACAATTTCATTACATTCTCCCCGCCGTTAAAACTACACTGCCGCTCAGGCAGGAATCAAGTTAGCAGCATATAGCAGCAGAATAATAGCAGTGAGCAGCAGTTGTCCGTCCATGTCAGTCGGTCCAACCATAGCGGTCGGGGCGGCAAATCTCCCTCCCGGCACGGGTCCGGAAACTACGGGGTACTACATCCCCAAGACCGGAGTCCCCTGCGTCGGAGTAGCCGCCTAAGTCAGGTGACGGCGGTGGCACCACAGGGCCTACAGGTTGGGGAGCGTTTAGCGGTGAGGATGCCGGCAGATACTCCAAAGGCGAATCAACGGGAGAGTCCATGGACTCGTAAACTGGTTCGTCAATGTCCCCGCATGGGGCCAGGTGGCGTACGGAGACTGTTGACTCGCGTCCATCAGACATCAACACATGAGCGTGCTCGGGATTAGCTTGGAGTACCTGCACCTTATCCACTAGTGTGTCATACTTATTCATGCGAACTGCACGTTTGAGGAAAGCCGGTACCGGCTGAGCAAGCCAACTCGGTAAAGATCGGGTACTACCCGAACTCCTCGGGTGATGAAACATCCATTCGTGGGGAGTTTGATTGGTAGCTGTACACAATAAAGTCCTGATCATGTTCAGTGCCATGGGTAGCGATCAAGCCCATTTGTGTCTAGGCCTTGGCCGAAGGACTTAAGACTCAGCGTAACGGCTCTCCATATAATACCATTGAAGCGTTCGACATGTCCATTCGCCTGCGGCCTATACGGAGTAGTATAACTAGAAGCGACATTATGCTGGGGTAAGAAGTTCCTCACTTCCTGGGACAGGAACACCACGCCTCGATCGGTATGCACATAGGCCGGATTCCCAAACATAGAAAACAAGTTCTGCAGGCACCGGATAACCGTGGCGGCTGTCATATCTACGTATGGGAAAGCAAAAGGGAATCTCGAGAACTCATCAACGATCGTGAGTAGATAACGAGAGTTACTCGAAGACGGTGACGCCGGCAGTGGTCCTTTGAAATCCATCGCCAATCTCTCCCACTGCCTAGTGGCTCGGACCAGCGTTCCTATAGGAGGGTTTTAGAAACGCGGTTTGAGGTCAGCACATACAGAACAAGTGCGACAGAGCTTTTTTTTTTTTTTCTTCTTTTTTTGGAAACTGAATCGACGCTCGTGAAAGAGCTAACATTTATTTCACAAACAAATCAACCAGACAAACAAAAAATATATAAAAAGAGGGAACGGAAGACAAGATGGGGAGAAAAGTGGAAGCACACAAACACAACACCCGAGAGCAGGGAGATGTGTGGGAGGGAGAGGGCTTGGGGGGAGGAGGCGTTGGAAGGGGGGTGGGGTGGGGGGGGGGTGGGAGAAGTATAAAACACAAGGACTTCAAGGACTTCCAGGACAGAAGTTGGTATTTCAAAAAAGTGGAAAGCTGACAAAAGTGAAAAAAAAAAGGAAAAGTGAAAAAGTGAAAGTAAAAGAGCGGACGTAAAAGTAAAAGTAAAAGAGTGAAAGTGAAAGAGTGAGTGAAAGAGTGAAAGAGTGAGTGAAAAAGTAAAAGAGCTGACGAATATCCTCGACAGAGTAGGGTAAGTTACGACTGCGCACAAAATGAGCGAAACGCGTCACCCCGGGATGGCACAAGGTGTCGTGCAAATCGTGCAAGTCCTCAAAAGAGGTGAGGCTCGCACACATCGCCGGCCCCGATAAAGCGTTGGCAACCAGGTTATCCTGCCCAGGGCGATATTTGATTGTATCACAGAAATCGGCGAGCTCGATCCGCCAGCGAGTGATTTTCTCATTCTTAATGTGTTGAGTGAGCATGCTGGGTGTCGTACATAAAAGCAACGCGCTGTCGGTCCGTGATAATTTGGAAGCATCGTCCGAGCAAATAGGGACGCCAACGCCTGATCGACTCGACGATGGCATACGCCTCCTTTTCGACAGACGAGTGTCTCCGCTCTGCGGTGGAGAGAGTCTGTGAAAAGAAGGCCACAGGGCGCCCCCCTTGAGAGAGAGTTGCAGCTATCGCATGATCCGACGCATCGCCTTCCAAAACAAAGGATTTATTTTCGTCAATCGTCGCCACAGCGGTGCCAGCGACATTGGACTTAAGGCTATGAAAAGCGGCATTGGCATCAAGGCTCATAGGGAACGCTTCGCAATCCACAAGTGGGCGGAGCTTTGCGGATAAATTTTGAACCCACTTGGAATAATGAGCAAACAGCCCGAGAGCACGCTTCAACGAAGCATGATCGCAGGGCGGGGCCATGTCGAGCAAGGGTCGCAGACGCTCCTTATCCGGAGTGACAGAGCCGTGGGTCACGCTGTACCCCAGGAGATCTATCGTGTGAGCAGAGTAGCGGCATTTAGCCTCATTCATAGTCAAGCGATACCTCTGCGCGACCTTGAGGAAGCGCTTCAGATTAGCATCATGATGTTCCTGGTCATACCCGCAAACCGTGAGATTATCCAGATAAACGAAGACATCGGTCAAGTTCTCCTTAGCAATGAGGTCGTCCATAGCCCTCTGAAAACAAGTCACCCCGTTCGTGACCCCGAAAGGTAGCCGGGTGAACTGATATAGCCTCTGACCCGATTCAAACGCAGTATAGATGCGATCTGCCTCGGAGATGGGGATCTGATGATACGCACTACGTAGATCGAGAGTGCTATAGACCGAATACTGTGCCACCTGTCGAACCAGGGAGTCCATTCCCGGGAGTGGGTAGGCGTCCAACTGGGTAAACTGATTAATCGTCTGCGAATAGTCGATTACCATGCGTTTGCGATGCGATTCGCTACGTACCACCAGAACTTGGGCCCGCCATGGCGACCGACTAGGTTCTATGATACCTTCCTTTCGTAGCTGTGCCGTTTCTTCCGCAATGAATTGCGCGTCAGCTCGTGAGTAGTGTCGCGATTTAACCGTGAGAGGTGTACAGTCCGTGGTCATATTGGGGAACAGCGACAGTGGCTCAATTTCCATCCCTGCAAGAGCACACACAGCAAGAGTATCAGTACCACCAAATTCCATTTCCAAACGTCCATGTCGCTTAAGAAAATCATGTCCGAGCAAAACTTCTGCACATAATGCTGGTAAGACCATTAAATGCACATCCGGAAACATTCGACCCTTAATCACAAGCTTCAGTCGACATTCCCCTTTTGTGCTAAGCCATAGCCCCTGAGAGGCCATAAAGATTCTGCGTCTTGTCCCAAGAATCGGCCATCCATGTTTCTGCACAAGCCGAAGATCCACATAACTATCCGTGGATCCTGTGTCGATTAAAGCATTTGCAAAAATTCCTTCAATCATGAGTGGGATTATAGCACGAGACAGGCCAGGTGGCCCTGTAGTTATCGAGGTGTCGAGGGGAGGTGCTCGAGCCTCGCGTGTGGATCCGACGCTAGCTAATGTCTTTCGTGCCGTTGAAGTCGCTTGTAGGTCCATCGCCCCGCCTCCAGAGATCGCTCGAGCCACGTGCGAAGTTCCCAGCTTTCGTGCGGTTAAAGTAGCTTGTAAGTCGATCGTGCCGCCTCCGGAGGGCGCTCGCGCCACGCGCGGAGTTTCGAAGCCAGCATTCACCAATTGGGTGGCCGATCCCGGAAGTTGGCAGGGTGTCGGAAGAATGCCTGTCAAGGACGGTCGCGCCGCGTACTGAAGTGATTGCGACACTTGTTTAGTCGGCGCGGCGAGTATAATCAAGGTCGAGCTCTCAGCTCGGGGCCCACGGAGAGGGGCGATCCCCATCAAAGCCGGGCGAGGCGCACCGTGCGCCGTTCGTACCGCGGGCTCGGAGATAAGCACATTCATCGTCGAGCGAGCTCGCTTGCCTCGCGACGCTTGGCAAACTTTTGCAAAATGTCCCGTCTTTGTGCACAAATGACACTTCGCATCCTTAGCTGGGCAAACGGACCTGGGATGATTCCGATTCCCACAGAAATAGCACGTAGCGTTACTTCCTGACTTGGGTCCTGTTGCAGCAGCCACCCTCAAGCCCGGAACGGGATCTTCGAGAGTATCTGTGGTCCCCGATTCCGGCGGAGGTGCCGATGGGGCATCCTCGATCTCGGCGGTAGCTCTCTCCGGTCGGGTCTGTCGAGATATCCCCGCAGTGACGTATGGGCATTCATACGCATCAGATTGTTCCCGTGCTTCGGTGTACACGTGAGATAACTGAAGTGCTTCGGCTAGTGTCAATTCGGATGCTTCAAGTAGTCTTTGTCTGACGACCGGCGACCTGAGACCTGAGACGAAAGCATCGTGGACAAGGTCATCGCAGACTTGTTCATGGGTGCATACCACAGGGGTACTTTCCTTCAGTAGGCGTCGGAGGTCTTGAACAAATTCATCTAAGGTCTCCGTGGGCTGTTGTCGACGAGTCACAAGCAAATGTGGGGAGTAGACCACGCTTCGTTTTTTTATGTAGATACGCTTCAGCTCAGCCACAGCATCATTGAACATCTCACATTGTTCGATCATCATGGACACAGCATGGTGCACCTTAGATTGCAGTACAGCGAGCTTTGTTTCATTGGTGACGGCCTCCTGAGCATTGAACTGATTATTCAAGATCTTCAGCCAATGAGTCAGTTCGGTGGCCGCGTCCGTCGCCCGGGGATCTGCTCCAAAGACAGGCACTTGGATCATCTTATGAGCCATGTCGTACTCGTTGTGGTCTCGTACTCGTTCGGGACGAAGAGACGAATTTGAATTAAGTGTTGTAAAAAGTCAAATCCACAACATTGTCCTAATGGTATGTTTAATTCAAATTCGATCTCTGGCAACACCTGTAAGATATAATCAAGCCATGTATCAGGATTACATAATCATTGAGGTGTCAAGCAATTAGCGATCAATGCAAGCAAGCTTGGAACATCGCGATACACTCACCATTCGAGTATACGCTGTCGCACAGATTATATGTCACAGGAATGATTCGGAGCGATGTTCGTCCGAGTTCTTATGGACGCCTCTTAGTGGTTGGAGAAAGCATAACACCTGGGTTCAACTTGGATACAATTTCATTACAATACTTAAACACGAGTAGTTTTCAAACAAGGCCCTCTTTTGTTGCTGTGCAGACTGGAGATTAACTTTCATATGGTTGGCAAGCCCTTGAGACAGCAGAGATGTTTAACTTAAGGAGGTGGACAATGACTGAGCTGATCAGTGAAGTGTGTGATACAACAGAATGGAAAATGAAAAGACAAAAGGACAGGGATTCACGAGACGAAGTGAAATCCAGGAGATGACTGTTACCTCATCTCCACTAGCAAGTTCAGAACTTCTTTATATTGTGACTGGGCCATGCCAGGAGCAAGCTTTGAGTATGTCTCCATTTGCACTTCAAAAACATGGTCGTACCATCCTCACATATGCTGCGGGGTTTTTTTAAACAGCTCTTAAATGGTCAAGGATTACATTGGTGAAATCACTAATTCCTGGTGCATAAATCACCAGAAAAATACAATAACATCCATCTGGTTAGAGTTGTATACATTTTCTTGGAGAGGAGAGTGGTAGCTGCTACAACTGTTCACAACTTCAACATGGCCAAACAGGTGCATAAGGCATTTGAAGAAATTATATTTTCTCACGAGCCGGAGAGGCAAACACAATTTTGTTATGCAGACACTTGTTAATTCATGAATAGCACCTGTTTACTGTCTATAATGACAGAGATATGTAACTTTTGTGAACCACAAAGTTGCCGTAGCTGTGGTTATGTTTTGTGCTGTCTCGTATAGTTTCAGAGGGTTTGCAGTTTAAAGGTATGACATGGAATAGGGATTCTGCAAGTGTAAATATGGGCATGAGAGGCCATTAGCTTGAATGAGGCGAGTCTACCTTGAGCCTCAAGTCTCAAGGAAAGAGGGAAGTCTCAACTTCTTGTGAGATCATTATGCTTTCCTGAAATCAAAACATCAGAAAAGTGTTGAAGGTGAATGTGGAATTGTTGAACTTTTCATTTTTTGAGGGAAATTCCTGATGTAAACGAGATAATTACTAACCACAGTTCTTATTTGTGCCACAGTTAAATCTAAAGCAGCTAAAGCAGCAAATCACATTGAGGTAAGCCTTTCACCTACTGTATATATACACACAAACACACACACACACACACACACACACACACACACACATATATGTATATATTGTAACGGTTAGTAATTACCGTTCGTACCCGCCGGGTGAATGCTAATTTTGTTGTGGCCGATCGCTCCTCTGGGTGCGAGCAATGGCGGACCAATGGAAGAAAAGACATTCACGGACAGAGAGAAAGTAAACATTTAACGATTTGATTTATTTACAAACACTAGTACACCCCCTCACTACAGGAGGGGCAGGAATTATCAATCCTCTTTAGGGTATATAGATTACAGTCGATCTACGGTCGGGTCTCAAGAACATTGGGTGTGTGTTCATTTACCAAGTTTCTTGTGGAGAGATCGCCAAGTGGTGTTAGCATTCGAGCAATCACCCTATTCGAAACCGTCAAGGAACGGTTAGCTTGGCAAGCACTAGCTAGCTGCTTGGAAAATGTGCACAACCCGGGCTTCCTCCCTTTCAGTTTCGTGTTGAATAGCAGGAGCGAGTTCCAAAATTATGCTATGAAAAACGCCACGGCATCAGCAGAAAGGGCCATGTTATTAACCCAACACTTGTGGGTTATATAGAGTACCGTAGATCTTCGCTAAGGTCTGTAAGTAAAACTTACCTCACTGATGTCGGGATTCCTCCAAATTTCCTTATTTAGTGTTATAAATAGCATTAGCGACTGTTTAAAAATCTAATCAAACGTTTTTGTGGTTTATAATATTTTTTACTTCGGTAAGCAAATAGCATGATGAGCTATTTATAAACGTTAACTAAACGTTTGTTCAAGGAGGAAAAACCCCTTGGGGATGGGGCAAATTAATGTGCTACAACCTACAGAATGTAACCCTGAGTCATCCTGTCAAGTTTGGAATGTAAACCTCTTTGTGATTAATAGGGCTTCATACAAATATCTAAGCACAATCACATGCTTTTACAAATGGCTTGCTGTTGACAACCTGTCCCATCTGATTCTTAATCTGAGTATTGATTATCATCAGAGTGCATCACAGGAAAATAATTGACAAAAAGTATGTCCTCACCCTGTAAATGGGATGACCTTTGAAAACAATTCTTAAAAAGGCCTGACGTTTAAAAAGGCCTGGACATCCAGTTTGACGTCCATCCGAGGTACGGTACACACATTTATGCCTCGCCCTGCATGAGAAATACCAGTATTCCAATTTATAGCTGCACATGAGATTCAAACCCAGGCAAGATACAGTAGCTCAGAGGTGAATGCGCACACCTCCATGTCATCCTGCCACCGTAAAATGCACGTTATAATATTACTAAATTATGACGTAATTTCTGATGGTTTCGATTTTTTTGAAGAAATAATTTTCCTGAGTTCTGACAAAAGTTTGTAATTATTTGGCCCATTCCTTCAAAATAATTTTGTTATTGGTTTGTCATATTTTGTCCATTGAATGAAACTAGACAGAAGGAACTCAGGGAATCTCACTACTTTGGCAAAATCTCTACCACTGGTCTATGGAGTTATTGGGATGGAATCATAAAATTCTCGTATTTTTTTACCTCTGCAGGTGACCATGGCTGAGGTCTTAGGTGCTTGCTCAGAAGTGCACTTTAATATAAGCATACCGACACGTGCATGGAAAAGAGGAAGATTAACGTGCTTTTGTTTATTTGTGCCATGTACAAACCACCTTGTCTGCGCACGTTCTTTGTGAATGAGCATGCACAGGCCAGTTATAACGGATCTGGAGTAGGAGCTCAGGATGGCTTCATCCAATACCATTTATCCAAGACTTTCCACATACATTTGTAATACGTAGATTGTTCGTAATTTAATATTCTAGCCACAGCAGTACATTTCTTATGAGCAACACAATGACATGTCCTTGTAAAATTGTGTGTGTGTGTGTGTGTGTGTGTGTGTGTGTGTGTGTGTGTGTGTGTGTGTGTGTGTGTGTGTGTGTGTGTGTGTGTGTGTGTGTGTGTGTGTGTGTCATGAATTTTCTTCTTAGGTGGACTTAGCCAAGGCACTGAAGGCGGCAAAGGAGAAAAACAGGATTCAGGCACAGAAGATCATGGAACTGAAACAGCAAGATGCTAAGGGTAAACTGGATTTCGAGGTAAATTTGTCACTATATCTTGTCCTGTGCAGCAAAGGCTTATTCAAAAAACTTGTCATAACCATGCAGTGAGCTGTTTAGTGCATTCAGCATACAGTTGAAATGGGTTACTCTTTTCTGCAGTGTCTGTCTGTTAACTACATACTGTCCTGATATCCTTGATAATGCAGAACAAAAACATAACCTCCATCCACCTTTGGTGGCGGAGGCAACCAGAACGGCTCTCAACCAGAACGGATCTTCATTTCTACAATATTGTAAGATAAAGGTGATATAATATAACAGATATCATGAAACATTTACATTTTGTAGTCCGTTGTATAATTTAAATAAACATAAATGCAAATTTCGCATGTGGAAAAAGTAAGTACACCACAACATTTATCACGACTTCAAATACCTAAAATTAGAATCAGGTGCACCAGCTCAGGTGCAAATGATGAGAACATCGTTAGAGAAGATCTTGGAGGAACCTGTCTTATTTAAACCTCAGACATTTAGTTTGGTTTGCTCTTTGTTGTTGAAGTGTGTGGCGTCATCATGCCTAGATCAAAAGAGCTCTCTGAGGCCTTCAGAAAGAAGGTTATAGATGCCTACGAGTCTGGGAAGGTATTTAGAAAGATCTCCAAACAATTTGAAATCAATCATTCGACTGTCCCGAAGATCATCTACAAGTGGAGAAGATTCCAAACAACTGCCAACTTGTTCAGGCCAGGCCGCCCCAGCAAGTTCAGCCCGAGAGCAGACCGCAAGATGCTGAAAGAAGTCTCTAAGAACCCCACAATGTCATCATGGGACCTGCAGGTAGCTCTTGCCACTGTTGATGTCAAAGTGCACGAATCTACCATTAGAAAGAGGCTGCACAAATTTGATCTACATGGGAGGTGTGCCAGGAGGAAACCTTTGCTGTCCAGAAAGAACATCAGGGCAAGACTAAAGTTTGCCAATGAACACCGAGGCAAAGACCAGCACTTCTGGAACAATGTGCTCTGGACAGATGAGTCAAAGGGAGAGCTATTTGGCCACAGTACCACAAGACATTTTTGGCGAAAACCAAAGAGCATTTGACCACAAGAACCTGATACCAACTGTAAAGCATGGTGGTGGATATATTATGGTTTGGGGCAGCTTTGCTGCATCAGGGCCTGGGCAGCTCACCATCATAGGATCCGCGATGAATTCTTCATTGTACCAGAGGGTGCTTGAGGATAATGTGAAGCCATCTGTCAGAAAGTTGAAGCTCAACCGAAGGTGGACCTTGCAACATGACAATGACCCTAAACATACCAGTAAATCCACCAAGGAATGGCTGAAAAGAAAGAAATGGAGGGTTCTGGAATGGCCAAGTCAAAGCCCGGATCTGAATCCCATCGAAATGTTGTGGGGGGATTTGAAACGAGCTGTGCATGCAAGAAACCCCTCAAACATCGCACAGCTGAAAGAATTCTGCATGGAGGAGTGGGCAAAAATTTCTCCCAGTCGATGACAGAGACTGACTGGTAAACAGTTATAAGAAACGCCTACTTGAGGTTGTTTCTGCCAAAGGGGGCAATACCACCTATTAGAGCCAAGGGTGTACTTACTTTTTCCACATGCGAAATTATGCATTTATGTTTATTTAAATTATACAATGGACTACAAAATGTAAATGTTTCATGATATTTGTGGTATTATATCACCTTTATCTATCAATATTGTTGAAATGAAGATCAAATAGCTGTATGTTGAAATATGATGAAAAACTCAAAACTTTACCTGGGGTGTGCTTACTTTTTCACGTGACTGTACCTCTGCCAATTTGTCCATGCCACTCCATGGTGAAGAATCACCAAAAAATTCTTCTCGCTGGATCCGGATCCAGATCTTCACCAAAATTGAATTGATTCTTCCTTGTTACACACACAACCTGTCCAACAAGTTTCGTCCAAATCCATCCATAACTTTTGTTAGATATCCTGCGATGTATCGTTTTTGGCCCTATCTCCCAATGGTGAAGAATCACTCCAAAAATTAAATAATTCTCACATCCGAATCCATATTCAGATCTTCACCAAAATAGAATCGAGTCGTCCATGTCAGACACCCAACCGGTCCACCATGTTTCTTCCAAATCCGTCCACAACTGTTTGAGATATCCTGCTATGTGTAGTTTTTGGCCCGATCTCCCAAAGGTGAAGAATCACAATAAAATTTCTATTATCCGGATCCGAATCCAGATCTTCACCAAAATCTAATCATTTTGTCCGTGTCACATACGCTACATCTCTGCCAAATTTCCTCCAAATCTGTCAACAACATTTTGAGGTATTTTGTTCACAAACGGACAGACAGACAGACAGACAAACGGACAGACATACAGGGGTGAAAACATAACCTCCATCCACCTTTGGTGGCGGAGGTAAAAACTGTCTTCATAAGGTCTCCAGTGTTTCTGTATAGGTTGCAAAAATATATGGACAACGATTTTTTTCAACCAAATGCTCACAGAAATGTGAAATCTGAATTTGTTTTTATTTCTCCAGTCAGCATACCTCTGTCAACACTTGGTTGAGAAAATTCATGTTATTCGTAATTAGTAAACAGCCTTTCTTTTCTAATTCTGCCAATTTTTACCGAAATTAATTTCATAATATTTTCTGTGGTATGTTTTGTAGGATTCTCTTGCATGAAACGTTAGATTTTATGGGTTGATTACTTGCATAGTCAGTCGTGGTTTTCACCATCTCATGTTTTTCACCATTTCACCTCTTTTGATATGCTGCCATGGCAACCAACATTCTTATGGCTTGGATGGAGCTATTGACATCGGTAAGCCCCCATTGTACTTGATTATCATCAGAGAGCATCACAGGAAAATAATTGACAAAAAGTATGTCCTCATCCTGTAAATGGGATGACCTTTGAAAACAATTCTTAAAAAGGCCTGACGTTTAAAAAGGCCTGGACATCCAGTTTGACGTCCATCCGAGGTGCGGTACACACATTTATGCCTCGCCCTGCATGAGAAATACCAGTATTCCAATTTATAGCTGCACATGAGATTCAAACCCAGGCAAGATACAGTAGCTCAGAGGTGAATGCGCATACCTCTGTGTCATCCTACCACCTGTAAAATGCACGTTATAATATTACTAAACGATGTCGTAATTTCTGATGGTTTCGATTTTTTTGAAGAAATAATTTTCCTGAGTTTCTGACAAAAGTTTGTAATTATTTGGCCCATTCCTTCAAATAATTTTGTTATTGGTATGGCATATTTTGTCCATTGAATGAAACTAGACAGAAGGAACTCAGGGAATCTCACTACTTTGGCAAAATCTCGACCACTGGTCTATGGAGTTATTGGGATGGAATCATAAAATTCTCGTATTACTTACCACTGCAGGTGACCATGTCTGAGGTCTTAGGTGCTTGCTCAGAAGTACACTTTAATATAAGCATACCGACACGTGCATGGAAAAGAGGAAGAATAACCTCGCTTTTGTTTATTTGTGCCATGTACAAACCACCTTGTCTGCGCACGTTCTTTGTGAATGAGCATGCATAGGCCAGTTATAACGGATCTAGAGTAGGAGCTCAGGATGGCTTCATCCAATACCATTTATCCAAGACTTTCCACATGCATTTGTAATACGTAGATTGTTCGTAATTTAATTTTCCATCCACAGCAGTACATTTTTCATGAGCAACACAATGACATGTCCCAGTAAAATTGTGTGTGTGTGTGTGTGTGTGTGTGTGTGTGTGTGTGTGTGTGTGTGTGTGTGTGTGTGTGTGTGTGTGTGTGTGTGTGTGTGTGTGTGTGTGTGATGGGTTTTCTTCTTAGATGGAGGTCACCAAGGCACTGATGGAGGCAAACGAGAAAATCAGGATTCAGGCACAGGAGAACATGTAACTGAAAAAGCAAGATGCTAAGGGCAAAACTGATTTAAAGGTAAATTTGTCACTATATCTTGTCCTGTGCAGCAAATGCTTATTCAAAAAACTTGTCATAACCATGCAGTGAGCTGTTTAGTGCATTCAGCATACAGTTGAAATGGGTTACTCTTTTCAACAGTGTATTCATGCTGTCCTGATATCCTTGGTAATGCAGAACAAAAACATAACCTCCATCCACCTTTGGTGGCGGAGGCAACTATAACGGCACTCAGTAGAGAGCATGCCTTCTCCAATTTGGCCATACCACTCAATGGTGAAGAATCACTTTGTAATTCTACGAGCTGGATGCGGATCCAGATCTTCGCCAAAATTGAATCGATGCTTTCTTGTCACACACACAACCTGTCCAACAAGTTTCGTACAAATCCGTCCACAACGTTTTGTGATATCCTGCTATGTATCATTTTTGGTCCTATCTCCCAATGGTGAAGAATCACTTAAAAAATTATACGAGCCGGATCCGAATCCAGATCTTCACCAAAATCTTATCATTACATCCTTGTCACATACACTACCGAGTTGCCAAACTTTGTCCGAATCTGTTCACAACTTTTTGAGATATCCTGTTCACAGACAGACAGACACACAAACAAATGAAAAATCACCCATCGAGCGACACTTGGCAAAAGAGAAGAAAACAGAAAGGCACTCAGCAGAGCATCCCTTTAACCTCACAAATAATTGGTGGTTGAATTCAGTAAGCTGATGTGAAAATCCAATTCAAATTTCAAGTCAATCGGATGAAATCGGCTCGTTCTTGATCTTGAGGAAGATCTCGCGAGATCTTTGTCAGCAAGGTCACGTCTTTTCGAAGCTGTCCACGCTCTCACGCTTTCGAAGTTAAGTAATTGTTCACAATTGTGTTTTTGTCGAAACTGTAGTTATCTTTCGGTGTGTGTACCTATAGTGTGTCCCTAGGAGGATTTTCGGTGTTAATCTTTCATACATGCATAGAAAATCGTTGGTTAATTCGTGCCGCGTCTTTTGAGGCCTTCATTGTACCGTGTCCTACCTTGAGGCTTTGTTTTTCTATCAGCGGTCCATCGATTGTGCTCCAATTACTTTCGTTCTCTCAGTTTTTCCCAGTCTTTTCACCCCATACTTCCTTGTTTAAAATCTCAACTAAAAAAAAAACAACCAAAAAAACATTTCCTTCTCTGTTCTTATTCGTTGTTCTTATTCGTTTATTCGTTGTTCTTATTCGCTCGTTCGTTCTTCGACCACGTGTTTCACTGCTATTTCCCCAGATAGTTTGCACTGTTAAATTTTAAAATGTTTTAACTTTCCCCTGAAGTACTGTATTCTGTCGTATCTACTTCTCTTAAGTAGATCTACTTCTACTTCTCTTAAGTAGATCTCAGCTGCTTTGATGTTGCCCAGTTGAAATTTCGAGGTCAACACAGAACTTGGTCGACTCCGTCTTCTTGGCACCAAAGCGCATCTGGTTTCTATTATGGAGCCACTAAGAGGTTTGCAAAAGATGGCTATCACGGGAAGAAGAGAACAGGGTCACTGTTTGGGCCGAAAAGGTCAATACTCTCTGACAATTTAATCTCAGTCAGTTGACTCTTTCAATCAAACCCAGGCTAAGTCAACACTTTGCCCTGAGCCTTTCACTAAAGGACAAAGGTTCAATCTTACAGATGGCCGCTTATCGTCTTGGTTCCATTTCCAGTGCATTGCTTAAACTACGAGCTTTGAAAGCACATTGAAGTACAATTTAACTAATATTTATAAATTGTATTATAAATATGCATTATATAATTTATCTATAATCCACATTGGTCAGGGACAAGTTTGAATTTGACGACCCGCGATAACTCGCCGACCCTATCAAATATAGAGGTCTTCTATAATTCCTCAATTTTTTCTTTTGTTTAAATTAAAACAATTAATTTAAACAACTGCCCACAAAATACTCAAACCACAAATTTGGTTAATCCAATTTTGAATACCTAAGGCATACACCGTCATCCTGGAAGAATCTGATCATAAAACATTTCTTTGTTTGTTGACTCTTTCCATGCTTCAGAACAAATGTTGACTTTCTATTTGAAAAGAAGAGGCTGATCACTTGTGTTTGAAATTCAAATCTGAAACATTTTCTTCTGATGTTTTCATCGCACCTACACATTTTCGCGTAGGATTTTCCGCTGTTGTGATTGCTGGGCGGAGTCATAAACTGACCCTGCTCTGCATGTAGCATCCTTGCCACTCTTGATGTGAGCCATAGTAGATTTGAACAAGGCCTTCATCCAGTTGTAGTTGGCTTGCCTCCTCACTCATCGTGAGTGGGCAGCAAGTATTGATGTGATGTTGGTTGACCAGCAAGATGTGGAACAGAGATGCCAGATGCATCCACAACGATGTTAGGACCATGGTGTTCAAGTTCTCCATGGTCCATACCAGGAGAAACCAGCAGAATCGTGCACAGCCGTTGTAGAGGAAGAAGCACAGCCGTCCACTTACAGCTCCCGCCAGTTCCCCGGAAGTTGGTGGAGCAATGACACAAGTCACCGCATCCAGTAGAAGTTGCAGGTAAGATATCGTCGTCCCGCAATTGCTGACGTGATGAATGTTTGAGCCATTCGAACAAAAGCAACTGATCGCCTTTCTTCCATACGTTGCAGTGTGATCCAGGCAAATGGTCACATAAATTTTCCTTGGTGAAGGTAAGCATCGTCTCCAATCTTGCAAGGGAGAATGCCTTCATCATTCTTTGAGAAGGAGGTTGTATGCCAAGATTAACTTCATTTTTTGCCAAAAATTTTCTTTCTCGAACTTCTTCCCAATGCCGTTATCACTCCATTTGAGATGTGATCTGGCCTTATTCTTCACTCAGCCACATCTATATCTGCTTTCCACACACACTGAATCAGATAGGGTACATCTTGACATGAAATTACCATGTTCATGTATATCTTATAACAGCTTCACATTTGACAATTTGTTGTTTTCCTCAAAACATTCAAAAAGTTATATTCATTTATATACTTCACACGAATAATATCCAAATCAGGTATGTATTTTAGACTACTAAACTAAGAATAGCATTTCCAATTGCTTTCAGGTTAATATACAGACTTGGCATTTAATATGGAATATTTTTTTTGTGGGGGTGAACTTAATTTTCAAGATGTCTTAGAACCAAAAGTTCATTGGAATTATGTTGAAATTATTCTAGATTTTGTTAATGTGACCTTTGAAAGAAACAAAAACCACATTTGACATTTCGAAACAAATAAATTGATCCTTGAAAGTGATGTAAACTGATATCGAACTCAATTCATGGACAGTACTGTGTTAAACTTCTGTACGTTTTCCAGAAGTATCTCTATTTTGCACATTAGCCAAATTTTTTTTAACAAAAACAAAAGTTAAATTACGACTGGGATTACGGACAGTAAAATTACAGTTCAGTACTCCGTGTAACCCCCACGAGCATTCAGGAGAGCACGTACAAGTTGAGGCATGCTGTTCACGAGATTTGCCAAGGTTTGGACAGGAATCGCTTGCCATGCAGTGACAATAGCCTGCTGCAATTCACGCACAAAGGTCGGCTGATTGTCCAAGTGGTCGATTTGATGCGTTAATTCTGCCCACAAGTTCTCTATCGGATTCATATCCGGGGACATGGCAGGCCACTCCATATGCTCTACACCACGGTCAGCAAGAAAGTGTTGGATCATGCGAGCACGATGAGGCCGTGCATTGTCATCTTGGAAGACAAAGTTTCCTCGAAAGGCTGCACGAGCAAATGGAAGCAATGTTTCTTCCAGAATGGCCCTGTACTTGAGCTCGTTCAGGTTTCCATTCAGAACAACCAGGTCAGTTTTGCCCCCTGCATGAAAAGCAGCCCAAACGGTCACCCCACCACCTCCAGCTTGGACTCTTGGCACTATACAATATTCGTTGTCGCTTCATGCACTTGTCTGCGCACTCGGACGCGGCCATCTTGACGATAGACCAGAAATCTAGACTCGTCACTGAAGTTCACGTGGTTCCAGTGTCCTGGCTGCCATTGACGGTGCTCTCTGGCCCACTGCAATCGGCGCTGGCGGTGTTGTCTGTTCAGACGTGGCTTTCTCAGGGGATTCCTGGCACGATCGCCTGCTTGAACCAGTCGTTGGTTGACTCGCCTTCTGGATACAGGCACATTTGTCAGTTGCTGCCACTCAGCCCTAAGCCGATTAGCTGACTTGGTACGGCCATTGCGGACTAACCGGTGCAGCTGGTGATCATCCCTCCTTGTGGTTCTGCGGGGACGTCCTGGCCTCGGTATTGGAGTAGGGACACCCCTCTGAGCATTTCGTTTCAGGATCTTTGACACCTGACCTTGAGTGATGCCATACTGCCGGGCAATAGCACGCTGTTTCATGCCGTAATTTCGTAAAGCCACCACTCCATGACAAACAGCATTATCGAGTTGACGGACCATCTCCAGAGGAAGCGGCAATAACTTTTGGAGATGTGCAGTAGTTGTTTTCCACTAATACAGAACGCAACAACCCTTGTATACCCGACTGTGAAGCCAATCATCAAATGCATCTCTCCGTACATTTTGCCACGCCACCTGTGATGTCATCCTGTTGTTGACTTCTTGCTGCGACAGACAATCAGTGACATGGTTCTTTTAACAAATAAATCACCAAAGTGTAAAATAAACTCACCAGATTGATATACTGAGTTAAGAAAGTAAACCCAAGTCAAGCAAAAAAAAAATATTCCATATTAAATGCCAAGTCTGTAGTTTAAAAATTAAACTCATGCAGTTTTTTTTTAACACTTCTCAAAGAAAATAAATGCATTAATAATGAGTGCATATGATTAAAATCACAAACAGGAATATGTAATTCCCAACAAATTTTGCAAACAAGCAAACTACGCATAATGTATGAATTATCATTGTTCCTCCCCCCCCCCCCCCCCCTTTTTTTTTTTTTTAATGAGTAATTAATGCTATAGTGTGAACTACTAGTATGTGATTTTCAAATGGTACCCTTCATCACTTTAATTTGCATGGTGTGTAGCTTGTGGTGATATGAGCTTACTGATTTTGTAAAACTGCCACAATTCATAACATTTTCGTTATGCCATTATCTTTAACTCTACTGTACTCATTTGCAACATTACTTGATTCAATCTTTTCATCTCGGTGTTCATATCATCATAATAGTCTTTCTATCTTGGTTCCATATTTGTTTCTATTCTCATCAGCATCCTACGATTTATCAATTTGTTCCAACACACTGTAACGAAGGGTTTTAACCAAGCCTCTACAAAACTATTTCCAATTTGAACTCAAAATGCTAGTTAAACAAAAATTCGAAGAATTAACTTCAAAGGGTCAACAAATTCATTTTATAAACAGATCTAATTTTCATCCAATAGTTTTCCTTGCCAACTGTCATATTGTAACACTTTAATAAACCTTCGAAAAATGTCTCCCAAATCAATAAATTCCCTTTTTACTTTCCAAATACTCATCTGTAAATTATGTATTCAATTACAGTTTCTCCCTATTTGTTTGGCCTCAATGGCCACAGAAGTGGCTGCCAACATGCAGTACCTTTTTATCTACCAAGCAAGTATTCTTCCACATAAGACCTCTACCAAATTTTAAAATCTGGGATTTCTGATTATATGGATGCACACTCTCAGGACATTTCAGGCTGCTGTTAACAATCCACTGCGATAAATTAATTCCTTTACCCACAATTAATTAATTAGTACAAATTGAGGATATTATCCCGATCACATTCATTTATAGATTCATTGTTTTATGAAAATCAATATTCGTTAAAGTCTGGTGTTACATTTTCGGTATCAATTTCAGCAAGATTTTCTTCACTAATCTTTTTCCCATATCATCAATGCCTAATACACATACATACAACACAATTTATATGCTGATAAAATTCAAGTTTATATATATATATATATCAAAAATCTGTGAACAAAGTACTCTGGTAAGTCAGTGTAAGATCTCTTACAAATTAAGCAAATTTTGTACTCCCACATTTTTTTTTATGAAGCTCATATCCATAAATAGCTTTGTCCTCATATAAGTTCTATCAAAAATGGAATCCCAAGGTTACTCACAATTTCTTACTATTAATTAATGGCTACTTGTAACTCAGCACATCAAATCTTTGTATTCCATCTGCCTTGACAAAAGAGAAAATCTCCCGAATGAAATTACGTTTTTAAAATGGATTTTATGGATATTTGATCACATCCACATCAAACTATCTATTTCAAAACAGGCACACTGTCGGTTTCAGCCATCTTTTAAGAGAAAAAAAAAAATACACAAACTCATGCATTATGTGTATTTGTTTGCGTTGGAACCATTATTTGCAGATCAAGATGGGTGTCAATTTCATAAAATTTGTCCCTTCATTTTAGAAACGCAGACACACAAACAGACCAATTTTTTTTTTTTAATTCTTAGAAAACCCCTATAATGTCCACATTGAAATCACCCTTTGTCTCCCACAATAACTTGTCCAAATTTGACAACACACCCGTTTACATGTCAGTCGACCACTGACCTATCAATCATGCAAAACAATAGTCCGAAATTCCCACCTGATCATCATGTGACTCTTGTCACTTGGTTCCCAAAAAAAATTTGCAAAGCAATTGTTCCAAACTCTGTAAATTCAAAAATTGTTTTGCCCAAAATGCTCACTAAAACCACATTTATAAATGGCAAATATGAGGCTTCCAGAATGAACTCTAATCCTGGATCTTTTAATTCTATGTTCCAAAAAGTATCCAATTTCGGCATTTGATCAATTAATTATTATTTTGCTAATAAGCAAAAAATGAATCATTCTTGCTCCGAAGACTTTTCAGACACAAGAAGCGTCGACAGTTACTCATGTTGGTCTGGTGATCTAATCTGTTGAGGCCAATCGTCATTTGGGATCTGCAGCAATGAAGGCCTAATCGTTGTCTGAGGTACCCTTCATTAATACAGAAGGAATACGGACATATTCCATTTGTATCTTTCCTTTTTAACTTTTGATAACCGTTTGTGAATAGTACACCTTTTGAACATAATAATAGTACATAGAATCAGAGACATGTCCAGTGGGTGAAAACCACAATAACGGAAGTTACGAATACGTAACACGAGATGGGGGTGGATGAGGTGTGGGGGAGGTAGGAAGGCTGGGACAAGGGAAAAAGGAAAGATAGAAAGATAGGAAGAGAGTGAGGGATAGAGGAAGAGAGATGAAGTGAGCACTGGTACCCTTGATCTTGGTTACCCGATGAACTAGTCTCCTATTTGAATATGGACAACGTCATCTCCAGTGTCCCATATTTCCACAATTAAAACACCGGTCCTTGTCATTGCCTGTTCTTTCAGGCCTACCCATCCTGTTACTTCCTTGTCGATTAGGTCTCTGATTTTCCCTTGGATCATCAGAAAATTCTCTGTACTGTTCTTTTTGGGGAGACAAATGGGAATCAGGTGGGGCAACTGTCACTTTTATTCCTACATTCGAGGGCAGTTGTGCACGTATCTCCTTCAGTGTATCCTGTATCCTTTTTAGTTTAAGTTATAGGTCCGTTATCCTTTCTTGCTGTTCCCATTTCCTGGATTCAACATCCCAATGATGGAATGCCAGCCAGTCTACCGTTAGGTTCTGTCTCTTCCTAGCTTTCAGTTCTTGTCCTAATCTATCCAATCGACTTCGCTGAAATGTACCATCTCTTGGAAACTCCTTGGCATGTCCCTTTGTCCACAAATACCAATTCTCAACCTCCCTAATGGCCTCTACACCATAATGGTTGTACATATAATATGTACAAGTACCTTTTCGTGGAATATCTGGTTCAACTTTTCTACCCTGACAGGCCCTATTTCCCATTTCGCCTATAGGAATGTATTAGGCAAACCGCTGTGTGTACTATAAATAAAATCTGCTGGGATTATTCCACCTTATACACCGTAACCTGTATGTTGCGTCTTCTGAGGTTGGTATGACAGTCTTTCTTCACTGGTGATTCCAGGAAGAGTCTCTCCAACTTTCAATTGACGATGGCAGCTGAGTCCAGGAACACCTCCTTTTTGTACAATCGTTTCACCAACCGATCCCCAAACTGATCGGACAGGTAAATGACCACCGATAGGTGGGGAACCACGTATCGGTCCCTTGTCACCAAAGCCAAAACACTTTTGCGGAGGCCAGGTAATTGTGTTCCCTGTCAAAAAGGCACGCCAGATATTAAGCACAAATATAATATATATACAAACATCCGGGTTTAAATGTAATATCCTCTTTTTTGATGGAGGTAATAGGACGAGTAAAATAATATAATATTATTATATTATTGATATAATGATATAATATAATAATATAATATAATAATATAATATAATAATACAATAAAATAATATTATATTATTATATTATTTTACTCCTCCTATTACCTCCATCAAAAAAGAGGATATTACATTTAAACCCGTATGTTTGTCTGTCTGCACAGAACAATTTTGATTTTCTCTACATTCGTTGATATGAATTACAGGAAAATTCCATCACAGGTGAAACCTCACCTGTACAATTTTATAAAATTTTGTAAAATCACAATCATGTCATTGATCACATGGTATAGACACCATAATTGTGTCAACACAACAATCTTAAAATCACTGAAAAAAATCCTGGCAAAGGTCCACAATCCCTGATTGCTGTGTCCTTAGCTCCTTACAATGGTAATATTACCGACATAACATATCAATATTGATTTATAATAAAACAATAAAATTAAAATATAATATCTCATGGCAAGGGGCAATGCCATCTCATGCCATGCCCGATGGTTCAGAGAAAACAATAACGTTTACCTGCAGGACATATTTCCACCCCAGGCAAGACCTACCTCAGTCTGTTCCAGACCCCCCCCCCCCCCCCCCCCCCCCAAAAAAAAACCTATATAACGCTGATCTGGACCACACCCTACCACACCTACAATGTCCACAAAGCACCCACCAACCTTTTTGGTGGGGTGGGGGTGGGTGGGGGGAGGGTGGAGAAAGATGGATGATGAAAGGGATAAATTGCATCCAACACCAATCCATGTTGAACAAGGGAGGAATTCATGGTTTACATGCATCACATAGTTTCATTCGTGAGATAGTCAAACAAAATTAATCAGACAGATATGAGACAGTTCATTGGAAAAAAAATGTCTCAAATTTTCCAGATGTCATGTTTCACTATGGCTGCATAGTGAAAGCCACACTTTCACTAGTGGCCACAAAATTGTCAACCTGTTGACAATTAAAAATTGGAAAACCATCTCAAAATGTTTTGCCAAAAATCATAACCACTTCAAAATTATTGGCAATATTGATCCAATCATGGTCAAATTATTTTGAAACTCTATTTAACCAAGAGAAAAAAAATGGATAGAAGAAAAAAAATGAAAATAAGACTAAAAAGGGGAAAAACGAGAAAAAAAGAGAAAAAAAACAAGACATGGACATAGTAAGAGGCTACAATAAGGGTTTGAGGGGAGGGGGGGCGGGAGCTGGTGGCGGGAGGGAGAGGGGGAGGGGAGGGCAGGACAGGTAATACAGGTAGATTGGGAAGAGAAAGGTATGGTGGGGGAGGAGGGAGAAGTGAGGCAAAGAGATGGGGCAGAGGAGTGGAGGGAGGGGAGGAGTAAGGCTGGGGGGGGGGGGGGGGCGGGGGAGGAAGAGAGATGAAGCATGGGGATTGGATAGGAAAGAAAAGTGATTTATGGGCGGAGTCAGACAAGGCATAGAAAAATAACAACAACAACAACAAAAGTCTGGAAATTATTTGCACCATCGGAAGCATTTGCATCTTGAAAACATTCAAAACACATACATCCTATATTTAAACCCCATTGATGATTGACGTGAGGTGTGAGAGACGGAGGGGAGGTAGAATGATGGGGGCGGAGGGGTAGGGTTTGGGATGAAGGCGGGACATGAGTGGGGTAAAGGGATCGGGGTTGAAGATGGGAGGGTGCTGCATCAAGAAGTATACCTCCCATATGAGTACATGAGATGGGGTGGATGGGGGGTGTGGGGCGGGGGAGGAAGGTGGGGTGGAGGTGGATGGATGATGATGAGATGATGATGAGATGATGACGAGTGTTACGGGGCCCTCACCGATCTCCTGGTCTCGGTAAACCTCCGAACCCCGAGAGGAACCGGGGCAGAAAAATATGTTACCCTGTGTTGAAAATCAAAAGTGAAACCCCACCAATGATTAGAAAGGAAAAGAATATATTCAAAATCACACAGGAATAATGATACAACCAGGATTGCCAGCCACCATATAATCAATATTTTAGGATGGTACCATCTGTTAAAGTAATCAAACTCACTGTTCCCAGTACATGGAAAGAACCTCCTCAATGTCTCTGTAACCTTCTCCAAGGCGAAGTTGATTAGCTCCAGCGATCGTTAGAACGAGGTCCAAACGACCAGGACCCCATAACAGAAATTGGGGGCTCGTCCAATTGACTCCAATTGACAATTGGGTCTTCGTCCGGGATCTAAAATTCCCAAAATTTCGTGCGGGATAGTATTCCCTAGCATTCCCAAATTTTCCAATTTTGGAAATTTTTCAACATTCCCAAATTTTTCAAAAAACAAACAATTTTTTTTTAATTTCTTGTGTGAAGGTTAACAGGTGTTAACAGTAGTCACTATGGAGTTTGACGCAGAGAAGTTTACATTAAAGTAATCGAACTCACTGTTCCCAGTACATGGAAAGAACCTCATCAATGTCTCTGTAACCTTCTCCAAGGCGAAGTTGATTCGCTCCAGCGATCGTTAGAATGAGGTCCAAACGACCAGAACCCCATGCGGATGGCCAGGGTAGTCACACAGCCGAAGCTGTACAAAGGCGCCCTCAGGGCGACTGGGAACTCCAAAGCGCCCTACAGGCGACCGAGAAATCACACCCTCGGGTATGGACGAAGTAGCCTTCAAAACTCTGCGTCACACGCACACACCAGATCGACGTCTGAATGCGGTGAGAATTGTTGAAAAGAAACGAAACCGCGAGCGAAGCACGAATCCTGCGCGAGTCAAAATGCCTGACCACCCGGTCTCGTGGCGCACGGCATGGCGATGATTCTTTCCTGAATCGATCGCAAGACCTGACATGCAGGTTGACCGGTCACAGCGACGACAACTCCGTTGTAGGAATTCCTCTCCTGGAAACCCAAAGTTCGCTAGTGACTCGGCTCGCCAACGTTCGCTTCAGAACCCGGAGCAACTCGGCTTTCTTCTCCGACTCCTTTTCGCGCCGCTTCTCTCTCTTCACCTCATTGTCTTCCTCTTTCGGTTTCCTGTTTCACTTACAGTTATCCTTTTTAACTTTTGATAACCGTTTGTGAATAGTACACCTTTTGAACATAATAATAGTACATAGAATCAGAGACATGTCCAGTGGGTGAAAACCACAATAACGGAAGTTACGAATACGTAACACGAGATGGGGGTGGATGAGGTGTGGGGGAGGTAGGAAGGCTGGGACAAGGGAAAAAGGAAAGATAGAAAGATAGGAAGAGAGTGAGGGATAGAGGAAGAGAGATGAAGTGGGACAGAGGTTACATTGAGAAAAAAAAAATTCGCTTCCGATCCCGTATGTAATATACGAACAGCGAAACGGACAATTCCCACCATTTTGGGTCTCTTCCCAAGAGTGAAACGTCTTGTCGAAGATCACTACGTTGTATCAAAGTTGTAATGTATCCCCTGTCATGTTTATCAATCGGTGATAAGATACCAAACATATATATATATATATATATTTTTTTTTTTTACAAAAAAAACCAGATCGTTCAATACCCCCATCATGGCTTGCAAACACCGTCTATATTCGTATACCGACGCCTTCACAAAAAACAACGATTTCCATCATATTTATCACTCTAGCCGAACATGGAATATGTTCATATTCCATTTTTAAAAAACTCAGCCAGAGATTTGAATAAAATAACTGCATAAAACGAATGATATGTCCAAATATAATAAAAACACGGCCGCCGGGATTCGAACCAAGGCTGCTACGGTTTCGTCCCAGCGTATTTAACCGCTCGACCATTTCCAAGTTGGGAATGAGAAAAAAAACTAACTAAATGCCACGCGTCTCATGCACGTTGGACAGGCATGTGAACGACCGTGCAAAACTTGAGTGCGCGTTGCACGCACTCGGGTGAACTATGTACGTGCAGGTGCGTGCACGAAATATCCCGTCCCGTGGTGATTACCGTGTACGTGCGAACGCACTTTGCGTTCCTGTGTGAGTGTATAGGCAGTGACGTCACGATGCGTGCCGCCACGAATATAACCCGAATATACAATAACCCGTGCAGCACGATGGCCATCGCTGTGCAAAATTGCATTTACCGTCGCAAAACGAGTCTTTCAAAATCGCGATTAATATCGTTGTTGACTCATGGGTCTGTTCTACAAAAGGAAATTTATGTTATAAAAACCAAACCAGCCATTTCAGAGATATTAATGGTTTTGTGTTCGTGCGAACGCGCATGTCAATCGTGCGAGCTTCGTGTCAGTCACGTGATTCCTCACTCAATGACCCCTACTCACAGTTCCATCTCGCACGGCTTGCAGCCGCTCGGTAAATACAAACGCGCGCGTCAAAACAGCCCACGGGTTAGACAAACCCGCGTACCTCAAAAAAGCGCTTGTCTGTCGCATGTAATCAATTTAAACAGCGCATAAGAGCATATATTTACAGAAAAATCGCAAAAACTCGAATATAATCGCTAAAAAAATCGCAAAAAATCGCTAGTTATCGCAAAAATCGCATTAAATCGCGATGGATGTACCATCCTTCCCTGTTCGTTCCTTCCGCTTCTACCGGTGCCAGACAAAAGATTTCTACCATTATTTATTATGGGAACCTCGATTTTATCTGTTCCAGGAACGAAAAGTTGTAAACAGAACATCAGAATGCCACCTCCACCAACATACAATCGTAAAAATATATATCACATCCTCCGCCTACTTTTTCTCCTCTCTCTTCGTCGTTGTTCGGTTCCGGTTTCATTTAAAACATTAACTTTTTTACCTTTTGAAAATAGCAATATCTATTTCCCTTAAACGACAACAATAACAGTACATGGAATCAAAAATGTTTACAGTGGATGAAAACCACACCAACGAAAGTGACACTCCCCCCCCCCCCCCCCCCCCTCAAGAAAGAAAGTTTGAACATAGTGAAAACTTTCTTTGCAGGCTATTAGGGATATTTTCCTACAGTAGTATGTAATATATGAACCAAGAAATTCAATGTCCATCAACTTGTCAGAAGAGAGTCACAAATTTAATTCCCGAGGAGGATAACACTTTCTGTCTTCAAAAATACACAACAAGAAAACAATGACCCTTATTAAACCAAGGAGAGCATATTACAATTCACTAATTACATTGCAAGATTCACAGAAGGTCCCAAGTGAAATCCTGGTACAGTAGAGATGCACAAAGGAAACATCATAAGGATACAGTAGCATGCACAGTTTACAGTCAACATCATAGAAGGTCCCAAGTGAAATCCTAAGTACAGCAAACCAACATCTTACAGACCCAGTGCTAATCCTGGTTATATGGTCATTCGTTCTGATTTTTAAAACATTTCAAGTGGGAGGAGCAAGAGGAGGGGGGAGGAGCGAAGAGAGGGGAGGAGAGCAATCGGATTGGTTTGGGCAAAAGTTTGGGTGGGAGGGCGCAAGGATCGGGGGATACAATGTGATTGGTCAAGTGAAATATTGGGATGAGGGTGTTCCCCGCTGGGAGCAGATCTGCATTTACAAATCCTTTAATGAGAAGAATGTGCTGCTTCAGACTCATTGGCACCAAGCAATCATATCGATGCGTAAATGTTGCAGCGACGTTTTATAATGCCATTGCAGGGACATTTATGATTTAATATTTAGAAAATATACAATAAGAAAGTCAAAAGGTCACTCAGTAGCTATGACGATCACATCCTTCTGTAAATCGTCTTTTCCCTCATAAGTCAAAAGCATATTGCAATCCCACAAAAGATTTTACTGAGAGGCAGAGAGCCAGAGAGAGAGAGAGCTAGCCTACATGGATTTTATACTTTATTATTTCTGAACCGTTGTTCAGTTTATTTTTGTTTTAAAACTCAATACTGCATGCAATTTTTTAGTTCTATACACAATTTTCCTCTAAACCCAGTTGTAACATTAAGTTGAGAATGGACTTCGGAACTACCATCCTCCAGAAGTCACGTAGGCAAAGGTGGGAGAGGACACACCCTACAAATATTTACATCTAAACCATGGTAGTTTGCCAGACCTCGAGCTGAAACGATTTGTCATAACGAGCATTTGTTTAAGCCTCGATAACCCAGCAAATCACTTCACAGAGCCTCGGTAGACATCGTGGCTCCAGTTGTATTATTTAATTATTAAAAGAAAACAATATCTTTTCTCCAACTTGCTCAAGACACTTGATCCAACATCACATTATTTTCCAAAAAACATCCCATCTGTATTACATATTCCCTTCAGTTAGAAAAATGATTTTGCCACGGCAATATGCGATCTGCCATTGCCTTATACTAAGAGTTTTACTTTTTCTCGAGCAAATGATTCTGGGCAGTGCCGGAGATAACTTGCTAACTGCAGGGAGATCGCAAAGTTTTGCATGGAAACCACAAAAGAACACCCGCAGACTAGGAATAAGGGTTGAGGCTCATAAAAGTTGCTTGCTTCATAAATTTACACTTCCACAAGGCAAAAACTCTTTTAACAAACAAAAGTAAAACTCCCACCCAAATCATCAATTCCCGTGAGCAACGATAATGAATATTTCCCAAAATAAAGCAACAAAACTTCCAAACAACCTCCAGAAATTTCCAAAGTTAGTTCACTCTGGGCAAAGCATCAGCAATGACATTGTCCCTGCCCTTTGCATGCTCAATTTCCAAGTTGAACTCCTGCAAAGCCAAACTCCATCTCATCAACCTCTGGTTTTTATTTTTTATTTTTTGAATGAAGGTCAAGGGGTTGTGATCAGTAAACCAAAGCATAGCAAATCTATAGCACTTTTTGAAGGAGGCCGAGCTGAGAGCCGGGTTCCATGGTGGTTGGGTGGTGAGGCCCGGAAGTACCCACTGCATGGACGCATTTAGGAACGTGGAGTTCACGGGTTAATCCATGCAGGAATCTTGGCTCGGCTGCTTCTGAGCACCCAGCACTTCCAAATCTTCTCTTGATCATAAAAATCATAATCACAGTTGTAGAGTCGGGTGCTGTAATCACATAAGTAGCGGTCCCCATCTCAGCTACCACCGCAATAGTCATCCCGTCGAGAGTTGCCAAAACCGCTGCTGCTGCTGGGAGCCTCCGTAGTAATCACGACTGCCGCCGCCACCAAAACTACTACTCCCACCCCGGGAGCCATAGCCACCCCTGAAACTACCTCCACGTTTTCCTCCTCTGGAGCCCCCTCGACTCCCATGACCTGCCTTCTCTACTGTTATGGTCCGACCATCCAAATCCTTGCCATTCAAACCCTTTTCTGGATCTTTGGCATCCTTTGTGTTTTCAAACGTGACAAAGCCAAACCCTCTCGACTTTTGCGTCTCCCTGTCTTTTATCAGCCGCACTTCCAAGAGTGGTCCATATTTGCCAAAGATAGAGTCCAGAACATCTTCACTTGTGTCAAAGTTCAGTCCACCTACAAAGAGCTTGCCAACATTGCCTCCATCCATGACTTGTGTGTGCTGACACTTAGTTTCAGGGTACTCGACAAGAAGTGACTGTGCAAAGTCTGACGTCAGTTCCTTCTCCTTCTCTTCAGAGCGCTTCCTACCCATAGCACGAGTCACGGCACAAGTAGGAAAGATACCCGGAATCTGCCGCTCCAACCGTACAGTGTTATTTTCCATACGAGGCTTTTCAACAAACATCGGATTACCAGAAACTCGACCACCGGCCAAATCATTCCCGATAACAAAAGAGATTCCCTCTACAGGAAGAGTGGCTTGTAAACCTACAGTGACCGGTCCTGACACCAAATCAGACTTTAAATGGATGACATGAAGTGGAGCTTTAACAGAGGCACCAACCCCCTGTAAAAGAACACATACACCAGTTGCCGTCTTCTCTGACAATGGCAAAATGCCCTCAAGCGTCAAAGATTGATGTGCTCCTGTGTCCCTCAATACCATAACAGGTCTCTGGTTCATTAAGTCTCCATCCAGTGACACAAACCCCTCTGCAATAAAAGGTTTGTAACCCTCTTGAACAAGGTCGTTCTGTGATGCCATAACTTTGGCCTTCACAAGGCACTGTCCTCCAAGGACGATTTCTCGCATTGGCCAATGCATTCGGAGTTGTACTAGTCTGTCTCCGCTTCTGATTTTTCCTTTTCAGGGCATAACATTGGGACATCAAATGCCCAAGTTTCTTGCAAAAAGCGCAAGTAGGCCCGGAGGAAAAACTCGTGGTCTGCCTCGGGCCCCCCGTAAGATAAATCTGTTTTGGAACTGTAGTCTTCTAATCCCTAAAAGTCACGGTATCAGATTTGTCCCCATAGTCATCTCTAGGCCACCTCCACGAATATTAATTTTGTTCTCCTCCCCTGATTTACCATAACTCCCCTGGCTAACTCTAGGTGGGAAGTTAGGTTTGTGGAACCCCATCCTGTGTGTCAAGGCATAGTCATCTGCCACGGTTACTGCCTCATACAACTCTGGTACTTTCTTTTCATCCAGATGTATTTTAATGTCCGCGTGGACACACTGTTTGAATTCCTCCACCAAGATCCATTGTCGCAACAGTTTGAAGTCTTTCCCAATCCCCTTTTAGTCACACCACCGATCAAACATGGTTTCCTTCATTCTGGCAAACTCCACATGGGTCTCACTCTCCCTCTTCCTGGCATTCCTTAATTTTTGCCGGTAAGCTTCAGGGACCAATTCATAGGCTTTGAGAATGGTTTTCTTCACAATCTCATAATCTGCACATTGGTCAATCGGTAAAGCCGAATAGATATCTTGAGCTTTACCCACAAAAACACTTTGCACTAACATAGTCCAGGACCCCATTGGCCATTTTAGCATTTGATCCACTTTTTCAAAGTGTAAAAAAAACTTGGCTACCTCCTTTTCATTGAAGGGTGGAACCAGCCTCACATGCCTACCAACATCCCAAGTGTTCTGACTAGTTGTCGAACTAGCCAGCATGGATACTACTTCTCTCCGTTCTCCCATTAATTCCAGCTCCTTGAGTTTAGGTTCCTTCTGATACTCCATTTCTCTCACCAACGAGAGAGACGAGACTCTTGCTCGCCAACGTTCGCTCCAGACCGCAAAGCAACTATGTTTCTTCTCCGACTCACTCGCTCCGCCTACTTTTTCTCCTCTCTTTTCGTCGTCGTTCGGTTCCGGTTTCATTTAAAACATTAACTTTTTTACCTTTTGAAAATAGCAATATCTATTTCCCTTAAACGACAACAATAATAGTACATGGAATTAAAAATGTTTGCAGTGGATGAAAACCACAACAACGGAAGTGACGAATCTGTAACACCACGATGAAGCTGTCTCCGAGGGCCTTTCACTTACTCACCGCAGGCAGGTTGGTGGTCTTTCCGTCTTCTACCGACTTCTCTCCAGCCTTGCTCCCCCAGCTCTCTCTGGGCTCTGTCCCCCAAATATTCCTACAGGTCGCACAAGATCTGCCTGCAACCCTCTTTTGGTTAAACTGCAAAAATCAAGACTCTCTGCTCACCTTCACTCGTTCATTCCTCTTTTCTCCTGCCTCTGGAATAAACTCCCTCACTCTCTTCAATCCCACTCCTCCCTCCAGGTCTTTAAAACAGCTGTTCACCACCATCTCTTATCTTCCCCCATCCAAAACCTTGATCTTTTCTACCCCCGCTAATTTCACCCCAAATCCACTTTTTTGAAATACCAACTTCTTTCCTGGAAGTCCTTGGTGTCTTTGTGTTTTATACTTCTCCCACTCCCCTCCCCCCTTCCCACGCCTCCTCCCCCCAAGCCCTCCCACAGATCTCCCGATGTCGCTGCCTTCAAATGTTGTGTTTATGTGTTTCCCCTTCTCTCCCCATCTTGTCTACCGCTCCCCTTTTTATATACTTTGTTTGTCTGTTTGATTTGCTTGTGTGATAAATGTTAGCTCTTTCACGAGCCTCGATTCTGTATACCCAAAAAAAAAAAAAATGAGGATTTTAGAAATTCAAAAAAGGTGGTTGACCTTTTGACCTTTTGACCTCAAATATATATAGGATTCTGTCGGACCACGAACTCTACCTTTTGATGAAGTTTCGTGAAGATCGTTTAAAAACTGTGACCTGTGACTGTGAAAAATGAGGGATATTGTGGGAGTGAGTTTTTATTTTTTTATAGAGGTTAGGGTTAGGGTATTGAAATCAAGAATGCAGTGTTTTTTCACTCATTAATAACCATAGAATTAGGACCAACAACTTTTTTCAACATAATTAATACACAAAATTAACCACACCGAAGAACCTGCCAATATCCCTAACTTATTGTGAGTAGTGTGAGCAGACAAACAAACACACAAACAAACACACACACAAACCGGAGTGATCAACATAATTTTTTGTTTTTTTTGCCAAGTAACAAGCAAACGGACAGACAGGGGTGGAAACATACCCTCCATCCACCTTTGGTGGTGGGGGTAATGAAAAAAACGAGTAATTATGAAATGTCACTTACAACTTTTAGGAAACTGCACCAAACTTCCTAAAAACGCTTCTGGCGAGACACGATAACACTACATTCTCTTATATGGAGAGAGTGCTCAAAATATGTATTGACCCAAACTTGTTGGAAGTGCAGACAGTTGGTCAATGGATAGAATGTGAGTTTGGTACTTGGATCTATGGCCATCTTTATCCTTAACGTTTAAACTCCATCTCCCTGGAGTCCATCGGCATAATTATACAGGGAAACAGTCTTTCATTTACTGTCTTCAATCTCATGTTCTCATACCCATCATCCTTTGACATTCTTTGAAGCTCAAAGCAGAGTAATAAGCCCATTGTCCAGTAAAGTGACATAAGTACATGGACACAGACTATAATTGTATTGCAATCAAATACTCAATTATCGTTCATTTGTTTGAATATTATAATGATGCTCAATTCATTGGTAGTATTATAAATTAGACCTGCAAAATATCAATTATACATAAAGCCACAATAATAATGCAATTTTACGACAGCATGCAAGGGTAATAGAGAACTTAATAATAGAGTGTGAGTCATCATAATGCCAAAGATGGAGCAGAAGCGAAGAAGCAAGGATGAGATAGACAAACAGGTAAAGAATGGAGAGATGAATATTTTCCTGTCATCTGTCCTCTATTGAGTATGAAGTATGGACGTATGAAGTGTGGACGGTTTTGAGGGAGTTAATGGGGGTTACGGATATGGTGTGAGAAATGGAGAAGGTGAAAGGATTTTGGAGTTTGCTGATGGAGCTGATTTGTTGATTTGTAATACTCAGTTCCAGAAAGAGGATAATAAGCTTGTTACATTCACGTCAGGTGGGTCGACGACAACCGTTGACATCCCACCTGCTGGTGCATAGGCGAGATAGGGGGCACCTCCGGGACACAAAGGTGATCCCGGGGAGGAGGCTGTTTCACAGCACCACTTGGTTGTCTGCGACATAAGGGTGAAAGGTGCGAGGAGAGCTCGGCAGGTGAAGTACCAACCGAGAATGAAGGTGTGGAGGTTGAAAGAGTTGACAGTGAGGGAGGCATTAAAAGAGAGGCTGAGTATGGTCGAGGATGATGTGGTTGAGCTTGAAAGTGGTTGGATGTCAATGAAAGATAGTCTGTTGGGAGCCATTGGTGAGGTATGTGGATGCACAAAAGGACCACCGAGGCACTCGGAAACATGGTGGTGGGATGATGAAGTTGGAAAGAGGATTGACGAGAAGAGGAGGAAGTTCAAGGAGTGGCAGAAGGCGAAGGGTATGGGGGCAGAAAAGGCAGAGCATGGAAGTTATAAGGCAGCCAAGAAGGCTGCAAAGAAAGAGGTGGCAAAGGCGCAGGAGACATGTAGGAAAACGTTCGGAGAACGCTTGGATTCGGAAGAGGGTCAGAAAGCAGATTCAGGATTGCAAAGCAGATAGCGAAAGAGAGGTGTGATGTGATGGGGGTGAGTTGCTTGAAGAATGAAGTGGGACAAATCGTTGTGGACCCAGATGGAATTAAAGGAAGATGGAAAAGATATATGGAAATGCTGTTGAATGCAGAGAATGAATGGGATGGCAACATAGAGAGTAACCCAGTTTTAGGACCGGCAGAGAAGATAACCGAGAAGGAAGTTGAGGAAGCGATAAAAGCATTGAAGAGTAGAAAAGCGGGAGGGCCGACAGGAGTTGTGGGAGATATGTTGAAGGCAGCGGGAAGTTGGGGTGTGAAGAGAATGACAGAGATCTGTAATCTGGCAGTGAAAGAAGGCCGCATTCCAGTGAATTGGGAACTGAGGACCCTCGTCCCTCTATACAAGGGGAAAGGTGACCCTCTAGAGTGTGGCTCGTACCGAGCGATAAAGTTATTGGAGCATGGAATGAAGGTATTGGAAAGGGTGTTGGAGAGGAGGACAAGGAAGAAAGTGAAGATTGACGAAATGCAGTTTGGATTTATGCCAGGAAGAGGAACGACAGACGTGCTTTTTATTGCGCGGCAGTTGCAGGAGAAGTACATGGAGAAAAGGAAGAAGTTGTTTCCTGGGTCATGGAGACGGCATGAAGCTGGAAGGTGTGAAAACATTTTGTTGCCTAGGAGACATGCTGAATGGAGAAGGTGGATCAGACTCGGCAACGGATGCTAGAGTGAGATGTGCATGGAAGAAGTTTCGGGAACTGAGTGGCGTGCTGATGAGGAGGGGAGTGTCGTTCAAGCTGAAGGGAAAGGTGTATGCTGCAATGCTGCATTTGTGAGAAGTGTTGTGATTTATGGGAGCGAGACATGGGTAATGAACGTAGAGCAGCAACGAAGGCTGGAAAGGGTGGAAATGCGAATGGCTCGGTGGATGTGTGGAGTATCGTTGAGAGAGAGGAAGACAAATGATGAATTGCGAAAAATGATGGGAATAGAGCCTGTGATGGATGCTGTGAAGAGAAACAGTTTGAGATGGTTTGGTCATGTGTTGAGGAAGGATGAAAGTGACTGGTTGAGAAGAGTGATGGAAATGAATGTAGAAGGAAGTAGAGGACGGGGAAGACCGAGAAAGACTTGGCTAAAGATGGTGGAAGAAGAAATGCGGGCAAGGGGGTTAACAAGGAGAGATGCAAAAAATAGGGCAAAATGGAGAAGATGGTCATGGGGTCCACAAGGCTATCCCCCGCTCTAGCAGGGAAAATGGCCTTAAAATTCCTGTTGTTGTTGTTGTATTACAAACTATGTGGTCAAAACATCAATTTTGATTATTTATTGCAGATAAATTATTCAATGAATTTCACAATTTTCAGAGCATTGATATTTTTTATGTTATGTGGCCTAACTATTCTGTGTTCTTCTGTTGCAGAGATTTGTGAGAAATAATTAGACATATAAAAGATGAGAAACTCCTCTTTGACAATTGCAAGGTACCTATGAACACAATATTATGCGGGTGTTTGTATTCATCATTGTACATAATCATTGTATTGCAAATTACTGCACGAGTACAATTGCTCCTTGTGTTACAAATCCGTACTTTTGCTTTGTCAGGAATTACAAATCATCTCAATGGTACATATTGTGCCAACTCAGTGTCACACAGTTAGAGCTGAAGCACCTGTAAACCCAATATTTCACCTATTTGAACCAATACCTTTAGACCATGGACAAACTCCATCTGTTCTTTTGAGTTGAAAGAAAAATTGTGTTCCGTGCTTTTTGATTTCCAAAGTGTGCTCCAGCTTGGAGTGCAATTATGAACCAGAACAAAAAACATGTGATTGTGGATTTTGGAATGAGAATCGTTGTCCTCAGTAGATGTACCACATGGCTGCTGTTGCTTTACTCGATGGAAAGTGGCAAGAATTTGGAATTTGCCCAGGTGGTATGCCAGTGATAACTTTCCTCCTTTTTTCAAAAGACACAAAGGGATCTTTAAAATCTACAAACAACCAATGCTCGCAGAAAGGTCTTTTGGCTTAATGTCCTTCCAAGGACGCCAGGGTGACAATTTATAGCTGGGTCGAGATTTGAACTCAAGCAAGACTTAAAGGCAAGTGCACATATCTTGAGGCTATTCTGCCAGCCAAGGAGGGGAAGGTTAATGAGCACCTGTCGAGAATGAAGGAAGAAGAGGAGTTTTATGTTATCAAAGTCTAAAATCATTTCAATATTCGTGTAAAAATAGTGGTGTTGGTTACAATGACTATTAATAGTCCATTGGGTTGTTTTTTTTAACTCAACTGGACTATGTCCAGCTGAATTTTGTCGACACCCAGTGTCCGTCGTCCGTCTGTCTGTCTGTCTGTCTGTCATCTGCAAACAATTCGATGTCTCCACTCTAAAAGTCACAAATATTGATTAAATTTGATGAAACTTGTTATGCAGCATCATTAAGACATAAACTAGTTTGGGATTGCATTTGGGCATTGCATGCCCAAAAATTGGCGTGGCAGGGCGGCCATATTGAAAAATCAATTTTTGTCAATCTGGTACTTCCTAATGCAGCTTGAAGGCTGAAACTTGGTGTGTAGGCAGTATGTAACAAACCTCAACACATATATTACGGGTTTTGACGATGTCCGAAAAATGACCTCGTCGTAACCTATGACATGACTTGACCCATACACATCAGTTTGGACGACGTTCAAGCTCTAAAAGTCACAAATACTGATCAAATTTGATGAAACTTGTGCGTTTTGCTTATTAAAAATATTTGAAAATTTTCATTTTTATGGTTTCCATGGAAACAAGTTGGACATCATGCATTTTGTTATACATTTCGTTTCCGGAGCAGAACTCAAAAACCGTTCAATACATCTTGACTTAACTTTGTACACATATTAGTTAGGTGCTGACCTGGTGCCTTTTGCCACTTAGAGATTTTAAAGAAAATTAATTTTTCTGCTTTCCATGGAGACAAGTTGGACTTAGTGGATCTCATCAATTATTATTACAGACAAATTCCTGTACTTCGTCCGCAACGTGTTCAATGCATCACATTTAGGCTTTGCTTCATAACCTTGACTGACTGGCAGTTTTAAACTTGTGTGAATTGTTGATCCATTAATGAGGAATGCTGCTTTTCCTGTTTGTGCACACAATAGTATCCGGCAGTCATCTGGATTTTCTCCAGCTTCTTTAGGTAGGTGTCTATTCAGTGCTTTGTAGAGAGCTTTGATAACAACAGACTTTCCAACCCCTGCTCCTCCTGTCAAATCTGAAATCTGAGAAAAGTAATTGTAGTTTTACTTTTCATGTCTCACTGAAAACTCTTTTTTTTTTCTAGTTTCTTGTTTAAATATGAGAAACCTTCAACGTTACTGGACCTCTTTAGCACATATAAACTATATACAGACTTGGCATTAAAATGGAATATTTTTTTGGGGGGTGAACTTACTTTTCAAGATGACTTAGAACCAAAAGTTCATTGGAATTATGTTGAAATTATTCTAGATTTTGTTAATGTGACCTTTAAAAGAAACAAAAACCACATTTGACATTTCGAAACAAATAAATTGATCCTTGAAAGTGATGTAAACTGATATCGAACTCAATTCACGGACAGTACTACGTTAAACTTCTGTGCGTTTTCCAGAAGTATCTCTTTATTTTGCACATTAGCCAAAAAATTATTTAACAAAAACAAAAGTAAAATTACGACTGGGATTACGGACAGTAAAATTACAGTACAGTACTTCGTGTAACCCCCACGAGCATTCAGGAGATCACGTACACGTTGAGGGATGCTGTTCACGAGATTTGCCAAAGTTTGGACAGGAATCGCTTGCCATGCAGTGACAATAGCCTGCTGCATTTCACGCACAGAGGTCGGCTGCTGGTCCAAGTGGTCGATTTGACGCGTTAATTCTGCCCACAAGTTCTCTATCGGATTCATATCCGGGGACATGCCAGGCCACTCCATATGCTCTACACCACGGTCAGCAAGAAAGTGTTGGATCATGCGAGCACGATGACACCATGCATTGTCATCTTGGAAGACAAAGTTTACTCAAAAGGCTGCACGAGCAAATGGAAGCAATGTTTCTTCAAGAATGGCCCTGTACTTGAGCTGGTTCAGGTTTCAATTCAGAACAACCAGGTCAGATTTGCCCCCTGCATGAAAAGCAGCCCAAACGGTCACCCCACCACCTCCAGCTTGGACTCTTGGCACTATACATCCTTTGTTGTAGGCTTCATGCACTTGTCTGCGCACTCGGATGCGGCCATCTTGACGATAGACCAGAAATCTAGACTCGTCACTGAAGATCACGTGATTCCAGTGTCCTGGCTGCCATTGACGGTGCTCTCTGGCCCACTGCAATCGGCACTGGCGGTATTGTCTGGTCAGGCGTGGCTTTCTCAGGGGAAGCCTGGCACGATAGCCTGCTTGAACCAGTCGTTAGTTGACTAGCCTTCTGGATACAGGCACATTTGTCAGTTGCTGCCACTCAGACCTAAGCCGATTAGCTGACTTGGTACGGCCATTGCGGACTAACCGGTGCAGCTGGCGATCATCCCTCCTTGTGGTTCTGCGGGGATGTCCTGGCCTCGGTATTGGAGTAGGGACACCCCTCTGAGCATTTCGTTTCAGGATCTTTGACACCTGACCTTGAGTGATGCCATACTGCCGGGCAATAGCACGCTGTTTCATGCCGTAATTTCGTAAAGCCACCACTCCATGACAAACAGCATTGTCGAGTTGACGGACCATCTCCAGAGGAAGCGGCAATAACATTTGGAGACGTGCAGCAGTTGTTTTCCACTAATACAGAATGCAACAACCCTTGTATACCCGACTGTGAAGCCAATCATCAAATGCACCTGTCCGTACATTTTGCCAAGCCACCTGTGATATAATCCTGTTGTTGACTTCTTGCTGCGACAGACAATCAGTGACATGGTTCTTTTAACAAATAAATCACCGAAGTGTAAAGGGAACTCACCAGATTGATATACTGAGTTAAGAAAGTAAACCCAAGTCAAGAAAAAATATATATTCCATATTAAATGCCAAGTGTGTAGTTTGCGGTTCAATTCTGCATATTCTAACCATATTGATATAGACCAGTTGAGTTCAGGTTCCCTGGAACCTCCAGTTTTATGTGGAGGCATTATGTTTTTGGGTTGCTCGTCTGGCTTTCCATTCGTCCATCTGTGCATTCGCCCGTGTGTCTGTCTGTCCGTGCGTCTATTGTAGGTTTTCGTTACCACGATAACTTAAGAATGGCTGAAGGGATCCAAGTCAAACTTACAGTATAATGATGCAAAGATGAACTGATTAGATTATGAGGTCAAAGGTCAGAGGTCCCGTTTGATAAAAATTCTGTTAACGAGCTAACCTGTGAACCAGCGATGGGATTTTGACCTTGGTACAAGTATGTATTATGATGCAAAGATGAACTGATTCGATTTCGGCATCAGGATGTCAAAGGTCAAATGTCAGGTAAAATACGATACTTGAGAACAGCTGAAGGAATTTGTTGTTTCGTGTGCAGCCTATGGCTGCAAGTTGCATCATTTTCTGGAAGCGTGACTGTGTCTTTGATGCAGTGCCCCTATTACCAGTCAGCTGGTGCTCATTTTGCCGACCTCAGAAGGATGACAGGATGAGTCAACCCACCTGGTGTTATTTCAATGGCATGACAAGGGCTCAAACCCAAGACCCTAATATATTCAGCCAGCCACCTTAACTGTTAAGCAAACACCACGCTTAGCGTCGTTTTTTTTGTTCCCCGCTCCTCCGACAAAGTCGGATACGTGGAATATTGAAATGAGCTTCGATCGACCTTCCATCCATGTTCTTTTGTGAACGTGATATTTCAAAAACTGTTGAACATTTAGGTTTTCATATTTCAGCTGTCTATTCCTCATGACATTATCTCAACTTGATTAGATCACAGCTGTGATTGGCTGAATTCTGTTGCCATGGTGACAATCCCAGTAGCTTGGCTTGTGTCCGAGATATTTCAAAAAACGTTCAAGATTTATGTTTCATATTGTAGGAGTTGCGGATCACGAGAGGGCAAGACACTTTTCAGCTTGTTCAAAGCTACTTTATTCCAACAGAACTAACTCGCGACCGGAACTCATGCATCTTTTATAACACAAAATCACTCTTAAGGGGGCGTGGCTCCAACAACCGAGCGCACGCCACGCCCATACAATCAATAGCCCCACTGGTCCTGTGCCTGTGGATTATGTCTCAATGGGGTAACCCCCACTTGCGCCCCCCCAGAATTCACTCGCACGGGCAATGTCAGGTTTTGGGGGGCCTTAACCACCCGGCCGAAATGACTGATGACCCGAGCAGGGACTGTTAGCGGCTTGGCGGTGGGCGGGCCAACCGGGGACTTACCCGACGGGGGACGGCCCCGCTGTGGGGGTTAAGCCACCCGAGGGGGCTGGTTTAGGTCCAAGTGAGCCGGCTTGAGGCGGTCCACCGAAAGGTGGTCCGGTTTGCCGCCGATGTCGACCACGAAGGACTTGTCCCCGGCCTCCAGAACGCGGAAAGGCCCGGCGTAAGGTGGCCGAAGCGGCCCCCAATGTGCGTCCTGGTGAACAAAGACGTACTCCGCTGTACGTAGATCCGCCGGGACGTGGGCCTGAGGCAAGCCATGTTGAGATATGGGCACTGGTGCAAACATCTTGGCATTCTCCCGGAGAACTGACTGCTGACGGGCAGCGGACCAGGGTCTTGTGGCGTCAGGCATGAACGCCCCGGGAACCCGCAGCGGCTGGCCATCGCCGAGCTCCGCAGATGAGGACTGGAGGTCTTCCTGAGGGGCTGTCCTGAGGCCCAAGATTACCCACGGGAGCTTGTCGGCCCAACTGTCATCCCGGAGGCTGGCCCTGATAGCAGCTTTCATAGAGCGATGGAACCTCTCACACAATCCATTAGCCTGGGGATGATATGCAGTGGTGCGATGGAGCTTTACCCCTAACCCCTGGGCGACAGCACCCCAGAGCTCTGAAGTGAACTGGGGCCCCCTGTCTGAAGAGCTGTCCGAGGGGGCACCCAAACGGGCAACCCAAGTGCCGATGAACGCCCGGGCCACATCGGCGGACGTCGTAGATGTAAGCGGGACGGCCTCTGGCCACCTGGTGGTCCTAGCGACCATCGTGAGGATATGGGTGAATCCCCGCGAGGGGGGGGAGGGGCCATACCAGGTCCACGTTAACATGGTCAAACCGTCGCTCGGGCACTGTGAATGGCGCCAATGGGGCCTGGGTATGGCGATGCACCTTCGAACGTTGGTACTCGACGCAGGTGTTGGCCCAGTCGCGCACATCCTTCCTGAGCCCGTGCCAAACGAACTTTTGCGACACCGCCACCAACTTTTGCGACGCCTTCCTGCGCAGGTGAGAAAGACCATGGACGGCATCGAACACCAGCCGTCTCCAGCTGGTGGGTACGATGGGGCGAGGCTGACCCAACGATACGTCGCACAGTAGGTTGGTGCCCGTGTCCTTGAACGGCACATCAGACAGTCGACGCGCCATGACCGCCGCCCTGCAGGCCTGGACATCCTTGTCGGAGATCTGATCGGCCACCATGCGGGCGTAGACGATGCCAAGGTGAACCGCGCCAGCTATGGACCGGGGGAGACAATCGGCGACCGTATTAACCTTCCCAGCCTCCACTTTAGACGGCAGTGGGACGGCCCCCTCCCTCGTGATGCGGTGGCCGAGAAATTCAATTGAGGTCACCCCGAACAAGCACTTGTCCGGGTTAATGATCAGGCCATGCTGACTGAGGCATTCAAAGAGCGCTCGGAGGTGAAGCATGTGCTCCATCCTGGAAGCGCTGGCGATGAGAATATCATCCAGGTAGACAAACAGAAACGGCAAATCCCACAACGAGCTGTCCGTCAGATGCTGGAAACCTTGGGCCACATTCTTGAGCCCAAAAGGCATATGGAGGAATTCGAAAAGCCCGAACGGTGTAATCACCGCAGTCTTAGGAACGTCCTGCGGCCGGACGGGGACCTGGTGGTAACCAGGAACGAGGTCCAACTTTGAAAAAAAAAACTTTACCAGCCAAGCAGGCAGAAAAATCCTGGATGTGCAGGATTGGGTAGCGGTCAGGGGTAGTGGTGTCGTTAAGGCGGCGATAATCCCCGCACGGGCGCCAAGCGCCTACCGGCTTTGGCGCAATGTGGAGAGGCGAGGCCCACAGGCTGTCGGACCGTTGCACGAGGCCAAGATGCTCCAACGTGTCGAACTCCGCCTTTGCGATAGCGAGTTTCGCCAGGTCGAGGCGTCGAGCCCGGGCGTAGACAGGCGGGCCGGTGGTCGGAATGTGATGCTGCACCCAGTGCTTGACGGCAACGGCGAAAAAGGTGGGCCATGTAAGGGCCGGGAACTTGGTGAGGAGGCAGGCGAACTCATCAGAGGTCGAGAGCGTGCACACAAGCCTCGTCGAGGCGGACCCGCTCAGCGAGCATGGAAGAGAACTGTATGTCTCTGCATGAATGAAGCGCCGATTTTTAACATCCACCAATAGGCCGTTGGCGCAGAGGAAATCAGTGCCCAGCACAGAGGACACCATTATTGACAATAATATGGCCCTGCATCACCAAAGAAAGACAGTGAGGTGGGTGTGATAGTATGGTTAAGTCTTGAAATAAAAATGGCCACAGTTACCTTTCAATGAAGACCAGTCCTTATGTGAGGGCTTACTGTTTGAAGATCTTAGAGTATCTGTTTTCATAATGATTGAAGAAAAATGTGATTTTTCTAAAGATTTCGGCAATCATTCGATTCTACATTCTGGAAATGCTTCCCTTACTTACAGGATCCTCAGCACAAGAGTGGTTGAACTGGAAACAAAGCTGAAAACATTGGAAACTTTTGGATTCTGAAGGGTGACAGGTAGTTTGGACTTCATTTCCTTTTTTTTATATTTAACTTGTCATCAATTTGCTTCCAGTAACTACAGTCACGTGAAAAAGTAAGTACACCCCATATAAAGTTTTGACTTTTTCAACATATTTCAACATCCAGCTATTTGTTCTTCATTTCAACAATATTGATAGATAAAGGTGATATAATATCACAAATATCATGAAACATTTACATTTTGTAGTCCATTGTATAATTTAAATAAACATAAATGCAAATTTCGCATTTGGAAAAAGTAGGTACACCCCTACATTTATCACTACTTCAAACCTAAAATACCTAAAATTAGAATCAGGTGCACCAGCTCAGGTGCAAATGATGAGAACATCGTCAGAGAGGATCTTGGAGGAACCTGTCTTATTTAAATCTCAGACATTTAGTTTGGTTTGCTCTTTGTTGTTGAAGTGTGTGGCGTCACCATGCCTAGATCAAAAGAGCTTTCTGAGGCCTTCAGAAAGAAGGTTATAGATGCCCACGAGTCTGGGAAGGGATTTAAAAAGATCTCCAAACAATTTGAAATCCATCATTTGACTGTCCGGAAGATCATCTGCAAGTGGAGAAGATTCCAAACAACTGCCAACTTGTTTAGGCCAGGCCGCCCCAGCAAGTTCAGCCCAAGAGCAGACCGCAAGATGCTGAAAGAAATCTCGAAGAACCCCAGAATGTCATCACGGGACCTACAGGTAGCTCTTGCCACTGTTGATGTCAAAGTGCACGAGTCTACCATTAGAAAGAGGCTGCACCAATTTGATCTACATGGGAGGTGTGCCAGGAGAAAACCTTTGCTGTCCAGAAAGAACATCAGGGCAAGACTAAAGTTTGCCAATGAACACCTCGGCAAAGACCAGCACTTCTGCAACAATGTGCTCTGGACAGATGAGTCAAAGGTAGAGCTATTTGGCCACAGTACCAGAATACATGTTTGGCGAAAACCAAAGACAGCATTTGACCAGAAGAACCTGATACCAACTGTAAAGCATAGTGGTGGAAATATTATGGTTTGGGGCAGCTTTGCTGCATCAGGGCCTGGGCAGCTCACCATCATAGAATCCACTATGAATTCTTCATTGTACCAGAGGGTGCTTGAGGATAATGTGAGGCCATCTGTCGGAAGTTGAAGCTCAACGGAAGGTGGACCTTGCAACATGACAATGACCCTAAACATACCAGTAAATCCACCAAGGAATGGCTGGAAAGAAAGAAATGGAGGGTTCTGGAATGGCCAAGTCAAAGTCCGGATCTAAATCCCATCGAGATGTTGTGGGGGGATTTGAAACGAGCTGTGCATCCAAGAAACCCCTCAAGCATCGCACAGCTGAAAGAATTCCGCATGGAGGAGTGGGCAAAAAATTCTCCCAGTCGATGTCAGAGACTGGTTGACAGTTATAAGAAACGCCTACTTGAGGATGTTTCTGCCAAAGGGGGCAATACCACCTATTAGAGCCAAGGGTGTACTTACTTTTTCCACATGCGAAATTTGCATTTATGTTTATTTAAATTATACAATGGACTACAAAATGTAAATGTTTCATGATATTTGTTATATTATATCACCTTTATCTATCAATATTGTAGAAATGAAGATCAAATAGCTGTATGTTGAAATATGTTGAAAAAGTAAAAACTTTACACGTGGTGTACTTACTTTTTCACATGACTGTATAGCAGCTTGCAATGCTGGGCATCATATGAGCCAATAGCAGTGATAGGGTTAATAAAAAAGTTCAAAATTCTGATCAACATAGCTTCACATAGCGGCATGAAAAATCTACACCCAGACCCTTTGTGACGCATGAGAAAGAGTGTCTTGTAGAACATGTGGAGGAAATGAAGGAACAGGTATTGTAGTGAATAATAAATGTTCATTTATTGCATAACACTCTGGCATGAGGAATTAGGCTGTTTCCAATTTTGAGACAAGATTTTCTTAATAAATTTATTCCAGAATGAACATCGATTCAAAGATCGAGGATGTCAATAAATTTTGAGTTCACTTTTATTTTTTATATTTAAGGTTAACATACAAGAAAAAAATAGCTGTGCTCTTGTTAAACCTCTACCAAAATTACATTTTTGCTATCAATAGTTTATCAGCACCAACTTTTATAAAGCATTGTGACAAAGTGAACATCAACTTTCATAAATTTCCTCTCAGCAACCAACAGCTCTGAAGTTTTTGTGCCACATCACTGTATTCTTCTGTTTTCCCATATGGTGTTTGTGGTGTGATTGCAGATAAAACGACAAGACAGAGAGATTCAGGCAACAAAAGAAAAAGTTGGTGAATTACAGACCGAATGTGACTTCTCTAAGGACCTCCAAACAGCTTGGCTCCTTCTCCGACCTCACTCGCTCCGCCTCTTTCTCCTCTCCTTCTTCTCCCTCTTCTTCTTCCTCCGGTTCCCGATCCGGTTTCTTTTTAAAACACTAACTTTTTTTACCTTTTGAAAACAGTAATCTCTATTTCACTTAAACGATAACAATAATAGTACATGGAACCAAAAATGTTTACAGTGGATGAGAACCACAACAACGGAAGTGACGAATCCGTAACATAAGACATATAAAAGATGAGAAAGTCTTCTTTGACAAATGCAAGGTACCTATAAATACAATATTGTCGTGCAACCGCCGAAATTAATATCTGGCAGTCGCGGATGCCGATCACGAAGGCTTTAACTCCGAGGCGGAAACTCAATGGCGGATTCCAAAACCTAAAGCCCCTAAGCGCGCGGAATGGAGGGAAGCGGCGAGAGTCCCCGCAGCCTTAACTATCAAATCAATCAGGAAACTGCGTTCAGATAATATGCACAAAAAGTAATATAAGGGTTCATTCAATGAAAGCAAGGACAGGAAAAGCACGCGCCGGTAATAAATATCCTAAATCGGGATCCCGCACACCGACTTCAGAAACACAACGAGGGGAATATGAATTAAAGAAAAGAACACATCATGTAAAATGTATACGCGGAGCTCGGCTTATCTGTCTTTGTCGTCTTGTATTGTTTGCCATCCACCACGGCCCTGCTCGGCCCCGATGCACCCACGAGGCCTCGCTCCAAGCTCCGATCCTCTCGCCGCCCACGAGGTCCGTGCACCAAGCTCCAAAGCACCCAACACAGACCAGCGGCTTCACACGAGGTTGATCCCCACACAAAGCACGAAAAGACAGGAACGGAGAGAATGCAGGTGTGAATGCACGTCTCGACCTTCCAACTCGCTTCTCAACTGCTCACTGCCAACTGCGCACTGCAAAACCAACTCTCGACCACGAATCCACCTGCTCTCAACTCAGGAATGTCACTCTCTACTGAACTGCCAGGGGCCAGGAGTGAACTCGTCTCAACTCAACACCAACTTGTGACTCATGGGCTGCGCGACTCTCAACTCCTCCTGCTCAACTGCCAGCAAAGGCGTCCGGCGCTGTTAATATCTTTGGCCGGTGACGTCAGCTTTGGCGCACTGTCCTGCCAATCAGAGCCTCCCCCGACTCGCCGGCTCGTCCAGGGGCACGCCCACTGCACCACTCTCACTCCTGTCCCCTATTCCTTGGTCACAGCACGTGCTATGCGAGGCGGGTAGGCCTCCCGGAGGTGCAAATGGTGGCGGCCATTATCGGCGGTGTATTCACCCGATTTCTTCCTAAGTCATGTCAGGGGGGAAGGGCGTCATTAATGTTATACTAAAGGTCCTAACTAGTGTCTATGTGGTCTGCAGTGCCATAAGGGACAAAGGTTTGATTACTAGGTGAGACATACAAGGGCTCTACTCATTAACCCCTGCACTACCTATCACCCGAATCTCCTGGTAGATTCACAATTATACACCTTAACCGACAAAACGCCTAAACACACAGAACTTATTACAGTTAGATTCCCTATTGCGACAGTCGAAGCATGTTACCTACTCAGATCTACTCTGATCTACATATATCACTACTGTTACGTGATCCTCTCCGACCTCCTGGTCTCGGTATACCTCTGAACCCCGAGAGGAGTCACGGCAGAAAAAAAATGTTATTCCGTGTCAAAATCAATATTGAAACCACACCAAGGGTTATCAACAAACAAATAATGTATTAAAACTCACACAGGAATACGATACAACAATTGATAGCAATCAACAATACAATCAACACATCTGAAGATGGTACCATCCGCTAAAGTAAGATAACTCATTGCGCTCCCAGTGAATGAAGAAGAACACTCCTCAATGTATCTATAACTCAAGGGTGATCCCGGTGAGGAGGCGATGAGGGGAGTAATGAGGTGTTAGCAAAGCGTGGACAGTCCCGTGGTCCAAACACACAGCAAACTGGCGGCGAAAAGGGAAATCCCAAAGGCGCGAACCAGACATGCACGTTCACCGTTCAATCAGCGAACCGCAGCGTAATCTTCAAATGCCGCTTTTGCGCACACACATCCCCGGCAGACGACCGGATGGTGAGAAACATTGACGCGTAGCAAAACCTTTTTCAGTGAATGACGCGCGAGGTTCAAAATGGCCGACGGCTCTTACGTGAGTTGAAGCGACCTGGCGGGGAATTCTTCGAAACCTCAACGCCTATACCTGACTACGCAGGTTTCTCAATCCGACAGCGATAACACCGATCGCAGGAAATTCCTTTCAAGGACTCAAAGTTCACTCGCGACGTTCGCTCGACCACGCTCGCTACGGAGCTTCAAGATACGCGTCTTCTCCCACTTTTCTCCTCACCTCGTCTTCCGTTTTTCGATCCGGCTTCCTGACTCTTTTTTACCATGAGCGCTTTTAACCTTTTAACCACAATAACCATTAACCTTTTAACCACAATAACCATTTCCCTTAAACAACAATAACCATAATACCGAGAACCAGGAATGTCTCAGTGGATGAAAACCACAACCACGGAAGTGCCGAATCCATAACACTTCCCCCCCATAAGAAAGAAAGTTTGAACACAGCGAAAACTTTATTTGCAGGCAAACTCTTTGAACAAACAAAAGTAAACTCACAACCCAAATCATCAATTCCTGTGAACAACAATAATCAATATTTCCCAAAAATAAAGCAACAAAACTTCGAACAACCCACAGAGATTTCCAAAGTTAATTGACTCTGGACAAAGCGACAGCCACGACATTGTCCCTGCCCTTTACATGTTCAATTTCCCAGTTGGACTCCTGCAAAGCCAAACTCCATCTTATCCCCCTCTGATTTTCCTTTTCGTTTCTTTTGAATGAAGGTTAAGGGGTTGTGATCTAAAATCCAAAGGCCAGCAAATCGATAGCACTTTCCCCGGGAGGCCGAGCTGAAAGCCAGGTTCCATGGTGGTTGGGTGGTGAGGCCTGGAAGTATTCACTACATGGACGCTTTTAGGAACGTGAAGTTCACGGTTAGTCCGTGCAGGAAAGTTCACTAAATGGACGCCTTTAGGAACGTGGCGTTCACGGTTAATCCGTGTCGGAATTTTGGCTCGGCTGCTCCGCAGCCTTCAGTGCTTCAACTCTTTCTAACTTTCGTAATAATCTCGGTTGGACTGCTTGTCACTGTAGTCACGTGAATAGCGGTCTCCTTCTCGGCCACTACCCTGATTAATCATTCCTTCGGGAGCTGCCGTAACTCTGGGAGCCTCCATTGTAATATCGACTGCGGCCACCACCAAAACTACCGCCACGTTTTCCTCTTCTGTAGCCCCCTCGACGCCTAAGGCCTGCCTTCTCTACGGCTATGGTCCGACCATCCAAATCCTGGCCATTCCAATCCTTTTCTGCATCTTTGGCGTCCTTTGTGTTTTCAAACGTGACAAAGCCAAACCCTCTTGACTTTTGTGTTTCCCTGTATTTTACCAGCCGCACTTCCAAAACCGGTCCATATTTGCTGAAGACAGAGGTCAGAACTTCTTCCTTTGTTTTGAAGTTCAGTCTACCTACAAATAGCTTGCCAAATTTGCCGCCATCCCCGACGGGTGTGGTGTTATTTTCCCTACTGGGCTTTTTAACAACCATCGGGTGACCAGAAACTTGACCCCCTGCCAAATCATTACCGATAACAAAAGATACTCCCTCTACAGGAAGATTGGCTTGTAAACCTACGGTGACCGGTCCTGACACCAAATCAGACTCCAAATGGATGACATGAAGTGGAGCTCTAACACAGCCACCAATCCCCTGTAAATGAACACTATCACCAGTTGCCGTCTCCTCTGTCAATGGCAAAATGCCTTCAAGCATTAAAGATTGATTTGCTCCTGTGTCCCTCAATACCCTAACAGGTCTCTGGTTAGTCGAGTCTCCATCCAGTGACACAAACCCCTCTGAAATAAATGGTTGGTAACCCTTTTGAGGGCGATTTCTCACATTTGCCATTGCATTTGGAGTTGTACTAGTCGGACTCCACTCCTTATTTTCCTTTTCCAGAGCATAACAGTGGGACATCAAGTGTTCAGGTTTATGGCAAAAAGCGCAAGCAGGCCCGGAGGAGAACCTCGTGGTCTGCCTCGAGCCCCCCCGGAAGATAGGTCTGTCTTGGAACCGTAGTCTTCTGATTTCTAAAAGTTTTGGTATCAGAGTTGTCCTCATAGTCATCTCGAGGCCACCCCCATGAATTTTCGTTCTCCGCACCGGATGTACCATAGCTCCCCTGGCTAGGTCTCGGCAAGAAATTTGGTTTGTGGAACCCCATCCTGTGGGTTAAGGCATAGTCATCCACCATGGTTGCTGCCTCATACAGCTTTGGTACTTTCCTTTCCTCCAGATGAACTTTAATGTCCTCGTGGACACACTGTTGGAATTCCTCCACCAGGATCAATTGTCGCAATAGTTCGAAGTCTTCCCCAACCCTTTTGAATCACACCACCTATCAAACATGGTTTCTTTCATTCTGGCAAACTCCACATGGGTCTCACTCTCCCTCTTCCTGGCATTCCGGAATTTTTGCCGGTAAGCTTCAGGGACCAATTCATCGGCTTTGAGAATGGTTTTCTTCACTATCTCATGATCTGCACATTGGTCAATCGGTAAAGCCGAATAAATATCTTGAGCTTTACCCACCAGAACACTTTGCACTAACATGGTCCAGGACTCCTCAGGCCATTTTACCAGTTGAGCCACTTTCTCAAAGTGTGAAAAAAAATTGGCTACCCTCCTTTTCATTGAAGGGTGGAACCAGCCTCACATGTCTGCCAACATCCCAGGTGTTCTGACTGGGTGTCGAACCAGTCGGCATGGATGGTACCTCTCCCCGTTCTTTCATTAAATCCAGCTCCTTGAGTTTAATTTCCTGCTGAAGCGCCATTTCACGTTCCCTTAACTCCCTTTTGGCTTTTTTCTCCTCTGCTTTTCCCTTTTCCCTTCTCTCTTCGAGTTCCCTTGCAGCTCTCCTTTCCTCTGCTTGTTCCTTTTCTCTTCTCTCTTCGAGTTCTCGTTCCTGTGTTGCTCTTCTTTCCTCGAGTTCTCTTTCCTGTACGGCTCTTCTTTCCTCGAGTTCTCTTTCCTGTGCTGCTCTTCGTTCCTCGAGTTCTCTTTCAACTCGCCTTTCCTCTGTTTTTTTCTCTTCTCTTCTGTCTTCGAGTTCCCTTTCAACTCTCCTTTCCTCTGCTTTTTTCTCTACTAACCTTTCCTGGCTCTGCAATTGCATCTCCAGTTTCCGGAGCTCCACATTTTCTTGTTCCTCGGGAAACCAATCCAAGGCTGCCTCTTCCCATGTTCCTTGTCCCACCAGAGATTATCACCAATCTCTGCATCTCTGCTTTCCTTATATTCGCTCGGACCTCCAAGCTGAAATGTCGGGCCAATACCAAGAGTTCCGATTTTTTTAATGCTTGGAACTGTGCCTCACTAGGGGACGCCGCAAACTTTCCTGCGTCAAACACCATAGTGACTATCCGTTAACACCTGTTAACCTTCACACAAAAATTTTCCAATTTTGGAAAAATTTGGGAATTTTGGAAAAATTTCCCAATTTGGTAATTCTGGTAATGTTAGGGAATTCTTTCCCGGACAAAATTTAGGGAATTTAATCCACAGTGCGAGATTAAGGGAATTTAATCAGCAAAGCCGAGCCCCAAATTTCTCCACAGTACGAGCCCCCAATTTCAATCTGGGTTAATCCCGAACGAATGTTATTAGGGAATTTTTAATCCCGGACGAAGACCCAATTTCGGGCCCACGAGTCAATTGGACGAGCCCCCAATTCCTGTTGCGTGTTCCTCCCCGACCTCCTGGTCTCGGTATACCTCCGAACCCCGAGAGGAGCCACGGCAGAAAAAAAATGTTATTCCGTGTCAAAATCAACATTGAAACCACACCAAGGGTTATCAACAAACAAATAATGTATTAAAACTCACACAGGAATAACGATACAACAATGATAGCAATCAACAACACAATCAACACATCTTAAGATGGTTCCATCCGCTAAAGTAAGATAACTCACTGCGCTCCCAGTGAATGAAAAAGAACACTCCTCAATGTCTCTATAACTCAAAGGTGATCCCGGCGAGGAGGCGATGAGGCGAATAATGAGGTGTAGGCAAAGCGTGGACAGTCCCGTGGTCCAAACCCACAGCAAACTTGCGGCGAAAAGGGAAATCCCAAAGGCGCGAACCAGACGTGCACGTTCACCGTTCAATCAGCGAACCGCAGCGTAATCTTCAAACGCCGCTTTTGCGCACACACATCCCCGGCAGATGACCAGATGGTGAGAAAAGTTGACGCGTAGCAAAACCTTTTTCAGTGAACGACGCGCGAGGTTCAAAATGGCCGACGGCTATTACGTGAGTCGAAGCGACCTGACGGGGAATTCTTCGAAACCTCAACGCCTATACTTGACTACGCAGGTTTCTCAATCCTACAGCGATAAGACCGATCGAAGGAAATTCCTTTCAAGGACTCAAAGTTCACTCGCGACGTTCGCTCGACCACGCTCGCTACGGAGCTTCAAGACCCGCGTCTTCTCCCACTTTTCTCCTCACCTCGTCTTCCGGTTCTCGATCCGGCTTCCTGTCTCTTTTTTACCATGAGCGCTTTTATCCTTTTAACCACAATAACCATTAACCTTTTAACCACAACAACCATTTCCCTTAAACAACAATAACCATAATACCTAGAACCAGGAATGTCTCAAGTGGATGAAAACCACAACCACGGAAGTGCCGAATCCGTAACACTACCCAAATTCGTAACAATATTATGCGGAATGTTTGTATTCATCATTGCACATAATCATTGTATTGCAAATTACTGCACTGAGTACATTTGCTCCTTGTGTTACAAATCCGTACTTTTGCTTTGTCAGGAATTACAAATCATCTCAATGGTACATATTGTGCCAACTCAGTGTCACACAGTTAGAGCTGAAGCACCTGTGAACCCAATTTTTCACCTACTTGAACCAAACCTTTAGCCCATGGACAAACTCCATCTGTTCTTTTGAGTTGAAAGAAAAATTGTGTTCCGCGCTTTTGATTTCCAAAGTGTGCTTCAGTTTGGAGTGCAATTATGAACCAGAACAAAAAACATGTGATTGTGGATTTTGGAATGAGAATCGTTTTCCTCAGTAGATGTACCACATGGCTGCTGTTGCTATACTCGATGGAAAGTGGCAAGAATTTGGAATTTGGCCAGGCGATATGCCAGTGATCACTTTCCTCCTTTTTTCAAAAGACACAAAGGGATATTTCAAATCTACAAACAACCAATGCTCGCAGAAAGGTCTGCTGGCTTAATGTCCTTCCAAGGACGCCAGGGTGACAATTTATAGCTGGGTCGAGATTTGAACTCAAGCAAAACTTAAAGGCAAGTGCACATATGTTGAGGCTATTCTGCCAGCCAAGGAGGGGAAGATTAATGAGCACCTGTCGAGAATGAAGGAAGAAGAGGAGTTTTATGTTCTCAAAGCCTAAAATCATTTAAATATTCGTGTAAAAATAGTGCAGTGTTGGTTACAATGACTATTAATAGTCCATTGGGTTATTTTTAAACTCAACTGGACTATGTCCAGCTGAGTTTTTGTCGACACCCAGTGTCCGTCGTCTGTCTGTCTGTCTGTCGTCTGTAAACAATTCGACGTCTATGCTCTAAAAGTCTAAAAGTCACTCCCCTAAAGCATATTAGACTTTTATATTTTGAGTTTTATATTTGAGTGTTTTTTATCTATAAGTGGAAATGTGACTGTGATGTGTTGCCTGTATGCAGTTTGTGACGTGCTGTCAGAGAAGGGAGCACAGAACCTACCGGTTACAAAGAAGTCTGTTGCAGACCTTCACTCACTTTGTGGAACTTTGTTTGACACCACAATTGACAAGAATATGGCCCTGCATCACCAAAGAAAGACAGTGAGGTGGGTGTGATAGTAGGGTTAAGTCTTGAAATAAAAATGGCCACAGTTACCTTTCAATGAAGACCAGTCCTTATGTAAGGGCTTACTGTTTGAAGATCTTAGAGTATCTGTTTTCATAGTGATTGAAGAAAAATGTGATTTTTCGAAAGATTTCGGCAATCATTCGATTCTACATTCTGAAAATGCTTCCCTTACTTACAGGATGCTCGGTACAAGGGTGGTTGAACTGGAAACACAGGTGAAAACATTGGAAACTTTTGGACTCTGAAGGGTGACAGGTAGTTTGGACATCATTTCGTTTTTTTTAAATTTAACTCGTCATCAATTTTCTTCCAGTAACTACTGTATGTATACATACATAATCTCTCTATCCATACAACTTCATTTGACCCTAACTTCCTTTTTGACATTAAAAATTCCACACAACAGCCATCCTAAAACCCTGAATTTATGGAGTGAACAGAATGAGGGAGTTTGTTCCACAGGAGAGAAAAAAGAGGAAATGGATGAGTGGATCTGAACAGTGATCCTGGATTTAAGTATTTCACCAGAAGGGGGTTGATGGTGGACTGTGAGTGCCCTGCAGAAACCTGGGAGGTTTGGGGGGGAAGGACAAAGCACAGAAAAAGCAGAGGGTGCAACACCAGAGAGGAGGCGGTAGAAGACAAAGAGACCACCAACCTGTCTGCGATGGTGCAGTGATAGGCTCATAGACCAGGGGTCCGCAAATATTTTTTGGTCATGGACCAGAACCAAAAATTCCTAGCATCTCACAGGCCACACAATCAAAGACATTTTTAACAAGTAAGAGCTACCTTCTGTGGATCCCTCCCCTAAAAATATTTTTGCATAAAGGTTCATCTATTTTCTCCCCATCAATGCTAACATTCTTCTCTGAGGCAATTAGGGTTGTTACCTCTGCCACCGAAGTTGGAGGGAGATTATGTTTTCACCCCTGTCTGTTTGTTCGTCTGTCTGTGAACAAGATGTTTCAAAAAGTTGTGGACGGATTTGGACTAAACTAGGCGGGGAGGTAGTGTATGTGACAAGGACGAAATGATTAGGTTTTGGTGAAGATCCGGATTCGGATCCGGCTAGTAGAATTTTTAAAGTGATTCTTCACCATCGAGTGATTGGGCTAAAAACGATATATAGCAGGATATCTCAAAAAGTTATGGACGGATTTGGACGAAACTTGGTGGACAGGTTGAGTGTGTGACAAGGACGAATTCATTAGATTTTCGTTCAGGTCCGAATCCAGATCCGGCCTATCAGTGGGATTCAAATCAAACTGTTCAACCTGGCGGAGATATGCGCCCCACCAAGTGCCGTTCTAGCTGAGCATGCGTATGAAAGTAGCATCTGAATATTATTGATAGAAAACTATCCTTCAGTAATCTCGCCATCTGGCCTGCATGGGGAGATAAAGAGACGTAGACGCATGTTTATCCTTCTTCGTGACGAGATGAGCACTGAGAAACACGATTTTGGTCGTGGAGATGGGGACTGGCAACATAGAGAGGAGGTTGTTTCACAGCACCCACAACAAAGGGTGGCTGAATACGTGCGCGTCAAAAAGATTTGAAATTTAAGCATGCGATACGACATCAAATGCAAATGATGCCGATACATAGCAGCTTGCAATGCTGGGCATCAAATGAGCCAAGAGCTGTGAAAGGGTTAATAAAAAAGTTCAAAATTCTGATAAACGTAGCTTCACATCGCGGCATGTTTGGGAAATGCAGTCAATGCAAATGTCCTGTCTCGCTAACTGTGAGCTCGTTACCAATATAAAAGCAATGAATGAGTAATATGAAATCAAATTGATAACTGGTCAACAGGCAAATTGGTTCTGACTTATTTTCAACTGTTTCGAACTAATTTGGTGCCCACAAATCCGAATCTGACCTTAAAATTTCGCGATCACGTAACCTTGACGTAGTACATCATAAGTGTGGAAAAAAATCTTTGGAGCATGCGCATTTCTTGATTAAGTCTCAATAAGTCTATTTATTGTCACAAAAAATAATATGAACTTTAAGTTTTTATTTACATCACATTAAAAGTGCTTCTGAACTTTACTTTTGCGTTTGTCGGAGCAATCCTTTTCACGCTGTAAAGTCCAACAGTAGTTGCCCATCATGTTCGGATTGAATCGGCCTTGATATCGAGTCTCCATGATGGCAATTTCCTGGTGAAACCTTTCTCCGTGTTCATCACTGACATCGCCAAGATCTTGTGGAAAGAAGTCCAGATGAGAATGGAAGAAATGTATCTTGAGTGACATTCGAGCACCGAGCGCCTGGTAACTCTTCAACATCTTGTCCACAAGCTCTTCATAATTTAATGCTCGAAAATGTCCAAGATAATTGTTAGTAAGAGCCACAAAGTTATCCAAGCAACGCTTTCCAGCTCAGATAGTCTCGTTACAAAGTCCTGATTAACGAGTCCAAGACGAATTTCGGCAATTGTCTCATATTCCTATGTTATACTGGTTCTCAAAAACTGGATATGCGAGTGAAAATGGGATATGATAATCGAAATCTACAGGTTCATGTTGGTTAGAATCACCTCAAGATATACGAGAACCATAAAACGTTTAAAATTTTGCTAACCAGTGTAATTTAAAAATAATCAAAATAAATTGATAATCAAATATAATATGGAGTGAAAAGGCTGCAGCCTGCCTACCTGAAGGATGAGGGATGTCACGGCACAGGGTGTAGTCATCAGCAAATCGATAAAGGGAATTCTCCACATAGTCAGAAAGATCGTTGATGAAGATCAGGAATAAGACTGGGCCCAGAACACTGCCTTGGGACACACCAGCCTTGACAGAGAGAGGAGGTGAAAGGATTCTGATGAGTACCACACGTTGGCTATGAGAGTAGAGGAAGTCAGTGAGCCATGTATTGATTGTATGGAGTTGGCATTGGATGCAGGCAGACAGTTTGGAAAGCAAGGTGGGATGCCAGATTGTATCGAAAGCACGAGATAAGTCCAGAGAGACTGCCCTGATCTCATGTCTGACATTGAGGGCTTCCATCCATTGTTGGATAAGTAGAAGCGGCATGTCCAAGGTAGAGTGACCGGTCTGGAACCAAATTAATCATCTGAGATGAGGCTGTTGGAGAAAAGTGATACTGGCTGATTTCCAAGCAGATGGAAGATGACCTCGGGCACATGACAGGGTGAAAAGAGCAGAGAGAGAGGATGTGCAAGATCAGCAAAGTGGGTTTTTGATGTGATGGTCATCAGTTTTTGATGTGAACATGTGAGCTGATGCCATCCGGTCCAGTAGCAGAATCAGAGTCGAAGGTTGACAGAAACTTGTCCACCTTCTCAGGATTCCAGGAGCAGTTGGGTATGACTGGGAAGGGTGGGTACAGGGAGTGAGGGGTTGGGGACACAAGATTTGGAAGCAAACACAAAATTGAAGCATTCGGCCTTCTCATGAGCTGAGTCGGCCGTTGTGCCATTTGAAGTGAGGGAAGGTACGGAAGGGGAGCATGCTCCAGAGACAGACTTAACAAGGCGCCACCAGATTTTAAAGGCGGGAGACAAGCTTGAAACTTCATTCTTGAGGTTGGACAGATGGTGTTTTCTGGCTCTCCGGAGAGTGAACACACACTTGTTGTGGACTTCTTGGAATGCACTGAGATTGCCTTCAGTCGGATTTGCCTTTCAGGAAGATAAGGCAAGTTGTTTCAAAGCAAGTGCAATGTGCGGGAAGATGGGGAGTTTAACTGAAGACGAGATGGGATGAATTTGTGCACAAGAGAGAGGAGGCTTCTTTGGAATAATTCCCTTGGGCTGAGTAAATATCAGGGGCAGTAGACATGGGATACCAGTCCTGAAAAGAGATGGCTGCTTGCATTCCCTGCTAATCCAGCTGGGGGAATTGCCAGAATTGCTGGCGTTGAGGCACCTCTCAGAGAATAAACAGGGAAATGGTGACCCTTTCAAGCAGATGATCAGATGAACCAATTGGAGCAGAGGAAGAGCAGGAGACATTTGCAGGAAGGTTAGTCATCACCAAGTCCAGAAGGGAGGATTTGCCAGTGGGAGAAATCCAGGTGGGATAGTTCACAGATTGAGTCAGTCCCAAGAAGTCACAGAAGTCCTTTGCTGAAGTGCCATGGCTTATGAGAGAGGTGCTAACATCCAACGAATTTCATGGTGACAATTGGAATTGCCACATATGAGGAAGAGAGGGTTGGATTGAGTGGTTAAAGTTGGCCCATGCTGTCGGGGAGAGAGATGTGGATGGAGCCGTAACTGGTTGGAGGACGGTACAACACATAGACGACCAAGAGGTGGAATCAAATCATCGCATTTGATATTAAATCCTTCCTTTTCGTCAATGGCCTGATAGCAATCCATCACTTCAGATGCAGACCAGGTCATTCTTCTTTGGACATTCTGCATCTGCTCATTCAAGGCGTTTTTAGTCTGCAGAAGATATCACATGCCCAGCTCACATGAAGGAATATAATGACAGAATAGCTTCTCAATCCAGATATCCCATCCAGTTGTTTCATGGGGAGTGGGATAATAAAGCCTGACACCTCACCTTGCTCTCCAAAATCTCTGCCTATGGCATCCAAGGCCACCTCCACACATGGCTTACTGACTTCCTCTACTCAGTCAATACATGGCTCTCAATGGGATCCTGTCATCTCCTCTCCCTTTCAAGGGAGAAGTTCCCCAAGGCAAACCACATATCCGAGTTGGCCTACAAAGCTGGGCCTCCGACTGGGCATCCTCCAATTATTTTCTTCGCACACCTGAGCTCTTATGTACTTCTAAGGTCTTCATCCACAGCTTGATGGAGTACTGCTCTCCCCTCTCTGCTGGTGGCCTTGCTTCACACCATGACTCGCTTGATGCTGGGGATGCCAAGGCCTTAAAAATCATTGGGATCTCCTGTGAAGAAGCAAAGTCTTTGGGCCTATCACTTTCACATCAGACAGGTTAGTGGACTCTCTGTGCCTTCGACCACTTCCTTTCTGGTCTTGCACCCTCTGCCCTTTCTGTGCCCTGTCCCCCTCCCTCTTCCCCAGATTTCTATAGAGTACAGGCATGGTCTGCCAGTAACCCACTTGTGGTGAAACCCCCAAATCCAGATTTACTGCTCACCTCCACTCAATCGTTCCTCGTTTTTAAGCACATGTCGAACGAACTTCCCCTGTCTCTTCAATCTCATTCTTCCCTCCAGGGCTTCAAGACAACTGTTCACCCACCATCTCAAGTCATCATGCATGCATAACCCTGATTTTTTTTCTACCCCCATAAACCCTCCACAAGCCGACCTCATTCCGGGTTTCCATTTTTTCTTTCCATTTCTGTGATTGAGAGTTTGTGGCGGGGTCCATCTTGTCCACCCCCGCTGTCCTCCTCCCTTTGCTCGCACTTTTCCCTCATCAATTTGTGCATCCATGACATTTTCTGGAATGATATGCGAAGGAAGGCAGGGAACATTGATGATCCACTGCAAGTTTGTCCACCCACTCCTCAAATTCGAGATCAGAATCAAAGGAATCTGTTGGAGTAAATATAAGCAGAATGGATGAAAGTGCGGTTTAATTGAATATCTACAATCACTCCCGTAATGAAACACAAGCTGGTGAAAAACATGCCTGTTGACATAAAAAGCTGTTGTTTGAAAGTTTTTTTAAAGTTTTTTTTTAAACACGTTTCTCCACACACCCACACAGGTCCCTGGAGCAACCGTTGTTGAAGACCTCCTGGTATTTCATTCACAGCTCCATTATATTCAATGAAATACCATCACTTCCTGCAAAATAGCTGGGTGTGCTGCATTTTGGTGCTTCACCTCTCCCTCTGAAACAATTGGACGGGATATGTCGAGTAAGCATCCATTCGGCAGGTATTTCCTTTATTTTGGTTGGGCATGTGACATCTTCTCCAGACTGAAAAGGCCTTGAATGACAAAGTAAGTAAATTCCTTGTCACATTTATACACCCCACACAACAGCCTGATTTTCATACACACCAACATAACTAACTACACAATACAGGACTTTCAAAAGATCCTCGGTCACACAATAGAGCCAAGGCCACCGCTGCCAGTCAGTGGACTTTGAACCTTGCGGTCGTGCCTCCTGTGAGCATGACAGGCTTGGTGATTTAATTAATGGACGTCTGCAATATTGAATGATGATGCTGCAAGTCATTACCAACAAAGTAATGGTTACCAAGTTTTTGACAAAGAAATCTTCATGACTTGAAAATACGCAAAGCTTCTGCTTGCTGTATTTACGTGACAGCTCGATGTACCAAGGAAACTTCCCTGAGGGAGTCACCATATCTCGTTTAGGTGTTTTTACACCTATGGGAAGGTCATAACTGGGGCTTGGGAATGCATGGGGTAAGTTTAAAATCAACTTTTAAAATGATGACATTGCTGTTGTTGGCTGCTGTCTCCAGAAGTGGGTGGGTTTCAGGAGATGGAAAGGAGAACTACCAAGTCTCAAAGTATCCACCTGTGTGTGTGTGTGTGTGTGTGTGTGTGTGTGTATGTGTGTGTGTGTGCGCGTGTGCGTGTGCGTGTGTGTGTGTGTGTGTGTGTGTGAGTGAGTGTGTGTGAGCCTGCCGCCGCTCACTTGTATTAACAGAATGTGATAGGAACTCGACACCTCTCGTCCACGGATATTTCTCATACTCATTTTTGTGAGTCCGGTTTGCATTCAGCAACACAACAACAATTACGTTTATCCATTTTGAAATTGCCACTCTTTCATCAAAATCCCGAAAATTATTTCCACTTTCACCAAAATCCCGAAATTCTTTTTTGTCACGATGACAAGTATGACATGTTTTTCCAACGTTAACTTTTCAATGGGGGATTAACTTTTCAGAATTCTTCCAAATAATTTACTTTTCAGAATGAAAGGGTTAAAAATAACCGTCTCCTCCACCACCTACTGCCACTGACCACCTGCCGGAAACCTGGACTCGAGATGTTTTGGTAAGTGTTACAACTAAATTAACTTTATTATTGTGTTACTCTCTTTATTATTAGGTAAATAATTATATTATAATGTCACTTGCAACTATAACCATCATTATACCAAGCATATGGCTTCGCTTTCAGACCAAATAATTACGGTTTGGGAAAAGTGTAATTTCCCCAAAATAAATAATGGAAAACGAGCTCCCACAAAACAAAGGTTCGCAATAACGAAGGGGTATAAAGGTACATAACCTCAAAAGTGTAATTCGTCAAGATGTTTGTGTTGTAAGGTTTTTAGAACTAGTGAAACTTTTGTTAGTCATGTTACAGGGAAGACTTTTGTTGTTTATTGTGAAGGTTTGTTTGAATGTAAATCAAGGTAAGTTATTTATCTTCTCACCTGTGGAGATTGTGGCTTGCAATATGAAGGTAAAACTTTACAATGTTTCCATTAATGTTTGAATGGGCATAGGTCTGGTGTGTCTTCTGGTGTTGAGACGTATTTATATAATTACTCGCGTGGACAGGCTCACTACACTCGCTGCACCACTCGTCACTACAGAGACCAAAGCTTGTTTTAACTGAGGATAATGACTTTATGTGAATTACTATGTTGTCCTGATTTACACCAATTATAATACAAACATTTATTTTGTACATATTTATTTGTAATATTGCTGATATTATTTATTTATAATTTATTTGTAATCTTAAAAACGTCCAAGTGGTCTAAAGCTCGAAATAGTCAAGGGTCCAAGCTGTCTAATATGTCTGAATGGTGTGAGGGTCTAACTGGTGTTAAGATCAAAGGGGTTGGAGTGGACTTAAGGGGTGTAAAGGTCCAAAGGTTCGAGTCTTTGGGGTCTTTAGGGGTCCTCGGGGACTTTTCGGTTTTCTGGGTCTTTGGGGTAGTAAATGGTCTTTGGAGATTTGGGTCTTCAGGGTCTTCAGGATCATTAAGGCTCTTCAGGGTCTTTTGTATCTTTAAGGCTCTTCAGATTATTTTCGGTATTTGGGGCATTTTGGGTCTTTTGAGTACCTGGGTCTTCAGGGTATTTAAGGGTCTTTTGAGTCCTATGTGTCATTGGCGGTATTCAGGGTAGTTTGGGTCTTCAGGGTGTTTAAGGGTCTTCGGGCTTTTTGGGATCTTCAGGGTATTTTGAGTCCTCTGCATCTTCAGGGCATTTAAGGGTCTTTGGGGTATTTTGAGTTCTCTGAGTCCTTTGGGTTTTGGGGTCTTTTCGGGTCTTCTTGGTCTTTAGCGTCTTTTGTGTCTTCAGTGTATTTTGGGTCTTTGGGGCCTTTTAGGTCCTCTTGGTCTTCAGTGTATTTAAGGGTCTTTTGAGTCTCTGGGTCATTTATGGGTCTTCTGGGTCTTTGGGATCATTAAGGCTCTTTTAAGCATCTTTGGATATTTGTGGGTCCTCAGGGTCTTGTCGGTCTTCAGGGTCCTCAGGGTATTTTGTATCTTTGGGATCTTTCAGGGTCTTCTGGTTGTTTGGAGTCTTTATCGGTCCTCAGGTCTTTTGGAGTCGATAAGGGTCATTTAAGCATCTTTGGTTCTTTAGGGGTCTTCAGGGTCTTTGGGTAATTAAAGTCTTTAGGGATCTTCAGTATCATTAAGGGTCTTTAGGGGTCCATGGGGTCTTTTGGGTCCTCTGGGTCTTTTATGTCTTCTGGGTATTTTGAGTCTTTAATGGTCTTCAGTGTCTTTTGGTTCTGCTGGGTCTTTTGGGTCTTCACAGTATTTTGTGTCTTGGGTTATTTTTGGTCTCCAGAATCTAAGAATCTTCAGTGTCTTTTGGGTCTTCTGGATATTTGAGGTATTTAAGGGTCTTTTGCATCTTCAGGGTCTTTATGGGTTTTTGGGGTCATTAAGGGTCTTTGGGTCTTTAGTCTTACACTTGATCTTTTGAGTCTTCAGGGTATTTGAGGGTCTTCAGGGTGTTGGGGTCTTCGGGGTCTTTGTGGGTCTTCAAGGGTTTTTTGGGGTCCTCGGGTCTTTCGGTATTTAATGGTCGACTGTATATTTTGGGGGGTATTTTGGATCTTTGCGGTCGTAATATCTGGACACCATTTTGAAGCAACATTGAAAAAAAGAATAACAACAACAGCATGATCCTGAGGGGGTTCTAGGAGCTCTATTTTGGGGTCAATGATCATCCAAAGGATAGCGATGTCCATCTAATTTCTTCCCAACCAAGCTCTTCTGTCTCTTCCCTCTCCTTTCCCCATTGCACCATACGTAATACATAGATGATGCCTTCTAACGCCTCTCTACTCTCACACGGAATACAAAGATTCTGCAAAAAGGTGTCTGGAAAGTAAGAGAACGCTAAATATATTTGGAATATTTGATTAATTTATTCTCAGTAATAAATTAGTATAATTGCATTTTAAAGATTTGATTTTTTTCAACCTTTCATCGCACAACCATTTGCAAGGCTTCTGCATTTAGATATTTATTTAATAATCTCTTGTTGCAGTTACCACGTTGTCGTCCATTCCATTTCAGTTCAACAAGCCGATGAAGCCTTTGTTGCTCCTGTGTGAAGCGGGCCCATCGCCGTGAGAAAATAAAACACACAGGAAATGGCACTCTGTGCTGAGGCGCGGCGGTGATGGCTAATTGCTCACCCTCAGCCAGGAAAAGGTCCCGGAGGGTGAAATCGCACGGTGTGCATGTATTCTGGGGTTTCATCTGAATTTATAGCATCTATTGTTTTCAGTCTCCATTTTGGGTGTACATTGAAATGATGCATCGTTTCAATACTCGAGATGAACACTATTTCAACAGCTGGGTTAAGTTACCAATGTAGACCATGAAGAACAAGAACAAGAACCACCTTTGGAGGCCATTTTTCCACGCAGAGCAGGGGTTGGCCTTTTTTCGGGCACGGTGGTTCCCTTTTTTGAAGTGATGTTTTATGGCCGGATGCCCTTCCTGCCGCCAACCCAGTTAGTTGCCTCTTGCGACACACAGGGAATTACCAGCGAACTGGTACTCAATTTGCTGACCTCGGAAGGATGACAGGCTGAGTCAACCCCCCCTGGCATTAATTCAGGATTCGAACCCAGGATCCGGGGATCCCAAGCCGCACCCGAACTGCTGAGCCAACACCAGGTAAGAACATGATACAGCTAAAATAATTACGGTTACAAGGTATTGTTGCGGAAATGGCTTCTAGAGGTTAAAATTGTATCGCTTAGAAATAATTATTACCTCTGCCACCGAAGGTGGGCAGAGGTTATGTTTTCACACTGTCTGTTTGTTTGTTTGTGTGCTCGACTGTGGGCCGCACATCTCAAAAGGTTGTGGACGGATTCAGACAAAATTGTACGGACAGATTGGGCGTGGGAAAAGGACGAAATGATTACATTTTGGTGAAGATTCGGATACTATAATTTTAAAAGTGATTCTTCAACATTGAGAGAACGGGCCAGAAATGATAAAGAGCATTATATCTTAAAAAGTTGTGGATGGCTTTGGATGAAACCTGGTGGACAGGTTTGGTGTGTGACAGGGACTAATTTATTAGATTTTGTGAACATCCGGATCTGAGAATTTTTTTTAATGATTCTTCACCATTGAGTGAGTGATAGTGCCAAAACCGATATGTAACATGATATCTCAAAAGGTTATGGTATGGACCGATTTGGACAAAACTTGGACGAGAGGTTTGGTGTGTGACAAGGATGGGTTGGTTTGATTTTGGTGAAGATTCAGATCTGTATCCGAGGATTCACTTCAGAAGTGGCTTTGGAAAAACACTATGATAAGCTATCAACACACCTTAACACAGATTTTGCCCAAAGCTGAAAACCCCCCTTGGAGAGTCCCTCCAACCTCCGTTGTGTGATCCATAATCCTCATGTCAAGTTAAGTTGAGATTGGATACGTAATGATTGAATGTATTGCGGTCAGACAGATAGACAGACACTAATTTATGTATTTTAGTGTGGAAAGGTTATTTATATAATGAAGGAAGCTCCTAGAAATAGTAATGCTCTTCATTTTCATCACATAGCGAGGCATGGTACATTCTGTCTCTGCGAGCAATTAATCATGTCTCGATCATCGCGGCCAATTCATTCAAGATTTTGTTGAAATCATATACATTACAACCATATGGTTTACTGATGCTTATGTGATGGTTGGTATTGGTGTTCTAACATATTGGCAAGTCTGTGGCCGATGAACAGCAGCCTTGGACGAATAACCGGATGGTCTTTAATTCCGAGGGGAACTCCGAATAATGGCGGTACTTTTTGGCGCGCGCGGGATGTAAGGCAGCAAGGTGCTGTCCTGAACGAAACGCAAGGGTTTATTCTCGAACCCACAAAACATGCAAACACGACGAAGAAATTCAACAATACAACAAATAAAATGCCACAATAATGAATTTTATACAAATAAATGCAAGACGATAAAATGGCGAAATAAAGGTTGAGGTAAAAACTAATATTTACCCTCGCCTGAGGAGAGGGTATTGCATTTGAGTCCGTTTTTCTGTTTGTCTGCACAGAATAAATATGATTTTCTCTGCAACCGTTGGTTTGATTGACAGGTAATTTTCACCATAGGTGCAACTCCACCTGAAGAATTTTTTCAAATGATAATTATGACGTCATAGGTCACGTGGTTTGGCTGCCATCTTTGAAAAACCGAAAAACTTTGCACCTCTATATCTCCGAAAGCGCTGAATAGAAAAAATTGGGACATGGCTCATTCTAAAGAATTCTCCATGGGGATTAAAATATGTTAATGATGACGTCATAGGTGCCTCCATTTTGACGTCATAATTTGACAAGTACAAAACGTCATCTGCTCAAGATGAAATTTCTTGAGCATAATCTAGGAATAAATTAGTTTAGAAAAAAAAAAAATGATTACGTCATCAGTTTCATGGTTCGGCCGCCATATTTGTTTTAACACAAAAGCCTTAAAAACCACTGAAAATACATCCTGGCAAGGGTTTGCAATCTCTGATTGCTCTTTCTTGTTAATAAATGTCAGCTCGAGCCTCGATCTTGTATACAAAAAAAAAATTGAAAGATTATAATTCCTTAAAATATACCATAATCACCATTTAAGTTCAATACATAGATTCCAGACAAATAGAAAAGTAGCTAATACACATATTTAAAACTAAATTTTCTCACCAATACATTCCAAGAGCATCACCAACAAAATTGGGATATAGTCACAAATAACCTTATCAATCCTATTATATTGTGAATAGCAGGCAGTCCAGCATAGAAAATGAACGTGGAACCAATCATGGAAAAACTTCCAAGTAGATTTTTTGTCAGAAATTGATTTTTTAATTCTACAGATATTTCTACCCCAGAAACAACTTTCAGACCTTTTGGTAAATAAAAGTCAAATAAAACTCCTGTTACGGAGTCCCCTACAATCTCCTGGTCTCGGTAACCTCCGAACCCCGAGAGGAACCCCGGCAGAAAGATATATATTACTCCGTGTCAAAATCAAGATCGAAACCACACCAATGGTTATCAACAAAAATAATATATTAAAAATCACACAGGAATAATGATACAACCATGATAGCCAGCCACCATACAATCAATATCTTAGGATGGTACCATCTGTTAAAGTAATCGAACTCACTGTTCCCAGTACATGGAAAGAACCTCTTCAATGTCTCTATAACCTTCAAGGCGAAGTTGATTCGCTCCGGCGATCGTTGGAACAATGTCCGATCAAGAGCAATCGAGGCGTAGACAGTCAAAGCCACACAGAAGTCACGTGGTCCAACACCCAGCAAACTCGCGGTAGAATGGACACTCTCCAAAGATGCGCGCCGATGTACACGTTTGCCGTTCAATCAGCGAATCGCCGTGTACTCCTCAAACGCCGCTTTATTGCACAGCCGTCCCCGGCAAACCACCGGAGGATAAGCCCAGCTGACGCGACAAGAACCTTTTCCGATGAAGGCAGCGCGCGGGGCGAAAGGGCGTACGGCTCTCACTCGAGCCGCGGCCTCAAGGCGAAGATTCTCCGGAATCTCACCCGTGTACCTGGCTTCGCAGGCTTTTCTACAACTCCAGCGATAACACCGATCGCACGAGTTTCCTTTCAAGGACTCAAAGTTCACTCACCATGTACTCTCGACCACGCTAGGGACGGAGCTTTTTCAGAACACGTCGTTTCACCTGTGCCTCACGCCCTCTTATTCTTCACTCCTTTTCTTCCGGGTCGGTTTCCTGTATCATTTTACGTTAACCTTTTTAACTTTAGATAGCTGTTCCTGAATACTAAACCTTTTGAGAATAATAATAATAGATGATATCAGAAACATGTCAAGTGGGTGAAAACCACAACAGCGGAAGTGACGAATCCATAACACCTCCCCCCCTCAAGAAAGAAAGTTTGAACACAGCGAAAACTTTCTTTGCATGCAAACTCTTTAAACAAACAAAAATAAACTCACAACCCCAAATCACCAATTCCCGTGAGCAGCAATTAATATTTCCCGAAAATAAAGCAACAAAATTTCACACAACCCACAGAGATTTCCAACGTTAATTCACTCTGGACAAAGCATCAGCAACGACATTGTCCCTGCCCTTTACATGTTCAATTTCCAAGTGGAACCCCTGCAAAGCCAAACTTCATCTCATCCACCTCTGATTTTTACTTTTAGTTTCTTTTGAATGAAGGTTAAGGGGTTGATAAAAAATCCAAAGTCAAGCAAATTGATAGCACTTTTTTCCGGGAGGCCGATCTGAGGGCCAGGTTCCATGGTGGTTGGGTGGTGAGGCCTGGACATATTCACTACATGGACGCCTTTAGGACCGTGGAGTTCACGGTTAATCCGTGTCGGAAAGTTCACTACATGGATGCCTTTAGGAACGTGGCGTTCACGGTTAATCCGTGTAGGAATCTTGGCTCGGCTGCTCCGCAGCATTCAGTGCTTCAACTCTTTCTAACTTTCCTAACAATCACGGTTGGACCACTTGTCACTGTAGTCACATGAATAGTGGTCTACTTCTCGGCCACTGCTCTGATAATCCTTCCTTCAGGAGCTGCCATAACTCTGGAAGCCTCCATAATAATATCGATTGCGGCCACCACCACTACGACTCCGTGGTCCTCCTCTGTAGCCCCTCAACACCTCGGAAATGCCTTCCCTACTGTTATGGTCCGACCCTCCAACTCCTTGCTATTCAGATCCTTTTCTGCAACCCTGGCGTCCTTTGAGTTTTCAATCGTGACAAAGCCAAACCCTCTTGACTTTTGTGTCTCCCTGTCTTTTATCAGCAGCACTTCCAAAAGCGGTCCATATTTGCTGAAGGCAGACTCCAGAACATCTTCCTTTGTTTTGAAGTTAATTCCCCCTACCAAGAGCTTGCCAAAATTGCCTCCATCCCTGACGTGCGTGTGCTGACACTTAGTTTCAGGGTATTTCCTCTTCTCTTCAGGGCGCTTCCTACTAGGTTTTTCAACAAACATCGGGTTACCAGAAACTTGACCACCGGCCAAATCATTCCCGATAATAAAAGATACTCCTACAGGAAGAGTGGCTTGTAAACCGACGTTGACCGGTCCTGACACCAAATCGGACTCCAAATGGATGACATGAAGTGGAGCACTAACACAGCCACCAATCCCCTGTAAATGAACACTATCACCAGTTGCCGTCTCCTCTGACAATGGCAAGATGCCTTCAAGCATTAAAGATTGATGTGCTCCTGTGTCCCTCAATACCCCAACAGGTCTCCGGTTAGTCGAGGCTCCATCCAGTGACACAAACCCCTCTGAAATAAATGGTTGGTAACCCTTTTGAGGGCGATTTCTTACAATGGCCATTGCATTTGGAGTTGTACTAGTCGAACTCCGCTCCGGATTTTCCTTTCCCAGAGCATAACAGTGGGACATCAAGAGTAGATGATAAATGTTGTTTCTGGGACAGCCCCAAATCTCCATTCACTTACATGTAAATTTCCCATCTCACCATCACTTTTCTTCATTTCCCCTTAACACCTCTATTCCTTCCCCCCTTGGTCTTATGGGCCTTTTACTCTTACTATCAATGATCATTGTTGTTTAGTAGACCACTCAAACAATGATCCTATGAATATTTGCTCCCTCTCACCCCCCTTGAGGATCTATGATCCTTCTAACCTTATGGACCTATGATCCTTCTAACCTTATGGACCTATGATCCTTCTTCTACTATTGACACTGAGCCTTATACATATCATCTGGCGGATCATCTTTGACCCACTCAAACATCGACCCTACAAATATTTGTTTATGTGTAGGAAATAATTTAATTATCTTACCACTACCATCACCGTCTAATATATTATTAAAGAAGAGGTTTGAGTTTGTATCAAGATATTTTAACTGAGCTAAGATAAAATGATAAACCTCCCTCAATGTTCTTGTCTGAGCGCCTCCAGCGCCACACACCATTTTTTCATTATAAACAGAGACTCAACGAACATGAATGTTTTACCTGAGAAACCAGTTTTACTCTTCTCTTGCCTGAAGCAAAAATATTATGTCTTAGTCAAGTGATATTTTTCAACATTAAATCCCATAAAGAATGTTAATTCCCTTCCTTGAAGGGACACACCCGGAATTTTCAAGAAACTCATTGCCTCCATGATGTCATTAAGTTTCCCCATTCCAGCTATATTAACTGAACCTCACTTGAGGTGGCTTCATTTGAAAAATGTTTTCCAACGTTGAAGATGGCATTGGGTTTGAAGCTTTATCGCAAGACAGGTAAGTTTTTTTTGTTTTAACGATTAATTATTCATTGTTTTATATAGAACAGGATTAACAATTGTTGTTTTTAACAGCCTCTCAATAATTATTGTTTTTTCTCTTTTTTTAAACAGCCTCTCTTTGCCAAAGTTGGTGGTTGATGTTGAAAATGAAGCCAATAATTATCACCAACAAAGGGAGAATCTGAATGAAACCCATACAGAATTAACTGAAGTTTGGAGGCATAATAAGATGGCTGGGTGTTTGGACAGCCTCTCGCACCCTTTAATATTTCCCAAAGCTGTCTCAACAACAGAACAAATGACTGGCAACGAATTTCACAACCTTGAAGTTCCGAGGAGTAGTGTAGCAGCATAGCAAACCTGTTGTGCATTTTGTGATACAAGCACCAAATTTGGCACAAATGTACATTAATATGTTGCGAACATTTTCAGATATTGGGCCACTTGAAATTCCGTAATTTGTTTTTTCAAATTTTTTCAAATTTCGTAATTTCAAATTTTTCGGGTGACACCGTCACAATTTCGGTCTTCGAGGCCGGCCGATATAGTGGGGCGGCTAAGCCCAAATATTCAAAAGAATTGTGCATTTTGTGATACAAGCACCAAATTTGGCACAAATGTACATTAATATGTTGCGAACATTGTGTGGTCAGCAATGAAGACGAGAGTCTGAATTACATGTATGCAAAAGACCTTGTGAACCAGTGAAGCAAATACACGGGTAAGCATGAATTAAATCTAGGGCATGATATAATTTCCATGATGTTTACCTCTACACTCAATGGTGGAAGGAGGTAATGTTTTGATCCCAGCTTGTCTGTATGTCTGTTTGTCTGTTAGTCCACAAAATTCCAGACAAAGCTTGTAGTAGTGGTAGTTGTAGTGGTAGTGGTGATAACAGAAATTGTTATATAGAACTGAACTTATATTATTATTATATGCAGAAAATAACTTCATTTCTATATGCCCTGCAGTGGACAGGTTAATTGGTTTATGCACTGAAGGGGTCACCCTGGTGTGCACTGCTGTGTTCTGCCTCACTGAGTTGTTCAGGTATGATGTACTCAGCACAAGCTTCCGGTCGGCCTGGAGGTGGGGGTGCGGGGCCTGTCACGGAACGTCAAAACAAACGGCCTGCCGGGGCCGCCCAAAAGTCGGGCGTGAGGGGCGCGTCCACTAATGGAACGCCTCTCGCTTCCCAGATCGAGGGCCACGTGGTCAGGAGAACCTCGTCCCTTCCGGTCACACTTTGCCTATCGGCCGGCCTCGAAGACCGAAATTGTGACGGTGTCACCCGAAAAATTTGAAATTACGAAATTTGAAAAAATTTGAAAAAAAAAATTACGGAATTTCAAGTGGCCCAATATCTGAAAATGTTCGCAACATATTAATGTACATTTGTGCCAAATTTGGTGCTTGTTTCACAAAATGCACAATTCTTTTGAATATTTGGGCTAAGCCGCCCCACTAGAGTGCTAATTCATTCCCTACCCATGTGAGTTTAAAATTTCCATCTTGATAAACTCTATTTCTCTGTTAGATTCAACTTTACTTATTACAAATTTTACAGTTTCTCGCTTTGTTTTCCAACAGAACATTACTTCAATAGCTGAGATGATAGTTGAGATCGATGATCACAACCACGACCACGACCACGATCACAACTCTGATTGGGGTTATTTTGAGATCCTAAAGAGTGGTTATTTACTTCCAACCTGTGATACCCTAAATTTTCATCTCGTCAGCATTGACACCAAGCTCGATTTTTTAGAGGTATGCGTTGGTGTGCGATTCATAATACTCATAATATTCATTATTTTAAATCATTGAGGTATATAACATATTTTTCTCCTTGTCCCTTGTATTTAATAGAAAGAGATTCAAAACCTGAAGACATCTGCTGAACCAACCTTTGACTTGTGCTGGGAAGAAATTGATGACTTGTGCTGGGGAGAAGTTGAATGTATACCTCAAGAAAAATGTTTTGTTAATATAAAGATTTTGTTTTCAATATTATATGAATATATTTGCTTTGTATACAACTATTTAATAATTAATTACAAAAAGAGAATAAAGGAAAAAGGACGGGAAGGTGCGTCCCCCTCCCTTGTGTGTGTGGGGAAGGTGGGGGTGGGATGAGGGGGGATCAAGGGTGGGGGACGCACTGGGGGTGGGGGATGATGGGTGTGGTCTGTGTGGGCGTGGTCTGTGTGGGCGTGGCTTGTTTTTTGTTTTTTTATTACCACTAATTAAATTAGCTAATCTGGGTGGGGTGAATAGAAATGTTGTTTAATGAATTATTAGCTTTGTTTTTTGTAATTTCTTGTGAATAAAATGCCCCTAATATTTCTTCCCCATTCATATCATATAATTTGTAAGTCCAAGGGACTGTATCCTTTACATTAACAATTTTAAATAATTCCCGAGTCCATTTCTTTGTATAACCTTTCTCAAAATGACTTTTCCATCTGTATATTCTTACAATATCACCAACTTTGAACTTAGCTTTTCTCAAATTAATCTCCTTTTCATATTCTAATTTTGTAAATGATTCTGACGGTTTTGATTTTGTTGATGAATGAACAGTATTATTGTAATTATCTACAATATCCTGAATTAAATACACCCACTGTTGAGAACTGAGTTGTGTGAATTTTTTATATAATTTCTCTTTCAAAGTACGATTAAAACGCTCAACAACAACTGCCTTTCCTTCATTAAAGGTGCTGTATAATTTAATACCCTCCCCCTTAAGAAATTTCATAAATATTTTGTGATAGAACTCTGTTCCCTCATCGGTCCACAGTTTCTTTGGTTTTCTTTTATCCCTATCAAATATTAGCTTAAATGCTAACATAAGAGTATTACCCCTTTTGTTTTTCAAAGGAACAACCCAGGCAAATCTACTCCTCAAATCAATAACGGTTAAAGCATACCTGTATCCCTTATCATTATTTAGTTCGATTAAATCAGCAGACCATATGTGGTCGGTGTATTTAGAATAAACTTTCCTTCTTTTAAACTTTGTTATTATAGGTTTATGTAATTCATTAGCCAAAAGCTCCTCAGTCTTGATGACATCATTAGAGCTTAATAGTTTTTTGAAGGTGAATAACCCAGACCAAGTTTCAATTTAGCACTTATCATTTTTTTCACAATAAACCTATCAACTTTCTCTCTCAACGTAGGATTTCATATCAAAGACAAATTATACAACATTTCTCTGTCTGCTTCATGTTTTTCATCCAATGTAGTGGTATTCCCATAAGCAATATCATGATTCATACACACTTCATACAACCCTATTTATAGGTTTCGACCAAGGTTTAGGATTGTCAGCCTCATCTAATCTTTTATCCAAGTTTGTTCCCGGACCACAGAAAGAATACCCTGGAAGGTGTAGTTCCCCAGGAATTCCAGTTGTTGTAAATTTACTTCCTGACAGAAACTTTTGTATGTCTCCTCCACTTTTAGGAGAGATGAATTGGCACTTTTTTGAGCCACACAATTGACATATTCCTTTTTGATAAACTCTATTATTTTTAGCTTTAACATAAGAGATATTTTTCGTATTAGTTTTCTTTTTACACTTGAGACAATAACTCATATTTATTTATGAGAAATATTAACAGACTTACATGAAGAAAATATTTCTTTTGATTTTTCTATTACTGTTTGTAATATAACCTTTAATATCATAAATACTTTAAGAATAGTGTTAAGATTTTCTTTCCCCATTTATTTAGGATTAAAATCAACAGTGAAATTTATATCTATATCTTTCCCTTTCCTTATAGCTACTACCTTTTCAAAATACTCCTTACCCAACTTGTCTAATTTTAAAGTTTTTTTCTTCTTCACTCAAAACACTCATCTTAATCTTAATATCTAACCTTGAAAATTCTTCATCTAATTTTCTCAATTTTTCTTTTACTTCCATTTCATTTAACACCTTATCAACCATAAGAGTTATATCTACATCTATTCCTTTCCTTATAGCTACTACCTTTTCAAAATATTCTTCACCCAGCTTGTTTAATTTTAAAGTTTTCTCTTCTTCACTCAAAACACTCGTCTTAATCATTAAATCTACCCTTGAAAACTCTTCATTTAATTTCTCTAACCCTTCATTAATTTCTTCTTCATTTAATATTTTAACGTGTTCTTTTTCATTAACATCCCTTTTCTCTCTTTCCTCCTCCTCTTCTTCAACTCCTTCCTCATCCCTTGCTACCCTTGAGTTTGAGCCCCAAAGAATATTATACATATACTCATCTGGATTTTGAGATATTCTTGAATCTATAATTATTTTTCTCATAATAGGATACCAATAAGATTTGTTGATGATTTCTAAAAGAGTTTTATATTTCATAACTTTGAGAAGTTCATTTTTATTTAATATTTTAAACAAGTCTCTATTTGTGGGTTTAACAATATCAGTATAAGGCCAGTTTTTAATGACAAAATTTCCATGTATATGCTCCAAATCATAAGGTATGTAATACCGAGCACCCTTTTCTTGTAGGTATCCCTGAATACAAAAATTATAATTCTCTTGTCGTCTTTTTCCTGCCATTTATGTATCAGAAATATATGTGAGATTAATATTATGACAGGTAATACCACCCCATCTTCCCACTACCAAATCGGTTTGTATTCCTCGGCTTTCTATCCTTATCTCATTACCTTCCTTCTTTGTCATGCTAACCATCACTATACTATCATATATTTTTCTTTTCTTAAAATCATGTATTTGTTGTTTACTAATTGTACTTCCACATAAATCCTTATCCTCGCCAAGCGGATAATATTCTTCTTTACGAGACTGATTCAAATCATGTAGGTCTTCTAAGTTTATTGAAAAATACCAATTATACCCTAAATCAGGCATATCATACCCCCATTTATTAATTCGCATATTAACTACATGTCCTTCTTTATAAAATTCAATTGTAAGCAGGTAGTTAAATTCAATGAGGAAAGGTGTATGGTCAGTATAACCAGGTGTTGTGGTTGTAAATTTTACTTGTTTAACAAAACGTGCTGCTTTATTTAAAGATATATATTGTGATAAATCACTAAATCTAATCAAGTCATTTGTATCTGTAGGGTTTGGATAATTGATTAATTTATAAGTATTTTTCGTATTAATATTTTTTGTTATATTATATTTTTGTCGTTCAGCCTGTGCCTTTGTATAATAATTTGATAAATCAATATCCTGAGAGGATTCTCCAAAGATAGAACCATCTTTTCCAACATAAGTCATTTATATTAGGTTAAAAATGACATCATAAAAATTTTCATTATTGTTGAGTTGAAATAATACATATAAACATAATTGACCACAACATTTAGAATTAATTTCTTGAACTTGAAATGTTTGATAAACACCATTCTGTAAGAATTGTATTACTTCAACAGGCGGTGGCATACCATAACTATCAAAATAATATTTATCCTGACTATTATGAATACAAACCCAATGAGAACCATTCTGTGTCTAAATTCATAATAATATTCTTTGTATTCTTGGACAACTTTGTTAATTCATCTCTCATACAGATTACCACGTTATCCATTTTAAGTTTTTTACAATACTTAGTTAGTTCTATATTTGACGTTGTATTCTTTCCAAATTGTTTAAACCATTTATCCATTTATTTATGAGAAAGATACAATCCATTACCCCGTTTAGTTAGTTTAACACCCGCTTGAGCGATAGAGGCAAGCATATCTCCAACCAACAATCTCGCTTTATCAGGTAAACTTTCAAGTTTTTGAGCAAAATCCACAATTACACCACTTCCACTAATTTGTTTCTCCAACTCCTTGTTATGTCTTTCCAATTCTTTTTGAGCTTTTAGTTGTGCCTTCCTTTCATTAGCAGTTTTTACCGCTGCTGAAATACCACCAGTCAATGCTCCCGCCGCACTTAAACCAGCAAATAAAGGAATTAGAAACGGGAGAAATCCTCCTCTTGACTCGTCTATTGAATATTTCTTTAACATAGGTTTTGTCATTTTAATTTTAAGTGAACCAGTATCATTTAGTGTTTTTACTTGTGTGTGTGTGAGTAAAACTTCAATTCTTACAGCTCCTTTTCTTTGAATTGTATTAACATTAATAATACAAGGCTTTTGATTTTGAATACAAGATGTTAATTTATTAAGATTGATTTGATTAACATATACCCCTACCATTTATTGATGAGAAAAAACCTATGTGATATTAATCATAACACCATTATCTGTATTAATCTGTAATTCTGTTTCCTCCAAAAGCAACCAATAAGCATTAACTTCTTCATTCTCTCCTCTTTCAATGTATAGAGAAGTATCCACTCTATTAGACTTTATAGTTTCCTTTTGAGAACTCAGGTCAATTGCGTAGATTGTATAAAGTTTTTGAAACGCAAGCATATCCAAAATTGGATTATTATTACCGTTGCTTTCACACACCTTTTGGTAAGACTTGTAGGTGTCAGGGAATAAATATTCTTATTGACAATATTGCTAGAATATATCTCAATGTGATCTTGTGTAAAGTGGAATATGTTTTACTTTACAAATGAGCCAAGAGCATAGGACTAGAGCAATATAATTCAAGACAGAATGTGTAATGCTCTTGGACTGCCATCTGTGTCTATCAATATTTAGCCTGTGTTCCATAGATGGAACACAGGCTGCAAATTCCCCCTCAGCAGGTCAGAGCATTTGACCTCTTGAACAGAAATAATGTAGTGCTCTCAGTCTCCCAACATAGAAAGCTGGCCAAATGAGCCAAATAAGGCTTTTGGATGAAGGAGTCTGGGCCTTTATAAGAAAGAGAAAGTTGCGATTGGGAAGAGAGAACTGGGAGAGTGACGGAGAAGCAGTGGACTGGGAGAGTGACTGAAGAGGAGTGAACAACTGAAGACCAGTTGACCTGATCAACCAACTGGAAACTGGTCAACAACTGAACGAGGTTCAACAAAGACCTACAGAAGGAGCTACAGCCACGACCGGCAGAACAACGTCATTAATATCTAATTAGTACATTTAGTAGAATACAGCAAAACTCTCAAAAGTGAATAAAACATTGATTTTGCTAAAACGAGTTTCTTGAAGTTTTAATAGTGAATACAGTAGAAATTATTCTTCCACAGAATTGGTGGTCCGTAAGGGAGTCAACTCCACAGAACAAGGTAAGCTTTTGTTTGTTATCTGTGTAGTCTGATGTTAATCTGCGATAATTGTCCAGTGTTTGAGTTGTGTATTTTTGTTGAGATATGGAGGCATACCTCCTCGAGGGAGGACCGCTGGGTCCCCTCAGGGTCTAAAAGGTGTGAAAAGATTTCAGAAGTCATGACGATTCAAATTTTTTTTCTTTCAAAAAATTGTTTTTTTGTTGTTTTTTTTCCTCTAATTTGAATTTTTTTTCGCTACATTCTACGAGTTCAAAGAGCCACTAACGACCCCGGGGCGTTAGCGAAAAGGGTGCTGCATTCGTCCAGTCATGAAAATAAACTGAAAATGGATTTTGTGTATTTCGTAAACTGAAAATGAATTTTGTGTATTTCGTATGCTTTTTGTGTATTCATGTGATTTCATACGTCGATTCCAGTTCAATGGTCTACGTCACATATCTGCCCGTTCCTTTTGTATGATGATTCAAATATTGCTGGGTTCCTATGGTTGAGACTTCTATAGTATTTCTCCTGTGGTGAGCCTCTTTTTTGATGTGGTCACGAGGGACGAGTAAATATGCTGTCGCAGAAGTCGAACAGCGATTTTTAAAAACGATTATCTGCGGATTTTTCAATAACTAGCGATTTTTGTACAAAAAGTGAATTTTATACAGCGTACTGTTTTATACAGTGCTAAGGGAAAATCGGCTGGATTCGATTTTCAAACATGAATTCCCAGTGTGGTACAACAGTGGGTTTAGCACTTTCATAAAAATTCATCCCACACGTGTTAGCGCGCGCGCCAGGCAAATCTGTCTGCACAAGTCGACAGACGGTCTAAAAATAGGCATTTTTCTTTTGCACTTCCAGCCGTGGACGTTGGAATGCGTGCAGGCAGGTTGCCCATAGTAACTATGTGGTGACTGCTTTGTAAATGTCTCCTGGTCCCTTGTCCACTTATTACATATGGGATCAGAAACGATTTTTTCTTTTAAATGAAACCTCTTTCAACTTCTCCTGCCCCACACCCCCCCAACCTTCCCCCGCCATCCTTCCATTTCCTGCCCCCCTCCATCCTAACTCCTCACCCTTACCCCATCCAACCATTATCCTACCCCCTCCCTGCCCCCCCCATTTTTTCTTCCCTTCTGCAGCCCCCCCCCCCCCCTTTCTTTTTCTCTCCAAACTTACCTTTTACCTGTATATTTCCATCCTGATTAGGGAATCTTTGGGATTTTTGGGATTTTTTGGGGGGGATCTTGGATCACAGCTAAAAATCATTCAATCAAGATACAAATTAATGTTAGACAATCCCATGTCACTCGGATACGGAATCTCTAAAAATTAGAATCCTGGGATGTACATTTGAAATTTCATATTTTCACTTGTCTTTTTCAAAAAAAAAAAAATATATATATATATATTTCAGTAAATTTTTTTTGGTAGAGATCTTATGTGAAGGAATACTTGCTTGGTAGATAACTGCTATTTAGGCCAAACACATTTGGGAGACAATTGTAATTACATATATAAGTTACAGATGAGTATTGGGGAGGTCATAAAGGAATTTATTGAAATAAGATACTATGCCATGTGGCAAGGCAATTAACTGGAGGGTAAAGTAACATCACGTCCTCTCCCCCCCCCCCCCTCCCCCCTTTCCATTTCCTGTCCCCTCCACCCCAATCCTAACCCTAACCCCATCCTGCCATCATCCTCCCAACCAAGTCATGTTATATTACAACTTGTATGAGGCATGTATAGGAGTGTGTTGTATAGGATCGTTGATTGGATGGGATTGGATGGGATTGCTGATCCCATATTGATTTAGCATATCACCTCATTATGTGGTCTTGCTGTGTTTTTTGTGTGTGTGGGTATGTGTTTTTTGCACCCCTCCCCTTACACCATGGCCCCATACTGCTAAAATAATTTGTGAAATAGTACGACACAGTTCGAATGGTTAAATAATACACAGATGAGTGTATGGCTTGCACAGAAGTTCGAGAGGGAGACAGTATTTACCATATTATCTCTCACAGCCTTGTAAGGGACTCATAAGTGCAGCCAATAATACACAGTTATCTTTAGAATAATACAATGAGTGTCATATTTCGCATAGTATTAATACCCCTAAGGGAGCCCCGCCCCCCCCCCCCCCCAGCCTCATTCCTCTCTTGGCATCCTGCCACTTCTCCTACTCCTTTCCCCACCCTTTTTCCTCCCCTCTTTCCTCCTTTTTTAACTCCTCTTTTATCTCACTTTTACCTGTTTCCCTTTTCATAGTTCTCATTGTTTTCTCTCATTGTTGATGAGATTCATCATTGTCATCATGATTGTCATATTGTTGATTATTATTGATGTTCATTCTCAAATTTTGTTAATGATAAACTGTTTCATTGCTGATTATACCACGTGGATGTAATGATACAGTAAATGTTTGTCTTCTGCAATGGATGATTATGGTATGACTGATTACGGTAACAATTTACAATTTTTTTACAATTACAATTTACAATTGCCAATTTACAATTATGGTAAATTTACAATTTACATTTACAATTTATAATTACAATGATTTACAATGAAAATGGTTTTACAATCATGAAAATTGCTATGATTGTCAGGCATGTCATCATTGGGTTTTGATGTAAATCGATTGCATGGACTTTAAGGATAGCTTTATAGCCCTGCAGGATTAATGATGTATTACAAGTTACAAAGTTTGTTGGAGTGTTTAAATTTCAGTGGGATTGGATTGCATTGGTCAATATTATGGATTAATTGCCATTCATTGGTACGGCATTTCAGGACTCTTACAACATTTTAATTGTCAAGAACTTTGAGTGTCATTCAAAGTGAGACATGTTGTTTTTTGTGCTCTTAAGCATGCTCTTAAGAACACAAAAAATTGTAACCTTATGATGTTCTGACGGGGAATGATTTGATGAAGTGCACCATCAATTCATTTTTCCCATGTAAGACAGTAATGTATTTGAATTTGTGATATAATGACCAGACAAGATGGAAAAAAATATGTCAGATATGATCAAGGGGCAGAACGGTGATTTGTCAACTGACGGCAGATATGGGTCAAAAGGTGACGACCGATGATCATATTTCCCCGTCAGTAGATGGAACTGTTTTGGCAACATTGGGAAAAGGTTTAGGTATAGAGTAATGTTGATCCCATATCATAGTTCAGTATCAGACATTGGTTTCAATTCAGTATCAGACTGATAAATGTGAATTTTGATATTATCATTTATGATATTTTATTATATATTAATTATTATTAGAATTTTATTGATGAATATTGAAAAATTGATTGAAATTGCATAATTGAATTGATTCTGATTCTGATCCGATTGATCTGATTGATTCTGATCTGATTGATTTCATCTGATCCGATTTAATTTAAATTTAATTTAATCAAGTCAATTGATGGATGAATAAAAAGTGCGGTCTCAAGAAAGAAGCTTTGAGATATTTGTGAAACATCAATGTGGAGACAACCTTGGAAATTGAGCAAGGTGGTGAGTCTAGTAGTTATTTGTTATATTATATGTGGTTATTTTGTTTGAACCCCCCTCAACAGGACTTACTGATCCACACTCATCTGCAACACCGATCAGTGAGATTGGGGTGTGGGAAAAGCCACAGGACAGGGAGACTCTCTGGAAATCACCTGAAGTCATCGATTGAAAAGGTGGAGAGATACTTCGATCCGGTGGAGATCCTGGGAGACCACAGAGTGGAGCTTATAGGGATAAGCTAGAAAACAACGTATTCAACGCTACTCTGAATAAGGTGGAACAAACTTCAGAGATTTTTGCAGTACACACAGTTGATAGTGGGTATAGGTGTAGTCCGTTGTGTAATCCTAGTAGTTATTTGGTACATTGAGTGAGTATAGAGTGTTACTCACACACAGAAAAGATGGGAAGTGGACTCTGCAAGGATAAACAAAGTCAATTAGACTTGAGTCAAAGAGGTACTTGTATCAACTCCATGTATCAGAAATATGGTGCAGAATCACTTACAGATGTGGAATCCTGGCATGAATGGACTAAAGGACGAAAAAGGGAATTCCCACGGGATGGTACTTTTGACAGGAACATATTGGAAACACTCGGTGAAGAATTGAAAGCCAGGAGGAGACAGAAGTTCAAAGTAGACTGGCTGGCCTTCCATTATTGGGATGTTGAATCCAGGAAAAGGGCACAGCACGGACGTATATTGGACCTCAAACTTAAAATAAAAACGATGCAGGATACATTGGAGGAGATAAATGCACAACTGCCCTCCGAAATAGGCATAAAAGTGACAGTTGTCCCATCTGATTCCCATTTGTCTCTCCAAAAAGGACGGTACAGAGAATTTTTTCATGTTTCAGGAGAGAACCAGAGATTGCGGTGGCAACTCAGGGATCTGGAGATGCAGCCCAGCGATACAAGTGAACAGGTGGACAGACCAGCCAATGACAGAAATCGATGTTTTAATTGTGGAAATATTGGACACTGGAAACGATGTTGTCCATATTCAAATAGGAAGACTAGTTCATAGGACGAACCAAGATCAAGGGTACCAGTGCTTACCGGTACCTCAGATAACGATTAGGCCTTCATTGCTGCAGATCTCAAATGATGACAGGCCTCAACAGATTAAATCATCAGACCAACATGAATAATTGTTCATGCTTCTTGTCTCAAAAATTGTCTCAGACCAGACATTCAGACCAGACCAGACATCTCAGACCAGAAAATTGTCTCAGACAAAAGAGTCTCAGACTTCTTGTCTCAGACCAACATTCTTGTCTCAAAAAAAATTTTTTCAGAGCAAGAATGAATTTTACTTTTGCTTATTAGCGAATTAATAATTAATTGATTAAATGCCAAAATTGGCTTTTTTTTGGAACATGAATTAAAAGATCCAGAATTAGAGTTCATTCTGGAAGGCTCATATTTGCCAATTATATATGTCGTTTTAGGGAGTATTTTGGGCAAAACAATTTTTTTACAACAAAACAATTACCAAAGTGTGGAACATTGCTTTGCAAAAAATTTTGGAAACCAAGTGACAAGCGTCACATGATCATCAGGTGGGCATTTTGGACTATTCTTTTGCATGCTGATAGGTCAGTGGTCGACTGACATGTAAATAGATGTGTTGTCAAATTTGGATAAATTATTGTGGGACCAAAAAGGGTAATTTCAATGTGACATTATAGGGGTTTTCTAAAAATAAACTTTTTGTCTATTTGTGTATTAGCGTTTCTAACATTAAAGGATACATTTTACGAAATTGAAATGAAATTGACACCCATCTTGATCTGTTAATGATGGTTCCAATGCAAACAAATATACATAATGCTTGGGTTTGTGTATGTTTGTGTCAATGTTTTTTTTTTGTTTTGTGTGTCAATCTTACAAGAATATCCAGAGAATTCGTAAAATAAAATAGGAATATAATTTGATTATGAACATTATCTCTTTTGTCAAGGGCGATGGAATATACAGATTTGATGTGCTAGGTTATGAGCAGCCATTAATTAATAGTAAAATTGTGAGTAATTTTGGGATTCTATTTTTGATAGAATTTATATGAGAATAACAGCTATTTATGGATAGGAGCTTCACAAAAAAAAAAATGAGTGGGTGCAAAATTAGCCAAATTTGGAAGAGGTCTTACACTGACTTTCCAGAGTACTCTGCTCATGGATTTTTACATATATAAACTTGACCTTTATCAGCATATAAATTGTGCTGTATGTATGGATGTGTCTTAGGCATAGATGATATAGAACATAGTACAAACAATCTTGCTGAATTGAACTATTGTGAGTTTTAAAATGGAATGCATTGTGAATCTTAAAACCGAGGGGCAGACGTGAACGCGCTGTTATGTTTTTTTACACTCGGAACACGATGTTACGTGTACCTGCAACATATTTTGTTAATCTGCCACACCTATATTGGCATACTGGTGTCAGTAGTATTCACTAAGTTGCATAGAAATGGAGGAGCAACTTTTAAGGGAGCATACAACCACTTATTTGGATATTTTCTACAAAAGTAGGGGTTTCAATAAGTGGTAGCTGTACACATGGGATTTATCAAATTAAGTTATGGAGTTTAAACAAAGTTACTGGTAAACAGAAGGGAAATGGATAGTAAATAAATTCTTCAATGCTGGGTAAATTAAGTGAGATATTACAAAGACTTACAAGAGCTATTGTTCTTCCTTATAGCAGTGGGAAAAGAGAGAATTAGATCCAACATAATGAATCTATAAATGAATGTGATAAGGATAATATCCTCAATTTGTGTTAATTATTTGATTGTGGGTAAAGGAATTATTTTATCGTAATGGATTGTTAACAGCAGCCTGCAATGTCCTGAGAGTGTGCATCCATGTAATTAGAAATCCCAGATTTGTTTTTACAAACAACATTTTGGTAGAGGTCTTATGTGGACGAGCACTTACTTGGTAGAAAAAAGGTACTGCATGTTGGCAGCCACTTTTGCGGCCATTTAGGCCAAATAAATTGAGAGGAAATTGTAGTTAAATACGTAATTTACACATGGCTATTTGTAAAAGGGAAGTTATTGCGATGGGAAACATTTCTGAAGGTTTATTAAAGTGTTATAATATGACATGTGTCAAGGCAAACTATTGGATGGGAAAATTAGATCTGGTTATAGAATGAATTTGCTGACCCTTTGAAGTTAATTCTTTGAATTGATTGTTTTACTAGTATTTTGAGTTCAACTTGGGAATAGTTTGGTAGAGCTTTGTTAAAACCTATGGTTGTGGTATTTTGGAATGAATTCACAGATCATAGGAAGTTGATAAGAATAGAAACAAATATGGACCCCGGGAGATAGGGGCATCAGGATAAGGCAAATAATCAGATTTATGTTACATATTAAGGGATTTTTCTTTAGTCACATTTTAAGAAGTTTGTTAGTTTGGTATATAATGTTGAATGTCATTGACATATAATTATGTTATAGGTATGGACATATACAAGGGGTAGCTCACATGTTTTACAATGGCAACATGAATACTAAGATTCAAAGATTGAATCAAGTGATGTTGCAAATGAATACAGTAGATTTCTCTAATTTGTTAAAGTAAGGGCATAACAAAATGTTGTGAATTGTGTCCGTTTTACAAGATCGATGAACTCATATCACCACAAGTTACACTGTTAAAAGAAAAACAAAAAGTGAGGAGGACTATGCTAATAATACATTATGCATAGTTTGCTTGTTTGCAAGATTTGTTGGGAATTAGATATTCCTGTTTGTGATTTCAATCATATATACTCATTATTAATGCATTTATTTTCTTTGAAGTTGTGTTACAATACCTGCATGAGTTTAATTTTTGAATTATATGAACCCGAAAGCAATTGTGGATGCTATTCTTAGTTTAATAGTGAAAAACACATGTCTGATTTGAATATTATTCGTGTGAAGTTGTTATAAAATATAGTGATTTCATGTTACAATGTACCCCATCTGATTCAATCTGTGTGGAGAGCAGATATAAATGTGGCTAAGTAAAGGAAAGACAAGACCACATCCCAAATGGAGTGATAACGACATCTGGGAAGAAGTTTGAGAAAGGACAATTTGTGAAAAATGAAGTTAAGCCTGGCATACACCCTCTTTCTCAAAGAATGATGAAGAAATACTCCTTTGTATGATGGATGTTTACCTTCACCAAGGGAAAATTATGTGACCATTTGTCTGGGTCACACTGCAACATATGGAAAAGGGCGATCACTTACTTTTGTTCGAATACCTCGAACATTCATCACATCAGCAATTGCAGGACGACGACATTTTACCTGCAACGTCTACGGGATACGGTGACGTGTGTCATTACTTCACCAACTTCCGGGGAGCCAGCATGGAGCTGCAAGCGAACGGCTGCGCCTTTTCCTTCACAACAGCTGTGCACGATTCTGCTGTGTGCTCCTGGTATGGACCATGGACAACTGAGTACCATGGTCCCAACATCATCATTGCGGACACATCCGGCATCCCTGCTCCACATCTTGTTGACAAATCAACATCACATCAACACTTGCTCCATGCTCACGATGTGTGAGGAGGCAAGTCGACTACAACTGAATGGAGGCCTTGTTCAAATCTACTATGGCTCACAGCAAGAGTGGCAAGGATGCTGCATGGAGAGCAGGGTCAGTCTATGACTCTGCCCAGCTATCACAACAGCAGAAAATCCTACGCAAATAGTGTAGGTGTTATGAAGACATCTGAAGAAAAATGTTTCATGCTGGAATTTCAAACACAAGTGATCCGCCCCTTTTTTTCAAACAAAGAAAGTCAATATTTGATTAAAGGCAAACATTTTGCCAAATGTTGCAGATGCTTTATTATTTTAATGATGAATTGAAATTATTGCATTTTGGTGAAGGTGAAATGTTTTGTGATCTTTATGCAAATGAGTTGAATTGAATTATCAACATAGAAAGAGTCAATGAACAAGGAAATGTATTGTGATCAAAATTCTTCCAGAATGACGGTGTATGCCTTAGGAAATTGAATTACCAGATTAGTGGTTTGAATATTTAATGTGGTAATGTTTAGATTAATGGTTAATATAAACATAAAAGAGAAAAACCGGGGACTGTCAGGGAATAAATATTCTTATTGACAATATTGCTAGAATATATCTCAATGTGATCTTGTGTAAAGTGGAATATGTTTTACTTTACAAATGAGCCAAGAGCATAGGACTAGAGCAATATAATTCAAGACAGAATGTGTAACGCTCTTGGACTGCCATCTGTGTCTATCAATATTTAGCCTGTGTTCCATAGATGGAACACAGGCTGCAAATTCCCCCTCAGCAGGTCAGAGCATTTGACCTCTTGAACAGAAATAATGTAGTGCTCTCAGTCTCCCAACATAGAAAGCTGGCCAAAGGAGCCAAATAAGGCTTTTGGATGAAGGAGTCTGGGCCTTTATAAGAAAGAGAAAGTTGCGATTGGGAAGAGAGAACTGGGAGAGTGACGGAGAAGCAGTGGACTGGGAGAGTGACTGAAGAGGAGTGAACAACTGAAGACCAGTTGACCTGATCAACCAACTGGAGACTAGTCAACAACTGAACGAGGTTCAACAAAGACCTACAGAAGGAGCTACAGCCATGACCGGCAGAACAACGTCATTAATATCTAATTAGTACATTTAGTAGAATACAGCAAAACTCTCAAAAGTGAATAAAACATTGATTTTGCTAAAACGAGTTTCTTGAAGTTTTAATAGTGAATACAGTAGAAATTATTCTTCCACATAGGCTTCCGCATAATCATTTTTTTCCCAATCAATTTCCAATCTATCTCGCGGATAAAATGTACCATCAAGAGAAACCCGAAGTTGTTTCACCTTGGCATTATCACTCAGCGCATTATTCTTATCAGTACCCTCCTCTCCATCTGGTTTCTTAAAAATGAGCCATGGGTATCGTGGTTTTCCTTCCAGAACACCCAAATTCCAAGTGTAGGTAGTGTGTTCTTATTTAACATCTCTTCCGTTTTAAGATTAGGAGTATATTCACTGATATACCAACACAAATCATTAATAACATTTATTATTGTCGCCAAAAGCATTTTCAGCCCCAAAAAGCAACCTATTTACATTATCATTCCTTTGGAGTTGAAATCTAATTTTAAGCCCATACAAAACTTTATCATAATCACAAAATCCAATATACCTTTCAGAGGTACTGCTACGGTAAAACTATTCTCTGCTTTTGTATCATCATTATACATCGACTTCCTTTGACTATAACCAGGGTCTGCGTTTGTACCCGTTGACATATCAGGAATAAAACCTTCAACAGCTCCCTTACCCATTCTATCACTAAACGAATATAGTGTAAATTTCATCATTTCAGATGTAGCAGAAACATAATCAACCGCTTCAACCTCTTGTGTTCCAATATACAGGCGGACACTATCAAACATTTTCCAGAAGAAATCATTTATGAGTGTAGCATTAGTATTATTCGCAGCCTTAGTGAATTTAAATTTACACAGCAAGAAACTATCAGCTATATTCAAGTAAGTTTGTTGATTATTTATTTCAAAACTTTTTGTTCCGTTTGAATTCCAGTCTGTTCCTGTAATAGCATTTACCTTAAAATAGTCTTCCTTTTAAGTCGAGTTTGAAATGATAATCGTATCATCCAAATCATAGATACTATCAATCGCTTCCATACTTGTATTTATATAGTATTAAAATTGTTGAAACCCTGACCCAAGTATTTTAATGATTTTTTGTCGTTCTTGTGAAGATAGTTGAGTTTTACCTTTTTTTATTTCTTTGATTGCTTGTAATTTATGAGACTCCTTTTGAGCATCTTTTATACTCTTTATAGCACCTGCAACTGAGCCCACGGCAGAAGCAGTTGAACCAATTAGGTCTTTATGTTTAAGGATGGTTGAACCAATACCCATTAGAGTATCAATTATCCCATCTCCTTTATTTCTAAATTGATGTCCCACACCCCATTGTCTCTTTGGTTTATAATAACCTCTACCCATACCTTTATAGTATGGTGAAAGGAACATCCCATCCCCTGTAATTATTTTATATTTTCCCAACTCGTGTTTTCTCACAATAACCATTATTTATTTATTGAAAAACTTCACGTAGGTGAATTCTGATGGATATAATTTCATCATTAAAGGATATCATACGATTATCTTGGTTGGTTATCCTAAAATTTACTCTGTATATGGTTTTTCCTGACACAGGTAAATAAACAAGATTTTTTGGTTCCATATTAAATTTATAACCAATGGGGGTTGAGTATGCACTGAATGAAAATATTGTATTTGTTCTTATTCCATCGTTATAAGCACCATCAATCAAATCACAATGAATTAATACCGAATTTATACCGGAGGATATTTGAATGACATTATCACTGTAAACCGTCCCGTTAGTTTCAATCTTTTTTAAAGAGAAACCCAATAGCTCTCTGAACGAATTTTCAATCGTGAAATCAACTTTATAATTATTTTTAAGTTTAATAGTTGATTTTGAAGTGTGTTTTTGAATATCTATTACAATATTTTTTGGTTCATCACCTTTTTCTTTCATAAGGCGAGAGACTTCTGAAGATATTTGAGAAATCTCGTAAGCTCCGGGTGAAACGGTTATAGTTTTATATCCACATTTCCTGGATTATAACTAAACTTGTTGTTTTTCTCTGTGATATTAAACAAGGTATTTTAAGTTTCCATCGACAATAAAGATGCCTCAAATTCTTTTGTGGGGTCAAGTTGTAGTGGGTAGGGGAATGAAGCTGTGTAATCACTTGTCGTGAAATTAAAACTAAGAATTGTGCTTCTCATCTTATTTAATATCTACTAAAATATCTTTGTATTGACATTTATTAATTATTTTCATATTCATCAACTGATCTAAAATGGCTGAGGTTTCATTCAAACAATTTATGTTTCCAGCCTTCTTACTACCTAACAGCAATAATAGCCTATTAACTAATTGTGATGGGTCATTTGGAAGAAAACTAACCTGAACCAAGCTTACTTAAAGCATCAATAATATGTTTCTCCTTCTCATTCTTCTTCCTTTTACCAGCAACAGAAACTCCATAATCAAGTGAGTTTAGTAAATCAATATATACCCTATCTTCCTCTCTTTCCATATCAAGTGGTTCATCAAAATATTTTGAACCGCTGAATCCGGAGTTTGTTAGAAGAAACATTAATCTTGGAGTTAATTCAACATTTGGTTGGGCAGAACTTAAGAACTCTAATTTATCATTAAATATCAAAAACTTTTCTTTCACAAGATAGAACTGCGCTGGTTCTTCTGTTGGAATGAGACCTGCTCTGGTTTTTGAATCCACTGAATATTCATTGTTTTGAAGAGCTTCCACAACATAATTAGGGGGTTGATTTACCTCCTCAAGTTTCCAAAATAATCCTTCATCATCATATTCTAATTCTCCAAGTTCTTGCTCTGTCATTTGACTAAAATCTTTGATCATTTGAAGTTTTTTCGGAGTAAATTCTACCGTGGGGACTGTAGGTGAGTGTTGAGTTTTCAAAAGTGGTTTAAAGAATTTCTCTTGTTTTCTTTCAAAGACTTCTTCGCTAGTTAGTTTTTGTCTCCGTTTCTTCTTTATCTCTTCCTGTTGCTTTACAACTTTTGAAACCAACTCTTGATGTTCTTTAAACTTTCTTGCTCTTTCTTCGGCATTCATTTCGTATTGAAAAATATCAGTTAGTATCTCATCTTGTTTTACAACAATATATTTATATTTTCCAATCGTGTGTTTCATGTGAGCCTCAAATTCTTTTTTACTACATAACGTAGAGCAATTATCTCTCCAAAAAATATTTACATCTATTGAATTTAACTTAAATAAAATAAAAGTATTAGCATTGTTTCTTATTGAGCGCCGAGGGAGTTGAAAATATGACTGACTAAGATAAATACAATTACAAGAAGAATGTCTCCCTCTTGTATAGTAGCTATCCATTACTGTTTGGTTTCTCTCATTAACACAATCATCAAAGATAACGAGGTTCTTTTTTGATTTATTTAAATCTTGAGGTGAAGGTATATCATCCGTATTATCACTGAGAATACAAGTTATGGGTTTTGGTTTAGGTTTCTGTGTATCACAAAATAGTTGTATTATATCCTCAATGTTATAATCATTTAGTTTGTTTTGAAGTTTAAATAAACCGATAATGTCTTCCTTTTTAAGACCCGCATTAAAACCCTGTGAGAGTAGTTTTTACTCAGGTTGAAAACTTGACTTTGTAAAAATTATTAAATTATCATAATCTAAAAAATTAGGGCTGAGGAGCATCTTTAAGAGCAAACAGGTTTTTCCACATCCGCTTGAACCAACTATTAGACATCTCAATGAATTTGGAATATTTTTATGGTTATTAAATTTTATCTTATTTTCCCAAACGGGTAAAAAATAATTCATTTATATATTTGGAAAACAAGTCATCTAACTTTTTTTGAGCTATTTTAGAAACTCTATATTTTATCCTGAGTTCAGGTTTAATTTCAAAATAATTCATTATTTTATTTATATAGTATCTTGTATTAACATTTCCATTAAAATTATTTTGAATAATAAATATCATTAAACCCTTATACATTTCCTCAATACAAATAGTCTCTTCCCTTGAAAGAAATGGTGTATTATCATCATAATGCTTAACATTCATCTCTCTTATTAATCTTGTAAAGTAATTCATTTTTGGTTCTAATTTAAAAGAGTTATATATATATATATTTTTTTTATTATCATTAATTAAAATTAAATCACAGAAAATACATTGTTTATATGAACCCTCATTATTAAGCCCTATTCTACCACAACGGTGGCAGATTTCTAAATTATCATATGGAGAGTCTGGAAATTCTAAATATCCTTCTATCATATTTACACAGTAAATTTTTACTTAAACTAAACGCAAGTTTATTAGCTAATAAATACAATGTTTCAAAACACAAAAGACAAATTTCAATCAATCTCTACTTCGGTACCAGCAGAAAAATATGTCAAAGATGTTAAATTGAACAAAGATAAATATGGAAATTTTTGGATTAAACCCATAATGGAGAATAACATGTGTCCTTTTATTAAATTTACGGGACAAGCTATGTTAATTAATAACTCTATTAAAGTAAATTTGACAAAAGTTTCTCCACTACTACTGGCAATTTACTCAAAGCTTGAAAAGGTCATTGATAAAGAAGCTTTGAAAATGAATGATAAGACCATCAATGATTCTAGAGGAAACATTTGTATATTCTTTAATAGACCCAAAGATGTGGGTGAAATTAATAATATGAATATTAGTGGTGAACTATCATTCCGTACCCTGATTATTAGAGATTATTTGAAAATAACATTTAATGTAAAAAATATTGTGGTTATTAGTTCTAATGAAAGAAAATATATAGATATTGATGGAAGTTTAATGGTATGTAAATGAGTGATATTGACAGTCAATACTCTGAGAGTCTAGGATCTGAATATGATACTGAGAGTCGAGGATCTAAAGATAGTTATGATACTAATAGTTTGTGTTCAAATGATAGTTATGAGAGTAGTTTTATTGATGATGATAGTGAATCAATGAGTGATAGTGATAGTGATTTTAGTGATGATAATTCGGTGTACACAAATGATAGCGTTGATGATGATTTTAGTGTTGAATTTTGTGATTAAAAAGCGCTTTACTTTTAGTATACCTGTAAAAGGTGTTTTACTTTAAGTATAGTTTCATATATAAAAAGCCTGTAAAAAGGCACTTTCTTCTATAAGTGTTTTACTTTAAGCAGTTTCATCTTTTAAAAAGCCTCTAAAAAAGGCACTTTGTTTTAAGTATAATTTTGCTATATAAATATGATCAAAGCAACGTATTGCGACGTTTGTGAACAAGAATATAAACAATACAAAAGACACCTTAAAACTAACAAACACACATTTAATCTACTTCACCTACTATCTCCTATTCAGAAGGAAACAAAACACTGTTCTGCCTGTAATAAAAATATCCTCAAGAAAGGCTTCGAAATACATCTTAAAACAAATCAACATTTATCAAATTTTATCACAACTAAAAACTCTGATGGTGCATTCAAAGGACATATTAAAATAAGAGTCTTTAACTTCAAACCTCCTGAACCAGAGTCTATAGTTGATGCTGTAGAAATAGTTAAACCTGCTGTTCAAATGTTGATTGAAAAAACGCTAAAAGAAATGAAACCACTTAAGTTTTATATGGGAGTAAAATTAGAAATGACAAAGGACGAAGGAGTTATAGATACACCATACATGAGAACTGAGCCACACTTTATATCTTCATATCAAGATTTTAAAACATCAGGAGTCTATGATGAACTTATTAAACAAGAGCAAGATGTGGATAATTCAATCGTAGGAAGTGGATTCAATATAGGAAAAATTATTTACATAGACATTCATATTCTTAAATCAGATCCTCTAAAAGCTTCTTCTTACATTGATTTACCCAGTGTTATCAAAAATAGAAAAGCAGTTATCAATATCAAAAATAAAGACAATAAATGTTTTCTCTGGTCTATTCTAGCACACTTACATCCTCCACATTTTAATGATGAAAGAGTATCTCATTATAAAAAATATGAGAATACATTAAATAGGAAAGATCTAAAGTTTCCTATGGCTTTAAATGATATTCCTAAATTTGAAAAGATGAATAATTTATCAGTTAATGTTTATGGTCTAACAGAAACAAACAGCATTCAGGTTTTAAAGCTTTCTGACAATTGTAAACAAACTCATATTAATCTTCGATATTTTAATTCAGAGGAAAATTCACATTATACATACATCAAAGATATTGCTAACTTAATAAAACCACAAGTATGTAAAAGAACAAATAAAATATATATTTGTTTGCGTTGTCTTAACTTCTTCCATACACAAGAAAGATTAGATAAACATTCAAATTATTGTGGTGAACATAAATCAACGGTAATCAATATGCCTAAAGAAGGCTCAAAGATCACATTCAAAGATGAAAAGAAAAAGATCAAACATCCATTTGTTATATATGCTGATTTTGAAAGTATTCTAGAAAAATAGATACTGCTTCTCCAGATCCAAAAGAATCATACACAAATAAATATCAAAAACATACTCCTTGCAGTTTTTGTTATTATATGAAATCATCCGTTGGTGATAAATATAACAAGTTAGAGGAGTATAGAGGCTCAAATACCCCAGAGGAGTTTGTGAAACGACTAGAAAAAGACTGTGTCCGATTAACCAAGATAATGAGAGAAACCAATAAACCAATGTCCTTGACGAGTGAACAGAAAAGGGAATTTAGAAAAAACAATGTTTGTCATATTTGTGAGGAAAAAATTGGTGAAGGTCTAAAGGTTAGAGATCATTGTCATCTCACTGGTAAATATAGAGGTCCGGCTCATCAAAGTTGTAATATTAATTATAAACTCCCCTCTTTCATTCCTGTCTTTCTTCATAACAACGCTCATTATGATACGCATCTATTTATTAATGAACTTTCAAAGACATCTGGAGACATTTCAGCAATTCCTAACACGGCTCAGAAATACATTTCATTCACAAAAACAATTCACACATCTCCTATTACTCATATCAGATTTCTTGATACATTTAAATTCATGGCAAGTCCATTGGCTAACTTGGTTCAAAATCTAAAAGAGTTTTCATGTCTTTCAGAGTATTTTTCAGACAAAGATTTACTAACACAAAAGGGAATTTATCCCTATGACTATATGGACTCATTTGAGAGATTCAATGAAACACAACTTCCTTCAAAAGAAAATTTCTATAACAAATTAAACAACAGTCATATATCTGATAAAGATTATGTACACGCACAAAATGTTTGGGAAAAATATAACATCAAGAATCTTGGTGAGTATCATGATTTGTATCTCAAAACTGATGTGCTTTTGTTGGCTGATGTGTTTGAGGCTTTTAGATCTGTTTGTCACACTGGATATGGATTGGATCCTGCTCACTACTACACAGCACCTGGATTGGCTTGGAGTGCGATGTTGAAAATGACAAAACAAGTTTTGGATTTGATAACCGATGTTGATATGCTTTTGATGATTGAAAAGGCAAAAAGAGGTGGAATTTCACAAGTCTGCTCAAGCAGATACGCAAAGGCAAATAACAAATATCTTCCGAATTATGATTCAACGAAAGAGAGTTCTTACTTGATGTACTATGATGCGAACAACCTGTATGGTTGGGCAATGTCTCAGGCTCTCCCTTATGGTGGACTTAGATGGGTAAATGAAAAAGACTATTAAAAGGTTTTGCGAGGTGTATGTATCTCTACACAAAAAGAATTGGATGATTCAAAGGTTGGATATTATTTTGAGGTTGATTTAAAATATCCTGAAGAACTTCATATCAAACAAAGATCTTCCATTTGCTTGTGAGAAAGAAAGTCCAAAGAAAGAATGGTTGAGTGATTATCAACAATCGTTTGATGTAAAAGGCGAATCAACAGAAAAATTACTTACTACATTATATAACAAGAAAAATTATGTTCTACACCAAAGAAATTTGCAACAATATTTATCAAAAGGTCTAAGAGTAGAGAAGATCCATAGGGTTCTAAAGTTCAATCAAAGTAATTGGTTAAAGGGGTACATTGATTTTAATACACAAAGAAGAACAGAGACAAAAACAGATTTTGAGAAAGACTTTTATAAATTGATGAATAATGCGGTCTTTGGTAAGACCATGGAGAATGTGAGGAAAAGACAAAATATCAGACTCTCAGCATCTTGGGAACAAGCATCAAAATTAATGAATAGACCGAGTTTTATAAGAGCCGAGGTCTTTACTGAGAACTTTTGTGCGACCCATTTGGTTAAATAGAGTATTGAAATGGACAAACCTATTTATATTGGAACATCAATTCTTGATTTATCAAAGTCATTAATGTATGATTACTTTTACAATAACTTGAGGAAGAAATATCAAAATGATGTTAATCTACTTTATATGGATACAGATAGTTTTATTTTGAAAATTAATACTGATGATGTTTATTCAGACATGAAAAAGGACATTAATATCTATGATACTAGTAATTACAGTCCAGAGAGTGAGTTGTTCTCTTCTAAAAATAAAAAGGTGATTGGAAAGTTCAAGGATGAATTAGGAGGAAGTGTTATATGAGTGAATTTGTGGGATTGAGGTCAAAGGCCTACGCTTACAAATACATTGTGAATAACGTTGAAAAGACTGATAAGAAGTTAAAAGGTGTAAAGAAAAATGTTATATATATGTGAATATATATGTGATAAGATATATAAGTGATAAGATATAAGTGATAAGATATATATGTGATAAGATATATAAGTGATAAGATATATATATATATAAGTGATAAGATATATATAAGTGAAAAGATATATAAGTGATAAAATATATATATATATATATATATATATATATATATATGTATATATATACTGTATATATAAGTGATAAGATATATAAGTGATAAGATATATAAGTGATAAGCTATATATAAGTGAAAAGATATATATTAGTGATAAGATAATGGGGTTAGGGATTTTAAGGGGCTACCGCCGCCTTTTAATGAATATATAAATGATAGAACCAAGTATTAACCAGACTAAAGAGTGGAGGTGTAATCAACCTTGGTATATAAATGGTAAACATAACGAATGTGAAAAATATCAAATAAGACTTATTGAAAAGGCAACTGGTAAAAAAGTTCACAAAACAAATAAGAGAATTAATTTAAATACCGGTGAGTTGGGTGAAAAAGATGGAAATATTTTTGAGTGGACGGAAAACTTTGATGGTTGTCAGGAAAATATATACTTTAATTTAAAAATGGTGTGTGGCACTGGAGGTGCTGAAACAAGAACATTGAGGGAGGTTTATCATTTTATCTTAGCTCAGTTAAAATATCTTGAGAAAGAACCAAACTCAAACATCTTTTTTGTTAATATATTAGATGGTGATGGAAGAGGTAAGAGAATTAAATTATTTCCTACGCATAAACAAATATTTGTAGGATCGTTGTTTGAGTGGTCTACTAGAAAACATTGATCATTGATATTAAGAGTAAAAGGTCCATAGGACCAAGGGGGGCAGGAATAGGGGTGTTAAGGGGAAATGGAGAAAAGTGAGGGTGAGGGTAAAATTTACATGTAAGTGAATGGAGGAATAGGGGTGGTCCAGGAACAACATTTTTCCTCTACTAACACAAATATGATAGAGCAGAGTTAAGTGCATGTATCAAAATAAACATGAATACAGGAGATCAACCTCAGCTTCTTAAATGAGTTCAACCCATGTGTTTAAAAAAAACGATAGCAATACATGTGATAAAAAGATACAATTTATCAAGCCAATCTATCTGGTTTGAAGAATGCTAAATTTTTATTGCATATAAAATCTGGTTTGGGGAAGATCGAAGTGATGGAAGGTACAACGGCAACAAACAGCAAGAGAAAAGTGGATCAAAAGTGAGCAGTAAGCTTGAAGCAACACTTCTTATATATAAATATAAAGAAAAAGTACAATGACAAATGCACCTTCATATACTGTATAATTATAGATAACTTTATAGTGGGTTTAGTCCCAGAGCTCAGGGGGGGTGTTACGGATTCGTCACTTCCGCTGTTGTGGTTTTCACCCACTTGACATGTTTCCGATATCATGTATTATTATTCTCAAAAGGTTTAGTATTCAGGAACAGCTATCTAGAGTTAAAAAGGTTAACGTAAAATGATACAGGGAACCGACCCGGAAGAAAAGGAGCGAGGAAGAAGAGGGCCTGAGGCAGAGGTGAAACGACGCGTTCTGAAAAAGCTCCATACCTAGCGTGGTCGATCAGTGTTATCCGTACCGTACCTAGCGATCAGTGTTATCCGTACCGTACCTAGCGATCAGTGTTATCGCTGGAGTTGTGGAAAAGCCTGCAAAGTCAGGTACAGGGGTGAGATTCCGGAGAATCTTCGCCTCGAGGCCGCGGCTCGATTGAGAGTCCCGCGCGCTGCCTTCATTGGAAAAGGTTTTTGTCGTGTCGGCCTGGCTTATCCTCTGGTGGTTTGCCGGGGACGGCTGTGCAATAAAGCGGCGTTGGAGGAGTACACGGCGATTCGCTGATTGAACGGCAAACGTGTACGTCGGCGCGCATCTTTGGAGAGTGTCCATTCTACCGCGAGTTTGCTGGGTGTTGGACCACGTGACTTCTGTGTCGCTTCGACCATCTACGCCTCGATTGCTCTTGATCAGACATTGTTCCAACGATCGCTGGAGCGAATCAACTTTGCCTTGAAGGTTATAGAGACATTGAAGAGGTTCTTTCCATGTCCTGGGAACAGCTTAATTGGGCTTACAATCATACTTACCACCGACCGGAAGTGACGTCATAGCTTCCAGGATTGGGGGACGGCCAGCTTACAAGACAAGGGAACTAACGCCCCCTTGATAAGGGGAGAGCCGACCCCCGAATCCGTAACAATATATATCTTTAAATAAAACAGCACAATTTGTTAAACAAGTAAAATTTACAACCACAACACCTGGTTATACAGACCATACACCTTTCCTCATTAAATTTAATTATCTGCTTACAATTGAATTTTATTTTAAAAAGGACATATAGTTAATATGCGAATAGATAAATGGGGGTATGAAATGCCTGATTTAGGGTATAATTGGTCTTTTTCAATAAACTTAGAAGACCTACATGATTTTAAACAGTCTCATAAAGAAGAATATTATCCGCTTGGTGAGGATAAGGAGTTATGTGGAAGTACAATTAACAAACAACAAATACATGATTTTAAGAATAGAAAATCATATGACAGCCTAGCGATGGTTTGTATGACAAAGAAGGAAGGTAATGAGATAAAGATAGAAAGCCAAGGAATACAAACTGATTTGGTAGTGGGAAGATGGGGTGGGGTGGTATTACCTGTCATAATATTAATCTCACATATATTTGATACATAAATGGCAGGAAGAAGACTACAAGAGAATTATAATTTTTGTATTCAGGGATACCTACAAGAAAAGGGTGCTCGGTTTTACATACCTTATGAATTGGAACATATACATGGAAATTTTGTAATTAAAAACTGGCCTTATACTGATATTGCTAAACCCACAAATAGAGACTTGATTAAAATATTAAATAAAAATGAACTTCTTAAAGTTATGAAATATAAAACTCTTTTAGAAATCATCAACAAATCTTATTGGTATCCTATTATGAGAAAAATAATTATAGATTCAAGAATATCTCAAAATCCAGATGAATATATGCATAATATTCTTTGGGGCTCAAACTCAAGGGTAGCAAGGGATGAGGAAGGAGTTGAAGAGAGGGAAGAAAGAGAGAAAAGAGAAAAAGGAGAGGGAGGAAAGGGAGAAAAAGGAGAGGGAGGAAAGAGAGAGGGAGGAGACGGAGGGAAGAGAGAGGGAGGAGAGGGAGGAAAGAGAGAGGGAGGAGAAGGAGGAAAGGGAGAAAAAGGAGGAGGAAAGGGAGAAAAAGGAGAAGGAGGAGAGGGAGAAAAAGGAGAAGGAGGAGTGGGAGGAAAGAGAGAAAAAGGAGAAGAAGGAAAGGGAGGAAATAGAGAGGGAGGAAAAATATAAAAAGATGGAAATCAGTGAGATTAATAAACGATTGAATGTATTACGGCAAATAAATCAATCTCAACGCACCGAAGAGGAAAATAAATAATTAATGACTCTTGGGAAGATATTGGTTTTAAAATTTGCTGAGATGAGTTCAGGGATAAGATATACATGAAGAAGAGAAAGGTCATATAGTTGATGATGTTGGGGTTATTGATTTTGGTTCAAGTTTAAGTTTTTTTTCTTAAATAAATGGAGGAGAGAGTGAAGACATTTCTAAGGATTCTTTATGTTTTAAAAATAAAGATCGAAATGTACATGTTGAAAACCAAAAAGGTTTTGGCACTATATAGGACTTTTTCTCATAAATAAATACGAGTTATTGTCTCAAATGTAAAAAGAAAACTAAATCTAAAAATATCTCTTATGTTAAAGCTAAAAATAATAGAGTTTATCAAAAAAGGAATATGTCAAGTGTGTGGCTCTAAAAAGTGCCAATTCATCTCTCCTAAAAGTGGAGGACACATACAAAAGTTTCTATCAGGAAGTAAATTTACAACAACTGGAATTCCTGGGGAACTACATCTACCTGGATATTCTTTCCATGGTCCTGGAACAAACCTGGATAAAAGATTAGATGAGGCTGACAATCCTAAACCTTGGTCTAAACCTATAAATAGGGTTGATGAAGTGTGTATGAAGCATGATATTGCTTATGGGAATACCACGACATTGGATGAAAAACATGAAGCAGACAGAGAAATGTTGTATAATTTGTCTTTGATACGAAATCCTACGTTGAGAGAGAAAGTTGATAGGTTTATTGCGAAAAAAATGATAAGTGCTAAATTGAAACTTGGTCTTGGTTATTCACCCTCAAAAAACTATTAGGCTCTAATGATGTCATCAAGACTGAGGAGCTTTTGGCTAATGAATTACATAAACCTATAATCACAAAGTTTAAAAGAAGGAAGGTTTATTCTAAAGACACCGACCACATCTGGTCCGCCGATTTAATTGAATTGAATAATGATAGGGGATACAGGTATGCTTTAACCGTTATTGATTTGAGGAGTAAATTTGCCTGGGTTGTTCCTTTAAAAAACAAAAATGGTGATACTCTTATGTTAGCTTTCAGTGGAATATTTAGTAAAAGCAAAAGGAAACCAAAGAAGTTATGGACTGATGAGGGAACAGAGTTCTACAACAAAATATTTATGAAATTTCTTAAGGGGGAGGGTATTAAATTATACAGCACCTTTAATGAAGGAAAGGCAGTTGTTATTGAGCGTTTTAATCGTACTTTGAAAGAGAGACTATATAAAAAAATTCACACAACTCGGTTCTCAACAATGGGTATATTTAATTCAGGATATTGTAGATAATTACAATAATACAGTTCATTCATCAACAAAATCAAAACCGTCGGAAACATTTACAAAAGTAGAATATGAAAAGGAAATTAATTTGAGAAAACCCAAGTTCAAAGTTTTTTTTTTTTTTTTTTTTTTTTTGTATACAAGATCGAGGCTCGTGAAAGAGCGAACATTAATCACACAGAAAGACAAACAGACACACAAAACAAATAACATCGGGAGCGGTAGACAAGATGGGGAGAGAGGGGGAAGGACACAAACACAACATTTGAGAGCAGGGACCGAGAGACATGGAGACATCGAGAGAACTGTGGGAGGGAGAGGGCTTTGGGGGGGAGGCATGGGAAGGGGGGGGGGGGTGGGAGAGGTATAAAACATATGGACACTGCCAAGACTTCCAGGAAAGAAGTTGGAATTTCAAACAAGGTGGATCTGGGGTGAATTAGTGGGGGTAGAAAAGATCAAGGTTTTGGATGGGGGAAGATAAGAGATGGTGGTGAACAGCTGTTTTGAAGACCTGGAGGGAGGAGTGTGATTGAAGTGAGTGTGGGAGTTTGTTCCAGAGGCGGGAGAAAAGAGGAATGAAAGAGTGAAGGTGAGCAGAGAGCCGAGATTTCGGCAGTTTAACCATCAGAGGGTGGCTGGCAGATCTTGTGCGACCTGTAGGAATATTTGGGGGACAGAGCACAGAGAGAGCTGGGGGAGCAAGGCCGGAGAGGAGTCGGTAGAAGACAGAAAGACCACCTACCTGCCTGCGGTGAGTGAGTGAAAGGCCCTCAGAGATAGCTTCATCGCGGGAGATTCCAACCAACCGGGAGATTCCAACTTGCGTGAGCTTCACGCAAGTTGGTGATATTGTAAGAATATACAGATGGAAAAGCCATTTTGAGAAAGGTTATACAAAAAAATGGACTCATTAATTATTTAAAATCGTTGATGTAATGAATACAGTCCCTTGGACCTAGAAATTATATGATTTAAATGGAGAAGACATCTTGGGTTCATTTTACTCACAATAATTACAAAAAACAAAGCTGATAAGCCATTAAACAACAACCATCCATACTTTTATCCACCCCGCTCAGATTAGTTAATTTAATTACTAGTAAAAAAAATATTTTTTAAATCATAAGCCACACCCACACCGACCACGCCCACACAGACCTCGCCCACACCGACCACGCCCACACAGACCACACCCATCATCCCCCACCCCTCCGTGCGCCCCCACCCTTGATCCTCCACCACCTTCATCCCACCCCCACCTTCCCCACACACACAAGGGGAGGGGAGGGGTGGGATGAGGGAGGTGGAGGATCGTTGGCAGGGGGCGCACTTCCCCCTTCTTTTTTCCTTTATTCTCTTTTTATAATTAAGAATTAAATAATTGTAGGCAAAGCAAATATAATCATATAATATTGAAAACACAAAAATCCTTATATTATTAAAACATTTTTCTTGAGGTATATATTCAGCTTCTTCCCAGCACAAGCCATCAGTTTCTTCCCAGCATAAGCCATCAGCTACTTCCCAGCACAAGTCAAAGACACCAGATGTATTTAGGTTTTGAATCTCTTTCTGTTTAAGACAAGAGGGGAGAGAAAATATTAATATAGGGTGAAGCAAGGAGAAGGTAAAGTGAATGAGGATATATAATAAATAAACCATGAGGATATAAAATAAATAAACCATACCTCTAAAAAATCGAGCTTGGTGTCAAGGCCGTCGACTTGAAAATTTAAAAAATCACAGGTTGGGAGTAAAAAAACACTCTGGGATCTCGAAATAATCCCAATCAGAGTTGTGGTCATCGATCTCATCTCTCATCTCTGTTAATGAAGTTTGTTTGAGGTGTTATATTCTGTTTAAAAAAAAGAAAGAAAAAACATGAGGAGGAATGATTAAAAGATACATCGTATTGTCAATAAATAAATAAATGTCAGCTCCCGTTTATTGGTGTCAGTCAGAGAGATGAATAATGAATTACCAGGGGTAGACTCTGATGGTGGTTTTGAACAAGAGACAACATCTCGTTTGTGTCTTCTTCGAGGTTATTACTACAGACAAAATAAAAAAGAGAAATTACTGCGCTGAAGGAAGCCAGACAAAACATTACACACATTCTAAGGCAGCCTCATTTAACATCAACGTATTTTCTTTTGTATCATACCTTCCACATGAATCTTCTAAGAACGGTGAAACATTGAATTCATTCAGAGACCTCCATCTGGGAGGCAGGTTGTTCAAACCCGTATTCAGGTCGTTGTGAAACTCTTGAGAAACAACTTGAAATTCTGCCAGGACCTCATTTAAAATATTCCATTCCTCATGAAGGTCATTCGCATTGCTGTAATAAAGAGAAAAAATAAATAATTAGTTGTATAATTAATCACATACAAAGCTCTCATTAACAGTGTTTAACATCAAACGAAACTTACCAATATCCTGGTGAGTTTATATATTCTTCATCAGAGGAAAGACCGGACAAGTTGGCGCTCATCTTCGTCGATTCACAATGTTTAAAATTGAACTGAACACGGCTTTTTATAATTTATTTAGGGAATTGAAACTCAAACTGCTTGTCCGTGTTTCGGAGAACTCAGGGCGTGTATGTGTGAAAAACAGGAAACAAAACGATGAAAAATTCTGGGAAGGGATCCAAGTTATACAACATGTCATTTCTCAAAAGTGAAGGGAAAAAAGGTTCGAGTATGGTTAATGTCGTCCCTGTCTTTTTTTTTCTTTCTATTATATAAATGATAGAACCAAGTATTAACCAGACTAAAGAGTGGAGGTGTAATCAACCTTGGTATATAAATGGTAAACATAACGAATGTGAAAATATCAAAAAAGACTCATTGAAAAGGCAACTGGTAAAAAAGTTCACAAAACAAATAAGAGAATTAATTTAAATACCGGTGAGTTGGGTGAAAAAGATGGAAATATTTTTTGAGTGGATGGAAAACTTTGATGGTTGTCAGCAAAATATATACTTTAATTTTAAAATGGTGTGTGGCACTGGAGGTGCTCAAACAAGAACATTGAGGGAGGTTTATCATTTTATCTTAGCTCAGTTAAAATATCTTGATAAAGAACCAAACTCAAACATCTTTTTTGTTAATACAATATTAGATGGTGATGGAAGTGGTAAGATAATTAAATTATTTCCGACGCATAAACAAATATTTGTAGGATCGTTGTTTGAGTGGTCTACTATAAAACATTGATCATTGATATTAAGAGTAAAAGGTCCATCGGACCAAGGGGGGCAGGAATAGAGGTGTTAAGGGGAAATGAAGAAAAGTGAGGGTGAGGGTAAAATTTACATGTAAGTGAATGGAGAAATAGGGGTGGTCCAGGAACAACATTTTTCCTTGACTTGTGTTGTTTACATGAGTATTGTCTGTAAATGGAAACCCGCTAATTATAAATGCGAGTCACATCTCTTCGGCTTTTTGCCTTGCCAGTATTATGATGTTTTATTCTTTCAATACCCCTGTTGTGTTAGCTAATTTTTAATTAACACCAATAAGCTAATTTTTTGAGAGACTTTTTACATCGGTAAATTACATCCTCCTGAATTTCATTGTTAGTTTGATACTTCATCATGAACACCCTCTGGAGGATTGCGATGCCAAAAAATCTGGTCAAACTGAGCGAGCAACCTCATGAAAAGTTAGTGAATAAACAAATTAACACAGACCATTTGCACTTTATAATGGAGGAAAATATTTTTAAAATAACTTTATTGAAAACATAAATCGGGTTATATTTAAAAACAAATTAAATCGTCTGACCGATTTAAAAGTGTAGAAAAATCTCGGACAACTTGCTGAAAAAATTTAAATAGAATTGATCTAACACAACAATATCCCATTCCAAAACCATGCCATGACATGGAATCCAGAAAAAAATGGAACAGTATACAGAACAGTGTATTTTTATTGATGTTTGATGATGTTCATTCTGTTGGAGGGGAAGTCAGAAGGATGATTTATGCCCAATGCGGGCACTGGCACCCATAGCCAGCCGACCACATCCACTTTTCGCTACAAATCATCACTTTCTTCCACCGCCGACCAACAGATTCACCTTCCATACTCATCCGATGATTAATGGTAATTATAAGTTCACAATAGCGAGTCGAGAGCAGCAGAGAGATGTTTCCGGTTCGGGAACCAAATACAGTACTGCACAGCATCAACATCTGCACACCTCCCCTTCATGTCTCTCGGTGTTGGTGGGTGGGTGGGAGTCGATGTGGAGGTAGGGTGATGTGGGTTCACAAACTTGCACATACTGGAGGTCAATGGGTCATGAATTAGGAATCTGTATATATATATATATATATATATATATATATATATATTGTTACGGGTCGCGGACAAGATGTTACTTTGGGCCGAGCGGATGGTCAACCGCGACCGTTACAGGATCCCCGATTAGCCCGACTCCCCCAACGTTGACCAATTGCGCCACAGGTATTCAATCGGGAAACCTCTAAAGCGACCGAATGTAAAGAGGAAGAGAGAAGAAGACAGAGTATGGAGGGATAACAGGATTTATTATACACACAAGCAAAAAGAAGGAGCGATCAAAGTTATTTACAAGCAATGGATGGAAGAAGCAGTCACACAGTGAATCGTTAGCTTATCTATGCAGTTTACTTAACCCCAGGACAACGATTAAGACAGACGACGTTCACACTTACACAGGGGAAATTGCAGGCAGGAATGGTGGAGGTGGGTTGCTGGAGAGGGAGGCAGGGTCAGGTCCCTGCAACCGGCAGGGCTGGAGGTAGCAGCTCCCACTCTTCGCGTTTTTGGCGGGAAAACCCTCGGTCGCGTCGACGCTGCTGATGCTGTGGACGTCACGCGCTGGCTCGGTCACACCTGCTCCTCTCCTTCTGGTGGAGCCGTCTCCCTCCTCTCAGCGCGTCTCTCCAAAGCTTGTTCCATCTCCAAGTACCTCTCCTTTTTGGAGCGTCTCTCATCTCTCATCTCTCAGCTCACAGCTCATCTCTCCTCTCATCTCTTTTGTAGATGCCACCCTCATCTGTCCCAATTCATCCCTCTGAGCATCCAGTTTACTTTATAACCCGATTTTCACCTCCTCTATCTGGTTCCCCATTCGTTTGATTTCCCTGGCAGATGATTTCCCCTATTTCCCGCAATTTGTCTTCCATCCTATTTTCTAACCCCATTAACCCATTTTTCACCTCTTTTATCCCATTGTCTAACCCCTCAAATTTTTTTTCTAATCCCTTAAAATTATTGTCTAATCCCTCAAATTTGTTTCCTAATCCCTCTATTCTACTCCCTAACCCTCCGATCTGGGCCCTCATGTCCTCCCTCAATTTCTCGCTATTGGACCCCATCCTTTGTTCTAACCGTTGGCTATTGGCCCCCATGTCCTCCCTCAATTTCTCGCTATTGGACCCCATCCTTTGTTCTAACCGTTGGCTATTCTGGGCCATAAGGGCCTTCATTTGTATAAAAAAAAGGTTCAAATCCACCAGCGGCGCTGCTACGGTTGCGGGCGCCGTGGCCATGTGCGAGGCGCCATTTTGCGTGCCCGCAACCTCGTGCGCGAGGCCGCCATTTTGTGCACCTGATACTCCCTCAACCACATTGCCATTGCTCTCCTCCTCCCTTTCCTCCACATACATTTCCCCGAGGTCCTGGGTTACCCCTAACCCGTCTATCTCCCCCACCGACATCCGATCGCCTTGATTGTCCATGGCGCGATCTCAAAATTCGGGTTTTATAAAACAACAAAATTTCGGCAGCTCGTAATTTTGACCAAATTTTTTTTTCTACACGTTTTAAAAAATTGGTTCGGGCCTCGTATCCCACTCCTAGACACCAATTTGTTACGGACGCGGTTAAAGATGTTATTTTACCGAGCGGTTGGTATTACCGCGACCGAACAGTTATTCCCCGATTAGAACCCGATTCCACCCAAACGTTGGCCGGATCGCACCGCGGCTGCTCAATGAGGGAAAAGACTAAAACGACGAATGCAAAGAGGAAGACGAAGGCAAAGAAAGGTTTGGAAATACTACTAAATTTATTTACTATTTACACACATAAGCAAAAAGAAAGCAGTCACGTTTATTGACAACACATAAGACGCAGGCGACACAGTGCAAATACTAACTTACCTACAGTCTTAATTAACCCAGGACAGAACAAACAAAAGACAGACTCACGCGGGGAATGATGACAGGAATCGCAGGAGGTGGATGGCTGGAGGTGAACGCTTGGTGGAGCTTTGGTGGAGGTGAACGCTTGGTGGAGGTGAACGCGGAGCTTGGTGGAGCCTTGGTGGAGGTGAACACTTGGTGGAGCCAATGCGGAGCTTGGTGGAGCCTTGGTGGAGGTGAACGCTTGGTGGAACCAACGCGGCTGGTGGGGGGTTGGTGTGACGGGTTCTCTCTCCTTCCCTCACAAGCTTCAGGACTCTTTCTCTCTCTTTCTTAGTCCCACCCAGTCCAACAACTTCCTCTCTTGCTTAGTCCAACTCAAGGCCTTTCTGTCTTCTGATCTCCTCCCTCCTCGACTCTCTCCGGGGGCCTCTGCCTCGGGTTATATAAGCCCCACCCTTGACCCTTTGCGAACCTCCCCAAAACGTTCTCTCTCCGCCCTCTAAAGCCAACCCCTCGTTCTGGGTTGGTCGGCAAGGGCTCGTTCACTCCTCCCCTCTATGACGAGGTGGGGACCCGCCTTTCTTCCCCAACCCTGCCTCGTGGTCAATGGCGGATGAAGGGAAAACCGCCCAAAATGCAGTTGGCAATTGACGAAAAGGGGGAATGGAGGTTTTGGGAATGGGAATGAAGGGAATCTATCTCTTTCACTTGGTGCAATGGAGTACTTCTATTAATGGGAGACACAGCCTTACCCTAAAACACAGAATAAGATATAACTATCGAACAGGGGTATTCTATGATTGGCTGACGTGTATGCTTGTGGACTAATTATGGGACGCCCTTTTGACCTTTACACAGCTCCGGAGGCAGGAGGCGCAGACTCAAGCAATATTCATCACCAATTTACCACAATACAACACAATCAAAAAAAATACAGTCCTCATATCCGCAACAATATATATATATATATATATATATATATATATATATATATATATATATATATATATATATATATATATATATATATATATGTATATATATATGTATATATATATATATATATATATATTGTTACGGTTCGCGGTTAAGGATGGTATGTTTGCCGAGCGGAGGCACCGCGACCTAACAGTTTCCCCGATTCACCCGATTCACTCGAACGTTGGCCGTATCGCGCCACAGATATTCAATGAGGGAAAAGACAAAGACGACACGGATGTGAAGAAGAGGAAGACGAAGGCAAAAAAAGGTTTGAAATACGATTACTATTTATTACTATTTACAGGCTCAAAGAAACCAAGGAGAAGGAAAGATAATAAAATAATATACAGAAGCTTTTAGAGACACAGTGAAAATACTAGCTTATACAGACTTAATTGACTACCCAGGACAGAACAAACAGAACAAACTCACGTACACGAATGGGGAACTTGCAGGCAGGAATGGCTGGAAGGAGAGGAAAGTCCAATGGGTCCGGCAGCACGATAGGCGCGTTGGGCAGCCGCCGTTCCTTCGCGGCCCTGCTCAAAACCGCCGTCCAGGCCCCAAGCGGCTGTCGAGTGTTGTTGCTGCTGTGGACGCTGCTGCTGGCGAGCAAGGCGATGGATAGCAGGCTTTGTGCTTCCCTGGATGATCTCTTCTCTTGGACCTCACAACCCAGCTCTGCCTTGGACCCTTTCAACTCAGCTCTCCTCTGACGACCCAGCTCTTTTCTTTGCACCTCCCCACGCAGCTCAGCTCAGCCCAGCTCTGGTCACTCTTGCGCGCGTCACCCTTTTATCATGCCGCCGGCGATTAAGCTGCCGGCCTTCAGGACACGCCCATCGGTGTGCTCACCTCGGCCCTGGTTGGTCGCGCGACCCTCTGGCTCCGCCCTTGATGACGACGGGCGGGCACGCCTTTCTTCCCCAACCCTGCCTCGTGGCCAATGGCGGCAATTGTTGGTTGGCAATGCGAATGGCAATTGACGAAAGGGGAAATGGAGGTTTTTGGGAATGGGAATGAAGGGAATCTATCTTTTTCACTTGGTGCAATGGAGTGTCATGTTAATGGAAGACAAGGCCTTACCCTAAAACACATAATAAAGATATAAACTACTGAACAAGGGTTTTATCGTGTCCTTCAATGGATGCTTTATGGAATTAACTACCGGAACGCCCTTTTAACCTTTACACAACACTGGAGGCAGGAGGGGCCAGAATCAAACAATTTACTACACAATAAAAAACATAATCCTCATATCCGCAACAATATATATACAGCATTCAGAAAGTATTCAGACCCCTTCACTTTTTCCACATTTTGTTGTGTTGCAGCCTTATGCTGAAATCGTTCAAATTCATTTTTTCCCTCATCAATCTACACTCTCAACTAAACTAAAAAACTATGCCATCATGACGAGCCGCCATGAACCACTGAAGCAACGCCCCCAGACGTCACTACGCAGTACGTAGTACCAATCACAACATCTCCCTTTCATTGAAATTCTTATGTTTGTATGCAACAAAACACTACTAAACGAAATCAAAATAATAAACACAATCAGACACAACTTGAACCACACACAGATGGGATATGGGGTTACTGTTATAACTCTTAACCAAAATGTAAGTACTGCTCAGTATGATTAGCTAAAACAGAGAAAACACAGAATCATTCCAATCAACGCATTGTCTCTGCACAGTGCACCAATATTACAAGGGCTGATTTCTGGTGGCCGTTATTCACGATCACGATATCTCAACGGTTTTCGAATCACACGACCTGATCTGGTCGAGTACGGAGAGTTGTCCGGCCTTGTTGTCTCAGCACACTCGTCATCCTTGGAGCTGGAGTAGCCATTAGTTTCCATTGCTGAAGCGTCGTTGTTGAAATGTACGTGTCAAGCAGTTGGTAGACTTTGATGTGTTGGTTGGGTCGGTTCGTCCTTCCACTTGGCCTCAAGTAGGTGTTTCTTATAACTGTCTACCAGTCTCTGACATCGACTGGGAGAAATTTTTGCGCACTCCATGCAGAATTCTTTCAGCTGTGCGATGTTTGAGGGGTTTCTTGCATGCACAGCTCGTTTCAAATCCCCCCACAACATCGCGATGGGATTTAGATCCGGGCTTTGACTTGGCCATTCCAGAACCCTCCATTTCTTTCTTTTCAGCCATTCCTTGGTGGATTTACTGGTATGTTTAGGGTTATTGTCATGTTGCAAGGTCCACCTTCGGTTGAGCTTCAACTTCTGACAGATGGCCTCACATTATCCTCAGGGACCCTCTGGTACAATGAAGAATTCATAGTGGATTATATGATAGTGAGCTGCCCAGGCCCTGATGCAGCAAAGCTGCCCCAAACCATAATATTTCCACCACCATGCTTTACAGTTGGTATCAGGTTCTTGTGGTCAAATGCTGTCTTTGGTTTTCACCAAACATGTCTTCTGGTACTGTGGCCAAATAGCTCTACCTTTGACCCATCTGTCCAGAGCACATTGTTCCAAAAGTGCTGGTCTTTGCCAAGGTGTTCATTGGCAAACTTTAGTCTTGCCCTGATGTTCTTTCTGGACAGCAAAGGTTTCCTCCTGGCACACCTCCCATGTAGATCAAATTTGTGCAGCCTCTTTCTAATGGTAGACTCGTGCACTTTGACATCAACAGTGGCAAGAGCTACCTGTAGGTCCCGTGATGACATTCTGGGGTTCTTTGAGACTTCTTTCAGCATCACGCGGTCTGCTCTCGGGCTGAACTTGCTGGGGCGGCGTGGCCTGAACAAGTTGGCAGTTGTTTCGAATCTTCTCCACTTGTAGATGATCTTCCGGACAGTCGAATGATTGATTTCAAATTGTTTGGAGATCTTTTTAAATCCCTTCCCAGACTCATAGGCATCTATAACGTTCTTTCTGAAGGCCTCAGAGAGCTCTTTTGATCTCAGCATGGTGACGCCACACACTTCAACAACAAAGAGCAAACCAAACTAAATGTCTGAGGTTTAAATAAGACAGGTTCCTCCAAGATCCTCTCTAACGATGTTCTAATCATTTGCACCTGAGCTGGTGCACCCGATTCTAATTTTAGGTATTTGAAGTAGTGATAAATGTAGGGGTGCACTTACTTTTTCCACATGCGAAATTTGCATTTATGTTTATTTAAATTATACAATGGACTACAAAATGTAAATGTTTCATGATATTTGTTATATTATATCACCTTAATCTATCAATATTGTTGAAATGAAGATCAAATAGCTGTATGTTCAAATATGTTGAAAAAGTCAAAACTTTACATGGGGTGTACTTACTTTTTCACGTGACTGTATATATATATATAATATATATTGTTGCGGATTTGAGAATCCTTTGTTTGTAAATATGACCCTCTAGTAGTAATTCTTGGAAATACCTCCGTTTTGTGTGTAAAGGTCAAAGGTCATCCCCTTAGTTAATCCATCGCATGCACGTAGAAAATCACATACCCTTCTAAATAGTTATTTCTTATTCTATGTTAGTTCAAGGCTCTGTTTCCCACTAGTTGACTCTGCATTGCACCAAATGACATAAGATAGTTCCCTTTTCAAGTTTCCCCCAATCATCTATTCGAAGTGCCAGTGCATTGGGCGGTTTTCTTCACCCCAAACTCCATTACGCACGCGGTCAGCTCAGAGAAGAAAGGCGTGTCTCCACCTCGTCATGAGAAGGAGGAGTGAGCCAGCCCCCGATCAACCAACCAAGGATGAGGGGTTTGGCCTGAGAGGGCGGAGAGAGAGCGTTCGAGGAGGTTCGCGAAAGTTCCATGGGCGTGGTTATATAATCCGTCGCCCGGAGCCTCCCACCGCAGTCCACCGGAGCCCAGTTGAGAGTTCAGTTGAGGAGGAGAGAGTGAGTTCTGGAGAGGAAAGCGAATGAGAATCGGCACACCCTGCTCGCGATACCAACCAGCACTCTGAAGAACAACCAGTGCAGGCACACGAACCTCGATGTGCCACGGTCCTCGGATCTCCCTGTCGCCCGTTCTGTGAACCAGAGTGCGAGGAGTCGGAGCTGTCACCTCCAGCCCTGCCGTTTGCACGGACCTGAACCTTCTCATCCCTCCACCCATTCCTGCCATTCCATCCTTTTGTGTACGTGAGTTTGTTTTGTGTGTCTTGTCTCTGGGGTATAAGTAAGCCTGTATAGATAAGTAGAATTGCACTGTGTCTTCTCCTTCTGTCATTATTTTCGTTTCTTTCCTCCTCCTTGGTTTCTTTGGTTTTGTACATAATTAGTAATAATAAATCCTGTTATTTCCTACCTTCGTCTTCTTCTTCATGCTTGTCCGATCATCTTTGTGATTTCCCCATTGAATACCTGTGGCACGATTTGGCCAACGCATGGGAATCGGGTTTAGTATTGCTAATGTTTCGAGCCGCGGGCTGCTAATCCGCTCGGCAAATAACATCTTGTCCGCGGTCTCGAACTAGGTTGCCCCCCTGCCTCTCTGGAGGGAGCGGGGTGGCTTCAGGAGCGGAGGCGGCCAGTGAGAATAAAAGGGGGATTAACCCCCCTCTTGCTAAGGGGAAGAGCCGTACTCCATATCCGTAACAATTGGTGTCAGAAGTGGGATGCGATTTAATTGGACAAGGGAGTGCCAAGAGACCTTCCTAAAATTGGTGTTTGACATCCGCACCCCTTCTAGCTTACCCCACTAGTAACGGGACATTTACCCTGGACACGGATGCAAGCCAGGAAGGATTGGGCGCAGTTTTGTCTCAGACACAGGAGGGCGTGGAGAGAGTGATTGGTTATTATAGTTGGGCCTTAAGTAGGCCCGAACGAAATTATTGCATAACCCGCAAAGAACTATTGGCTATGCTGGCTGCCATGAATCATTTCCGGGCGGAAATTTTTGGTTCGACCTGACCATTCCTCCTTGCAATGGCTCCGTCGGTTCAAGGAACCGGAGGGCCAATTGCAAGGTGGTTGGAAAAGTTGCAGTTGTACGATTTTAATGTGACCCATAGTTCCGGGAAGGCCCATGGTAATGCTGACGCACTCTCTCGGCGTCCTTGTCTGGGGGAAAACTGCAAATTTTGTGCGAGACACGAGGAGAGGGAGCAATTGGGCGATTCTGCCCCGTTTCTCGTCGTCCGGGCAACCTGGGTAAAAAAATAAAAAATAACCACCTTTAGAGGCCATTTTTCCCTGCAAAGCGGGGGTTGGCCTTTTTCGGGAACCGTGGTTGTTGTTGTTTTTCGGTCCCCTTTTTGAAGCAATGTTTTACGGCCGGATGCCCTTCCTGACGCCAACCCTTTTTGCCGCCTTTAACGACAAACAGGGAATTACCAGTGAACTGGTACTTAATTGTACATAACAACTCAAACCCGGGTGAAAGGGCCAATTTTGCCACTAACCACAGATGAAGAATTCGGAACTTTGGCATGGAGCACGGCCCAGCAGGAGGATCCCGTCCTGGGACCGGTGTTCAAATGGGTCAAATTGGGGCAAAGACCAATGGGGGAAGAGGTCACCCCCCTCGGGGCACAAACCAAGGCGTATTGGGCTCAGTGGCAGACCCTAGAATTGAAGGATAACATCTTATATCGTAAGTGGGTGGAGGTTCCCTCTGAGAGAACTTCCTGGCTGGTGATAGTCCCTGACAAATTTAAGAACGTCATATTACAACAGGTGCATGGTACCCGCTCTGGCAGCCATTTGGGCAGGACAAAGACTACATCTCGGGTCCGCCGGAGGTTCTATTGGGTTATATGGGGCGCGACATACAGGACTGGTGTCGGAGATGCGACGACTGTTCTGCCAAAAAGGGACCAGCACAGAGGATGAGGGCCCCCCTTCAATTACACCAGGCGGGGGCCCCCCTTGAGCGGCTGGCTATGGATATTCTAGGACCGCTGCCCCACACCCGCCAAGGTAATAAGTACATCCTTGTTGTAATGGACTATTTCACCAAGTGGCCGGAGGCCTACGCCCTCCCCAACCAAGAAGCCGGGGTGGTGGCGCAGGCCTTCGTGGAAGGATTTGTATGTCGGCACGGGATTCCACAGGAGCTGCACACCGACCAGGGTCGAAATTTTGAAAGTCAATTACTAAAAAATGTGTGCAGACTCCTGTCAATTCGGAAAACACGGACTACGCCCTTGCGGCCACAATCTGACGGGATGGTGGAAAGATTCAATCGAACATTGATACAACAACTGGCATTGTTCACCACCACCCATTAGGATGAGTGGGACGAACATCTCCCGTACTTGTTAATGGCCTACCGAAACAGCCAGCACGGAGCCACCGCATGCAGTCCAGCGTTGCTTATGTATGGGCGGGAGTTGCGGGCTCCTGCCGACTTGCTATGCGGTCCCGTGCCAGAGACCACAGATACACCGCCGAGGGAGGGTTACGCACGTCACCTGGAGGAAGGCATGGAGAGGGCCCATGCCCTCACCCGCCGCCAGCTCCATCTGGCGGGGGCCAAGATGAAGCGCAGGTACGACCACCGGAGCCAGGGGAGTCAGTACGCTCCGGGGATGAAGATTTGGTTCTTTAATCCCCGGAGGCGGAAGGGTAGGTGCCCAAAACTCACCTCCCCCTGGCAAGGCCTGGGAGTCGTCCTGTCGCAAGTCTGTGACGTGGTCGTAAAGATCAAAATGGGGCCACGGGCCCTCCCTCGGATCGTCCATGCCGACCGGATAAGACCTTATGCCGGCGAGCAGGCGCCCTCGTGGATCGCCTCGGCTCTAGATGCCGAGGCAGGACTTGCTATGCACTTGCACTCTTGCGAAGGGGGCTCGTAGTGTCAGAGGACTGGGGGGTGATAGTGGGACATGCCCGATGTGGTGGGATGGCAACTCTGCCATCCCTCACATCAATGGGGGCACATGAGCGATAGTTTTATGGGGTTTATGGCAATGTAAGCTTGCCGAGGGAGGGTTAGGAAAAATGATAGGGATCTAGAGAAGATTGGCCATAGGTAACTGGAGATTTAAGTAGCGACATTATACCTGTAGTGGGGACGTGGAGAGTAGGGTAGTTGGATTATAACGACGGGGGAGCGCAATAGTATAAGGGGCGACTGGGAAGCGCGGGTTTCAGAGGGGAGTAGTTAGATCAGATGATGCTGTGTGTGTGTGTAAAAGTGTATTCAGAAGTGTATTGTGAAAAGTGTGAGGTGATTGTGAGTTGTATTGAGCGTGGAAGTGCATGGAGCAGTGCATGAGGAACAATTGTGGTTGTGCATTGTATTGAATGATTGAAGAGGCCTGGGAGGAAGGAGGGTGCAGGTGGCGCCAGGTGTGATTGCACAGGTGTGCAAATGAACAGGTGTGTGGAATACATGGAGTATGGAATACATGGAGTATGGAATGGATGGTGTGGAGGGAGTATGGTGGAAACTGTGGGGTGGAGTGGATGGTGCGAAGGTGTGAATGGGGGAAAAGTGGACCCCTATCACGAATACCCGGGGAGGGTAGTTTAAGAGTTAGGTAGAGGGAGTAGGTAAATTGTGGTTGGATATTGGCATCTGTGGTGCGTGGTGGAAGAATGGTGTTTGGATGGGTGCATTAGTGTCGTGGAAATGGCTGGGCATGTGGCCTGTTAGTGTGTGTAGTTAAATGGGCACTCCGCCACTGTTAGGATGTCGGCCAGGTGAGGCCGCAGGTGGGCTCTGGGAGCCGGTAGAGTTGTTGTGGATGGGGCCCGAGGATCCAAAGGACGGACCCGGGTAGCCCAGTGCCAGAGAGGGCACCGAGTGGGGTAAGTGCCAAGGAGGGCCTTCCCCAGGTAGATAGGTTTGCGTAAGGAGCAGGTAAGCTTGGAGGCAACTGCAGTGGTGGAGGTGTGCAGGTGGGTAGACCTGCTGGGAGAGCAACACGACCCAGTCCTGAAATTGTGCAAAGGCACAGGGAGTTGAATCGGGGGAGTGAGACCCCAAATTGATGAAACACCACAGTTTGGTCAATGGGAATTGGTTGGTAGAACCCATAGAGTAAGTTGGCCAATCGATTGGCAGGGAAAGACCCCGGGTAGTGTAAAGTGTGTTAAAGTCATTTAAAGGATAGTTAGGATTAAGAATCTCCTCGCCCCATCTACATCCACTCGCCTGAGGTGACGACGGAACTCCACACCATGCCATGTTTTTATTATTTTTGTGCAAATGTTTTGGATTGTGACACGCATCATGACGTGGGTGTGCCATTGTGCTGATGTTTCATCTCTCCCTCCTTATGAGGATTGATGATGAATTGGTGATGGCAAATTTAGACAATGGGATTGTGACGAATTTGGTATCGGGGAAATATGGGGAAGACGTGACATTAATGACGAATTGGTAAGGGTGTAGATTTTTGTAAATATGGGGTAAGGGCAAGGATAGAGTAGGTAACGGGGGGGGTGACGTACGGTAGGGACGAGCTTTTGTCCGCTCAGTCTCCAGACGCACCTCACTCTGCATTGCCTTCGTTGATGTGTACCCTTGTGACCTTACCCCTCACTCACCTGTCTTCTCTGTCTTCCTTCCCCAACCTGAGGATCGTGCTCTCTGGGCACGGAGGGGAGCGTGCGGGGGGACCGCGTCGGTGTGCCCGAATCCTCGCAACCAGCTGCCTGCATCCACGCACCACTTATGGACCACATGTCTGTGGCTGAGCACCACTCATGGACCCCACGGGTTGGGGCATGGCCCCTCTGCTGGGACCGGCCACGATGGCCCAAGATCTTGGTTGCGGACCCGGTGAGGTGGCACCAAGCCCACAGGTGAACCACCCATAGTCGGCCCCTGTGGGCCATAAATAAAAATGGACACGGTTTGTGCTTTTGTTTTATTATTACAAATAAGAACATGAAGAATGACAACATCTGGAAGAACATCGGCCAGCAGAGGGAGTCGAAGAGCAAGACCACCAGCGGTTTTTTTTTTTTATAACTATGGTGACTTTGCACTCCGGTGCGTTTTGGTGAGTGGTGCTTTGGTGATTATTGGTGCTGGTGCATCGATGCAGTGCATGCTGTCTTCCCCCCCCCCCCCCCCCAAAAAGAAAAATCGCAGGTCCTGGGTTGCAGTGTAAATACAATCAGCGTCACTTGCAAATAATGCTCCCCACCGTACATGTTTAGTTTGAAAACCATTACGCAATTCGGTTATCCTGTGGGCGTGCATCTGTTAGGTAGGGTGCAATGCAGCAGAGGGACATACTTATTTCTGTTTTAAAACTGTCACACTCAGGGTCAGGTTAATTGTCGAGGGAACTACACCTACGTGTCACACGAAGTAAAGTTTTATAGGCCCGGGACGTGTCTGGAGGATGAGGGTGCAGTGTTACGGATTTGAGAATCCTTTGTTTGTAAATATGACCCTCTAGTAGTAATTCTTGTAAATACCTCCGTTTTGTGTGTAAAGGTCAAAGGTCGTCCCCTTAGTTAATCCATCGCATGCACGTAGAAAATCATATACCCTTCTAAATAGTTATTTCTTATTCTATGTTAGTTTAAGGCTCTGTTTCCCACTCGTTGACTCTGCATTGCACCAAATAACATAAGATAGTTCCCTTTTCAAGTTTCCCCCAATCATCTCTTCGAAGTGCCAGTGCATTGGGCGGTTTTCTTCACCCCAAACTCCATTACGCACGCGGTCAGCTCGGAGAAGAAAGGCGTGTCTCCACCTCGTCATGAGAAGGAGGAGTGAGCCAGCCCCCGATCAACCAACCAAGGATGAGGGGTTTGGCCTGAGAGGGCGGAGAGAGAGCGTTCGAGGAGGTTCGCGAAAGTTCCATGGGCGTGGTTATATAACCCGTCGCCCGGAGCCTCCCACCGCAGTCCACCGGAGCCCAGTTGAGAGAGTTCAGTTGAGGAGGAGAGAGTGAGTTCTGGAGAGGAAAGCGAATGAGAATCGGCACGCCCTGCTCGCGATACCAACCAGCACTCTGAAGAACAACCAGTGCGGGCACGCGAACCTCGACGTGCCACGGTCCTCGGATCTCCCTGTCGCCCGTTCTGTGAACCAGAGTGCGAGGAGTCGGAGCTGTCACCTCCAGCCCTGCCGTTTGCACGGACCTGAACCTTCTCATCCCTCCACCCATTCCTGCCATTCCATCCTTTTGTGTACGTGAGTTTGTTTTGTGTGTCTTGTCCCTGGGGTATAAGTAAGCCTGTATAGATAAGTAGAATTGCACTGTGTCGTCTCCTCCTGTCATTATTTTCGTTTCTTTCCTCCTCCTTGGTTTCTTTGGTTTTGTACATAATTAGTAATAATAAATCCTGTTATTTCCTACCTTCGTCTTCTTCTTCATGCTCGTCCGATCATCTTTGTGATTTCCCCATTGAATACCTGTGGCACGATTTGGCCAACGCATAGGAATCGGGTTTAGTATTGCTAATGGTTCGAGCCGCGGGCTGCTAATCCGCTCGGCAAATAACATCTTGTCCGCGGTCTCGAACGAGGTTGCCCCCCTGCCTCTCTGGAGGGAGCGGGGTGGCTTCAGGAGCGGAGGCGGCCAGTGAGAATAAAAGGGGGATTAACCCCCCTCTTGCTAAGGGGAAGAGCCGTACTCCGTATCCGTAACAATATATATATATATATATATATATATATATATACTAGCAGAAGTACCCGGCATTGCCGGGCGGGGGAGGAGGAGGGGAGGGGGAAGAGGAGGGGAGGGGAGGGGGGGAGGGGGAGGGGGAAGGGGGGGGAGGAGGAGGGGAGGGGGAAGAGGAGGGGAGGGGAACAGGGGGGAGGGGAGGGGAACAGGGGGGGAGGGGAACAGGGGGGAGGGGAAGGGGGGGAGGGGAGGGTGTGGGGGTGCCCGGGGGAAGAAGGGCCCCTCCCCCCTCCCCTCCCCCCCTCCACCTCCCCCTCCCCCTCCACCCCCCTTCCCCCTCCCCCCCTTCACCTCCCCCCATTCCCCCTTCCCCCCTTCCCCCTCCCCTCCTCCCCCCTCCCCCTCCCCCCTTTCCCCCTCCCTCTCCCCCCCTCCCCTCCTCTAACCCCCTCCCCTCCTCCTCCCCCTTAACACCAGGGGGGTTGACTCAGCCTGTCATCCTACCGAGGTCGGCAAATTGAGTACCAGTTCACTGGTAATTCCCTGTGTGCCGCAAGAGGCGCCTAACAGGGTTGGCGGCACGAACCCGGAAGTCGGAACTCATTGTCATCAAATAAATGTAGCATGTATGTTTCACTCTCTGTCACATGCCGTTGGTCCCATGTCAATCGGATGAAGTTGAAAAATTAACATTACGAAGTTTCTCTGGGACGTACTGATTCCGAATAATGAAGTTGAAAAATTAACGTTCCGAAATACGCTAATTACGCTAACAGAAGCGCTGGCGCTGTGAAGCGCTAGAGGGAGCGCTGCGCTCCCTCCCTTCGATTCCCTCCCTCTTCTGCTAGCGCTTCTGCGCTAATACGCTAATTTTAAAACCCGAAGTCTTTTTAAAATTTAAGGTGTGCTGTAGTTGCTCTGAGACGTACTGATTCCGAATATGCCTTTGGTTTTTCTCTGCGATGAGTAGTTCTCGAGTTATAAGAGGACAAACAAACAAACAAACATACTTTACTGCTTTATATATACATATATATATATATATATATATATATATATATATATATATATATATATATATATATATATATATATATATATATATATATAATCTCGTATATATATATATATATAAATAACATATGTATATATATACGAGTATATATATACATTTTTTTTTTTTTTTAATCACTTTGCGAACACCTGAAACTCGCAAATATTGAGGATTTACAATACAATGTATCTACTGTTAGCAAAACAACAATCAAATGTCATGCAATTGCATCATTATAACAATCTTTCTAACCTGCTGAAATTACACCGCAAATAATTTGCAATTTTGCAGGCAAGCAATAACATCTCAGAACAGCATCACTGCAATGCTAGTGATAGATAACTCAAGATTTACTTTATTTGTGTATAAAATGTTAGCTCAAGGAAAAGGTGTGAATAGTGTACGTCTGCAACTAACAGAGCATCTCATTGTGTTATTTTAAGTGACTGTTCTGCAATTCTATGCCTCCAATATTTAATTATGTGAGCAGTAAGATTGGGCGTTTCATTATTGCAACCAAGACTGGAAATAGCAGTTTGAATGAAACATTATCTACCTTCCTTCACAAGGTGCACCAGCACAAGTGGGTCTTCATTGGTATCATCACGATTAGCACAGGGGTTCAAAGCTGGGGAGAGGGCTTGAGAAAAAGTTCCACAAAAGGTATGAAGTATTGCCTTCCTATCAGCATCATAGAACTGGATTTGGCCTGCAAAATAATCAAGCAAGATCCCAAGTTTTCTCAAAGGAGCCTGTATGGTGACAGGAACACTTTGTCGGTCATGGCATGCTGTATAGATATCACCGCAATGAAAAAGAGCCCAGGACTCCTTGTTCATACCCAGGTCAGTAGCTTCTGGATCAAGCGCTCCCTTGCGGGGTGCTGATCTGGTAGCAAGTCCCACCACCCAATAGCTCTTGCTGCCCACAGCTACCTCCCAGTAATGAGTTCCAGCAGTGAATAACTGTTGCCCTAGGACGTTGTAACGAGTGTCATACCGGTCAGCACTCTCACTTGGGCCATGTACAGACCGGCGGCTCCATGAAACACTCTGCAGGTCTGCTGATATCTCCAAACAAGGGTGTGCTGTATGAGGGTCCAATGTCACATTGCAGAAGTCTGTCCCACAAAGGAAAATTAAAAAAATTAAATATAAAATAAGAGCTCCAATTTCATAATTCAAAAATTTCTCAATTAAGGTTTTCAAAATTTGTAAATATGATTAACGTTTAGTTTCTCACTTGTCCACTGTCGAGGTAGGAATTGAGCCAAGTTACATTCTAGATCTTCAGCTTGACTGCATAGACTTGCGATTCGTGGTGTACTTAAGGTCACTGGTTCTAGCACAGGAAGTGGTCCCTCTAACACCTTCCGTACCCTATGGACAAGAACTAGAACTCAGCATCACTTTGGGAGATACTGTCAATGGACTAACAGCTCTTGTGTTTTTATATGGCATGCTTTATCTCCATTTCTCATGATATTGTGTCAAATCAAAAATATTAGTGGAAGTAATTGCCTTACCTGGTATCTGTAGATCTGACATTCTGGGAAAAAATAAGAGACAGTTAGTCGATTTATGTTATTTGAATAATAACACTTCCTTCCCGAGTTCGGGTTTGGTTGAATGATGATCAGATAGTTCTCAATAAATCACTTGCAGATTCATTCCATCCGGGCAGCATATTGTAATGCTTAATACCCACTTGTTTTCAAATCAAATTCCAAATTATTATTTGCAATTGCTCTTTTGGACCTACAGAAGCTCCCAGGTATTTGTTTTCAGTGGCGGCAAACCAAGTGCCAAGAGGAAACCACGTTGCAATGTCTCATTTGGTGCAATATGAATGAATGAATGAATGATCGTTTTAAGGCCATTTTTTCCCCGCTGGAGTTGGGGTTAGCCTTGCAGGTTCCATGACAATCATGGTTCCCTTTTTGAGGCAATGTCTTTATGGCCGGATGCCCTTCCTGACGCCAACCTTTAATCGCCTCTTACGATGCGCAGAGATACGGTGTGCCTATTCTAAATCGTGGTACACACCAGGATCATTCAACCCAACAAGCTGGTACTCAATTTGCCGACCTTGGAAGGATGAGAGGTTGAGTCAACCACCCTGGTGTTAATTCAGCGATTGACCAGGATTTGAACACAGGATCCTGGGATCCCAAGCCAGCACCCTAACCGCTAAGCCAACACCAGGCTATTGTGGTGCAATATGTGAAGCACAATTGAAGCCAAAAAGTACTTAAATGTAAATGAGATGTATTTATCCTTATCAGGGTTAATACAAGCACCATCAGGGTTTCCTTACTAAAATTCACGAACCAGTGTTTGTTCTTTTGCCACGCTACTCATCCTGCAGTTCTGGGCCGATTACATCCAGACTTTGCTACATAGGATCAGAATGACCTCAATTAGTGTATAGGAGTGTTTTTATCTTTGGCATTGGCATTGGGGGAGGCGGGTCGGGGGGAATGCAAATTCTCGATGTAAATGTGTATATTGTAGCACCACCTCTAGGTGGGAGAGGGTATTACCAGCTCCTACATTTACAGTACAGAATTCCTGTCCCCGCGTTTGTCGGTGCAGTGAGGTGTTTGTATTGTCAGCAGTCGGCATGCTTTTTCTGTTTTTCTTCTTGCACGTAACTCAGGTTGTTGTTTTTTTGGGAGCGATTGAATAAGTTGGAATAAGATCAGAATTTGTCGGAATAAGGAACTAAGTATTTTAACAAGGAACTAAGTATATTTTTAAGATTATAGAAGGCAGCAGATTTTATTTATACTATAAGAGAGATGTTTTTCGGTCTGTCTTGTCTGTCTGTATGTGTGTTGTGCTGGGTAGATGGATATTCGTCAAACTTTCAGAGGTTCATCAGTGAACTTGCGGGGTGCTCTGGGGAGTGTTTTACGCAAAAAAAACATTTTTTTTATATTTAAAAAACTCCACAGGAGTGGATGCTCTTATCGTTACCACACGAAGTCTGGTTACGTATTGCAAAGTTTAAACCTTGTTGATCACTTATTGGACAAAATTGTTCATCTTACCTTTCTTGTTAATAATTAGCAGTCGAAATGCTGCTGGCTGTTAAGGTGCACCAGCAGATTGACAAGTCAATTTAATCTTTGCATTTCTAGGGATGCTGGAATTTCCTCATTGCTTGGTCACCATGTGATTGGTTACTCTCACCAATAATCGGCATATTTACACCACTATGGATGCTGTCCTTTTGACACTGGCAATTTCTGAAATAATACTTAATCTGAAGGCTCGTGTTCGTCCGCATCCATTACCTTTTTTGGCTTTGACGAAGTTAGAGTTCAGCCACACTTCTTTGCCCAAGTTGGTAAACATACTCATCACCTTTTAGTTAATAAAACCCATTGTCTTAGCAAGAAACCAACCTTCAGTACTTCATAGATGTCACTGACAGAGAGTAGTCGGTCCAAGACAGCTGCAAGGGATTGCAGATCTTCTCGGCGGGCCAACCAACGCTTGATCTGACGGCCAGCAGCAGCCCTAGCGAGCCCTTCTTCAGCTTGCACCAAGCACCGTGCATTCTGTTCATCCTCATGAAGCAATTCCAACAGGTGCTTGTATCGGCCTTCCAAATCCTTTTGTGCCTCCTCCGCAGCTTTCTGTTTTGGAAAATAAAGACAGATACTGAAATGCAGTGCATATAGACACAACGTTCAGACACAACGTAAAATTATTGGCATGTTATTTTTTCTGTTTTGCAAATGTAAATGAAACAAAAATTTCAAAAGGAAAATTATATTATCAGAAATAATTTTTCACAATTTGAAAACTCAAAACAACTTTAAAGAAGAAATTTGCACAATTTTAAACCTCAAAACAACTTTAAAAAATAAATTTACACAATCAGGAAGCAATAAATAGAAATCAAATTTTAGGTTGCGTCATGAGGGGCATTTTGTTTTCGTCACTGGAAGTCGTGCAGTGGAAACACTATAAATTGATAATTATTTTGCTTTTATTGTCAAAAAACAAATAAAAAGTCCGAAGACTAAGAATATTTGTTTTATAAGAAATAATCGATAAGACAAATGCATAACTCGAACTGCACTCGGTGGAGCGCATACCTCTGCCAGACTGAACAGTTTACATTTTGTATCCCATTGATAGGCCGCAATCGGATCTTCACCAAAATCTAATCGACTTGGCCTTGTCACACACCGAACCTATTTACCAAGTTTCGTCCGAATCCATCCATAACTTTGAGATATTGTGCTATGTATCGTGTTTGGCCTTATCTCTCAATGGTGACAAATCCTTTAAAGAATTCTAGTATCTGGATCCGGATCTTCACCAAGATCTAATCATTTCATCCTCGTCACACACTCAAACCTGCCGACCAAATTTCCTCCGAATCCGTCCATACCATTTTGAGATACTGTGCTCACAGACAAACAGACCCAGACAAACAAGGATGGATGAAAACATAAACTCCGAAATTAACATCAAAAATAAAAACTGTGAGAACTACTGCTATTCAAAAGGTTTAACAAAACTAACCTAATTGTTAATTGAAAAATCATGAAAATTTATAAAACGAAAACCGAACTTAGCAAATTTACAATGAGAATGGCACTCAGTAGAGCACATACCTCCAATTCAGTCAAAAGTCCAGTGCAAATAAGTCCAGTCCAAATAAGTCCAGTCCAAAAAAGTCCAGTCCAAAAAAGTCCAGTCCAAAACAATCCAGTCCAAAAACGTCCAGTCCAAATAAGTCCAGTCCAAAAAAGTCCAGTCCAAAAAAGTCCAGTCCAAAACAATCCAGTCCAAAAACGTCCAGTCCAAATAAGTCCAGTCCAAAAAAGTCCAGTCCAAAAAAGTCCAGTCCAAAAAAGTCCAGTCCAAAAAAGTCCAGTCCAAAAAAGTCCAGTCCAAAAAAGTCCAGTCCAAAAAAGTCCAGTCCAAAACAATCCAGTCCAAAAAGGTCCAGCCCAGTGAAAAAGTCCAGTCCAAAAAAGTCCAGTGACAAAAACGTCCAGTGCAAAAACGTCCAGTCAAAAAACGTCCACTCCAAAAAAGTCCAGTCCAAAAAAGTCCAGTCCAAAAACGTCCAGTCCAAAACAATCCAGTCCAAAAACGTCCAGTCCAAATAAGTCCAGTCCAAAAAAGTCCAGTCCAAAAAAGTCCAGTCCAAAAAAGTCCAGTCCAAAAAAGTCCAGTCCAAAAAAGTCCAGTCCAAAAAAGTCCAGTCCAAAAAAGTCCAGTCCAAAACAATCCAGTCCAAAAAGGTCCAGCCCAGTGAAAAAGTCCAGTCCAAAAAAGTCCAGTGACAAAAACGTCCAGTGCAAAAACGTCCACTCCAAAAAAATCCAGTCCAAAAAAATCCAGTCCAGTGAAAAAGTCCAGTTACAAAAATCCAGGCTGAACAGTTTATGTTTTGTTTCCCATTGATAAAACAGTTTGTTTTTCATAAACAAACAACAATATTTTTCCTCCTTCAGAAAAGCAACAGAATATTTTACAAACAAGGAATTGGTTCCAAAAGGACTTCTAAAAAGTGTCTGTGGGAAAAAAAGTTTTCTATCCATAAGAACATTTTCTCATGGTTTTCTTGTTCAAGGAAACGTTTCTTATTTGAAGAAAATATTTCCTGACGAAGAAAATTAATTTTGGCAGTGTAATAGACGGACATCAGTGGACTTTAATGTGACTTACAAGGACATTAGCAGACAATGAACAAACACATATATGGGATTCGAAGTTTGGTTCTGAGCATGAGCTGGGTTCCACCCATTGGTTCAGGTGAGAATGCGAAACAAGCCAACTCAATTATGGTCACATGGTCCAAGGAAATTTATTGCTGCCTTCGAGAAACTTCGCTGCAGGGTTATGATAAATGATTCCAGAGTTCTCAAGTCTTAGTTGTTAGAAATGGTTGGAGAAGACGGTGTACCCCTCCCTCCTACCCCAGCCCTCCCCCTTCCACAGATCCACTGACGTCCATGTTCTCTGCTGTTGTTGTGCTTGTGTGCTTCCCTCTCTCTCCCCCTCCCTTCATTGCATGTTTTATGTGTCTGCATGTTCTCATGTTCAATGTGTTCGCTCTTACATGAGCCTCGACTCTGTATCCCCCTCCCAAAAAGACTGGATTGCTCCCTTAAATAAGAGAGGATTACCCTGGAGTATGATTGCAGTTTTTAACATGATCAAACAGAATAACAGAAGAGAAGTAAGTAGTTTTTTGAGGTGGTCATCGTGGCTCGAGCAAGGTCATGGCATTGTTTGAAGATTAACAAAAACGGAGACATGATAATTTTGCTTTTACTCAGACAATAGTTAGCATGTGGAAGAGCTTTCCAGGAAGGGAGTAGTGGAAGTAAGGAGGCTTAATCAGATGAATTTTTTTTTGATAAAATCCGTACCGACAAGTGCTAAAAATACATGGGCACATGACTGTGCAGGGCATGGAAGGTGGGACATGTGTCAGGTATGGGATGAATGAGTGGTTCTTGGAGTGGGGATGCTTGTACTTGTGCCGTTGCCGAGCTGTGCGTGATGTACTGAATGTGCATTCCATTAACATCTTATGTTCTTGCCCCCTTAAATCACCATTTTGCCTTCCCGTGCCATTTGGTCCTTCCTCTACCTTGATTTTTTTCTCCCTCTCCATTCCTTCTACTAACAAAAAGCAATAACAATTTTTTAGATGCTGTGTTAGTCAGGTTCACTATGTTCAGATTGTTAAGTTCGTTGGTTTTCTTTGGAGATTTGCAAAACTATACATTTCTGGAAAGTTTATTGTATAACTAATCGGAAAAGTGATGTTTTTATTTGCACGGAAGGTTCCATGGCGGCCATCTTGGATTTTCAAAATGGCCGCGCTAAAAATTGATATTTCTCAATAGCTCGGCTTCTAGAATACCTAGGGTCTTGATTTTAACAGCTAAACCTACATTTTCAGGGGCAAGGAATCCAATCGTACCAAGTAAAATGGCATATACCCATCCCTAGACCAGTTACGGTCAGTTATGCCTTTTGTCCTACAATTTTTTCCATAGTTTGATATACATGTATCATGTTTCCACTGTCCATTAGACCATTACACTTGTTACATCACTATTATGATGCCTGGTCCTATTATAAACTCCACACTAATCATAAGATGTGCAGTAATGTGATTGCAGTGCCACCTAGTGAGTGTAGTGACAACTACCGTTGCAACTGGTCCAGCGAGGACCAGAGTACTGTATGTTTTGCCCATTGTCAATAATTGTGGCATTTTGGATTGTCGCAAGTTTAGCCACGTGGTCCTATGCCTGACATTGGTCTTTGGCGTAGGTTCATGCTCCCACACAGTAATGAATATATACATTTGTTGAGACCCATGTAATGGTACAGCTAGCAAATAAATCAATGAAACAAGTGGCAGAATATCTGGTACCAGGCCTAGACGTTTGCGACACTGTGCGAGAATCCATTTAGATTCTCGTGGAAGAATTTCGCGACTCTTATAATTTGCATATGACCCTTCTAGCTGTAGTTTTGATTTTGTGTATTTGCAGGTCCTAATCCATCATGAGTGAGGTACGTGAGCTTGGTCAACACGTGTGTGAGGAATCCATGAACTGGGAGCTATGCTTGCTGTGCCAGTCTGGTGATCCTGGGAAAGGAGCCTTGGTGTTACACCCCAGAATAGACTCCTGCAATAGTCTCTTGGGGGTGATAAGAGAGAGAGCCAGCTTGAAAGATGGCAACTTTGTTCAAGTGCAAATACGACTGAAAGACAGCACAAAAGAAACACTGTGCCAAGAGAAGGCTGTTTGGCACCGCACTTGCTACGCCAGTGCAACAAACACAGAACTGATACAACGTGCAAGGGACCGCAGAGATCATGAACTGTCTACTGGGTCATATATTCCAAAGAAACGTGGACAGAAGAGAGGAAGCACAGAGATGGATGAATCAGGTCCACCAACTTCTGGTTCTTCATTATGTTCATTGCCGTTTACACGGTCCTGCACTGTGCCACTGGATAAGGACCAGTGCTTCTTCTGTCAGACGGATGATGACCAGCAGTTGTTCACAGTTCGGACTGAAAATGCTGGTAAACAACTGAGAAAAGCTGTGGAGATGTCTGACGATGCATCATTGAAAACAAGGCTGAACACATCTATCTCACCCACTGATGCAAACGCAATAGACGTGAGGTACCACAAGCCATGTTGGACAAGACATGTGTTCCACGTTGTGCGAGATGAAACTACCAGAAGTACAGACAAAGAGCACTTGCTGCAAAGGGCAAGTCTGATTGAGCTGATCAACCTCATCGATTTTCAAACTCAAAACCAAGCTTACCTCTCAATGGACGATATTGAAACCACCTATGTCAACATGCTTGGTGCAGAAGGCCTTGACCACCATTACCCTGCATTCACTAGACGCTGGCTGAAGGAAATGATCCTCACTGAGCTGCCCACCGTTAAGTCTGTTCTACAGAAGAATCGAAGGAAATCAGCCGTCCTCTACTCTCCAGACGCATGTGAGGAAGACATGGTCCATGCTGCTATCACAAGTGAAGAGGATGACGTGAAGAACATGAAGGCCATCTACAAATCAGCACAGGTGATACGCAAGAGCATTGCAGACTTCACAAAGAAGGACAAGCCAGAATGTGCCATACCAGTGTCTAGCAACATCGATGATGTTCCAGCTGAACTATACACCATGATCCGCTGGATCATGGTGGGGCCCGTGGATGAGCTGGAGACCGAAGCGAAGACCAGTATTGTTGACAGAACGGCACTCACATTGAGCCAAAACATCATGTATGGATTCAAGTCCTCCAGACAGGTGAAGTACAATCCAAGCAGTGATTCTGCAACATTCAGGCCACAACATGCAAGAGAAAACCCCCAAGTTCTGGGACTGGCACTGACTGTGCACCATGATACACGAAGCAAAATGCTGATGGGTCTTCTCAATGCACAGGGACACTGTGTCTCACATGGTCGCACCCTGCTCCTCGAAACTGCTCTTGCCAATGCTGTCGTAGAAAACACTAGACAGTTCCAAGGCCTGTATGTGCCACCATTCCTGAAGAAGGGCACCTTCGTGTTCTTTGCTGCTGACAACACGGACTTTGCTGAGGACACTGCTGATGGGAAAGGAACCACTCATGGAACTATCACTGCAGTGTACCAGAAAGCTGATGTTCCGGGAGAGCAGATTGCACCACCTCTGATCATAGGTGAAGCACAGAGTCTATCAGTCACTCCATACCATGTGGACATGCTGTACTGTGACAAGCCAAAACCACAAGTAACCAAGAGGACAGAGGAGTTCATCATCAACAAGGTTGGAGTCTCAGGATCATATCAGCTGACACACCTGGGATGGCTGGTCGCTTCTGCTGTATCAAGGATGCAAGACGGAGGACATTCGAGCAAGATTCCTGGCTGGGCAGGCTACAACTCGCTGCTGTCTGTAGGCCAGTCGGTAACTCAGGTTGGAGCCTTACCACTACTCCCAGAGGTGGCACATGAGTGGTCAACACTACTGACTGTGATCATGCAAGCAAGTCAGCTGAGAAGACTGGCAGTTGGTAAAGATCATCCTACTGTCATTTCATTTGACATGGCTCTGTACGAGAAAGTGGTGCAGCTACTAGATGCCAGACCTGACTTGAAACGCACAGTTGTTCCCAGACTGGGTGAACTGCATGTCGTGATGGCTGCTCTGAGGGCTATCGGAACCTCCATGGAGAACTCAGGTTTCGATGACGCCTGGATGGAGGGTGATGTCTATGGTTCTGCCACGACCAGGCAAATCCTGAAATGCACGCATTACAAGCGCGCTCTCCGTGCTCACATCTATTCATATGTAGCACTGTATGAGATGGCACTGGAGGAGTTCTTCAGAGACAATCCACAACTGAAAGACGTTTGTTTGGTTGCCACAGAAGAAGTAGAAACTGCCTGCCGTGAGGGGAACAAATCCATGAAGGCCGAATCAGTGAAACAAGCTAACTGCAACCTCCTTCAGGCCTTTGCCACTGCTGATGTGGTGAAGACATTCCAGGACTGGGAGGAACAGAGATCCAAGAACGCCATGTTCAAATCCATGATGAACTACCTACACCGAGTCGAGACGATCCTGTTCTTCGTGGCAGCATCTCGGAATGGTGATCTGGTGCTGCATCTCGAAGCTGGAGAAGCACTGAGCAAGCTATTCTTTGCCTTCGACCGCATCAAGTACAAGCGGCTCTGGCCCCGCTACATCGCAGACATGTATGACCTGAGAACCAACCACCCAGACACCTGGAGGGAACTTGCAGCAGGCAACATATCAGTCACCAAGAACGAGATTCCCTTTGTATCGATTGGTGCAGACCACGCATGCGAACATATCAACAAACTGATGAGGGTTCGCTCTGGACTGATTGGCATCTCTAACAATGCCAATGCTAGACAGAGATTCTTCATGGCCACACCAGAACTATCATGCCTGTCGAGAGAATTCAAGGGTCAGTTTCATATGGAAGCTGGGAAGGTCACAGAGCATCATGACCTGGGACCAAGTGCAGTCAAGAAGGACCATGATGCAATCGACAAAATCAAGGCTGCCATACTCAGTCATGGCAATCCATTTGCCACAGAAGGTGACCAGTTGCACAATCTGATCACACATGCCTACATCCCACAGGAGTATGTTCCATCAATCTTGAACATTGATGTCACTGGTCAGCAGCTCTATGAAGACTATGTGTCAGAGAGAATCAATGGGGACACCAGCCTCTGGGCACCAGTGAAAAAACACAACAACAAAATGTTCATGTCGGGGAACAGGAAAGCCACTGTGAAACTCCGAGACAAGACTGTAGATCTGAGAGAGACCAAGGATCTCTATGGATGGCTGATGGTCCTGGCCAGGTCAAACCGAGACATCGACCAGAAACATGCAATTGGGAACTATGAGTTCACTTTGACACCGAGAGCACTCTTCGCTCCAAATGGGGCAATGCTGCCATGTACTGACAAATCAAAGTTAATCCACCTCCTGGGGAAGTTGCCACAAGCAGAACCCCCCATGATGATCAGCAGCTACTGCAAGCTGCAAGTGCTCTGCACCCAGATGCAGCAGATGTAGAAACCATGGACTTCACATCCAGTGAACCTCCTCATGCATGTCGGAAAATTGCAGTGGTGGACGGGATGGTGGTTGTGCAGAAGCTCACCAAGAAACCAGCCACCTTAGTGACAGTCAAAGATCTCAGTGACTGCTTCAATGGGAGACTGATGTCTCTAACCAGAGAATATGACGAGATTATTCTCGTGTTCGATACCTACAAGGCTGACTCCCTGAAGAGTACCACAAGGGAGAAAAGGAGGCAAGGAAAGGATCCAATCAAATATCAGGTCAGAGATGACACCAACATCAAACACATTCCAATGAGCCGGTTCCTTTCCCATGACAAAACAAAGGCTGATCTGACCGAGTATCTGGCAGCAAAAACCCTTGAGTGCAACATAGACTCGTCAAAGCTGGTCATCACATCTGCTTCAGGACGCACTAGGAGCAACAGCGAGCTCCTCTTTCAGGACAACAATCACGAAGAAGCAGACACACTGATGATCCAACAGGCAGTGCTGGCATCACATTGGAACCCACGTGATGCAGAGTTGATGTTCTTCTCTCCAGACACAGACGTACTAGTGCTGGTCATAGCAAATTATGACCTCTTGCTGAGAAACACATCAATTTCGATGACATCTGGAGTTGTCCAAGTAGAGCCAATATGGACAGCTCTAGGTCCCGAAAGAGCGAAGGCTTTGCCCGCCTTCCATGCATTCACGGGGGCAGACAATACTGAGAGATTCTCTAGAATAGGCAAGGCAACATGGCTGCAAGTCTACATCAAATGTCATCGATATGTCATCAAGGCTCTGCAGATGCTAGAAGATGCCACTGAGGTGACTGAAGATATGCTCTCTACATTATCTACATTTGTATGTGCTGCATACTCACCAAAGGGCATTCACATCGAGACAATCCCAGAGCTACGATGGCATCTCTTCTGTAAGCACATGGCAGAAAGTGACAAACTTCCTCCTACCCTTGGGGCTCTCAAGCAGCACATCCTCAGAGTCCACATCCAGGCCAGAGTATGGGGTCAGGCAAGTATCCCTGAGCAGGAGTTCCTGGATCCACTGAAAAGTGGCTTCTACAAGGACACAGATGGTCAGGTCAAGCCCACCACAACTGAGGTCCTCCCAGCCCCCAAGGCCATCATCGAGATGGTTAGATGTCAATGCAAGGCAGACTGTTCATCTTCCAGATGTTCTTGCAGATCAAAGAACTTAACATGCACAGACCTCTGTCAGTGCAGCACCCAGTGCCAGAACGATGAGGACTCCCACGATGTGATGTTGTCTGATGAGAGTGATGACGATGTGTAAACGTGTTTATTGTCAGAGACGCTGTAATCGATTAGTCCCTATATAAATACTTGATCTGATGTGTTCTCCTACGCCATGATATTCAAGCTGATTTTTAGCTGAAGTCCAGGTACATAGCATCCAAGAGGTTGCCCTAAAATTAATGCTTGAGGTTACCTATTCCTGAAATTCACAACTCTCCATGCAGGTTATCTTCTTTGTACTACAGAATAAAACATTTGTCAACATAATATTTGGCTCTATGATTATTTTAGCTTATTTTACTTGGTACGATTGGATTCCTTGCCCCAGAAAATGTAGGTTTAGCTATTAAAATCAAGACCCTAGGTCATCTAGAAGCCAAGATATTGAGAAATATCAATTTTTTGCGCGGCCATTTTGAAAATCCAAGATGGCCGCCATGGAACCTTCCATGCAAATGAAAACATCACTTTTCCGATTGGTTATACTATAAAGTTTCCAAAAAAGTATAGTTTTGCAAATCTCCAAGAAAAACCAACGAAAATACACAGTGAACCTGACTATGTGTTGGTTCGGCTGCCTCATCTTGGGTGGATATATTCAACTAGATGTAAGGGAACAACCATTCCAGTGGGTTTTGTTACTCCTGCCAGGGAGTAATACATTCGATTGTGTCCGTGTGTGTGTGTGTGTGTGTGTGCGTGTTTGTGAACAAGATATCTGGAAAAGTTCTGAACGGATTTGGATGAAAGTTTGTGGGGTGATTGCCCTTGGGATGAGGAAGAATTGATTAGTTTTTGGTGAAGCTCAGGATATTATTCCGGATGCAGGAATTTTGGGGGGGAATTTTTTCGGGAATTTTTTTTTCTGTTTTCCTTTAAAAACCATTTTCTCTGCAATAATTGGAGCAATTGAGAGCAAATTTTCAACATCGGAGGGACACGGTCTGTAGAATATTTTTATAGTAATTATGATGTCACAGGTCACGTGGTTCGACCACCATATTGTTTTGAGTGAAAAACACTAAAATCCAATTTTCTCCAAAAAGCCTGAACAGATCGAGGCAGACTTTGCAGGCAGAATCGCATACCCATGACAAACAAAAAAGTCAGCGAGTATGACGTCATGCATCACATGGTTTCAGAGTTATGACGTTTTTAAGCACAAACATTTAAAACCTAGCTCCTCCCTCATTTGTGATCCATTCGAGGGGAAACTTCACAGATCTGTTCAGCATATCAGTCTACTAAAATGTCCTTTTGGAATTTGCGATAGGTCACGTGGTTTGGCAGACATCGTTAATTAAACGCAAATAATAAAAACATTTATATCTCTTGAACCACTTCATTGATCGCCATGAACCTCCATACTGTAGTAGAAGTCATGAAGAGTAACAATTGTGCAAAATTTGAAGATCATTGGATGTACGGTCTGGAAGCTAGAAGTTGTTATTGCGTGAAGAAGAAGAGTCTTCGACTGTGGACGATTAATTATTTATCACATGTACAGACTTGCAGGCATCGTTTGATACCATCTCCCGGGTTAATTTGAACCTCAAATACAATTATAATTCCAGTTTTGTTAATGGCTGAGGTATATTGTTGCGGTTTTGTGTTTTTATAATAAAGGTTAATTTCCCCTCATAGTTTAGTTACACTACAACATGTAGCCTCGGTTAAAGCTCAGTTATTTCTTAGTAAATGTAAGCGTAGACCTTTCCTGTGTTTAGTTTTGCGTTGAGTAGAATAATGAGAATTAGGTCCTTTACGATGCCTTGATGCTTTTGGTTTTGGCGCGAAATACCACGAGGCAGGCCTGAACAAGTCGATCAAGGCCAAAGGAAGGCGGAGGAGGAGCCGACGGTAAGCGCGAGCCGCCAATCAGGGCTCGAGGGGAGTGAATTACCACTGCGGCAAAGGCGGGGTTTGGAACATTCGAGTGGGGCTAGGGCGGGACGATATAATCCTGTGCCCAGAGCCTCCACCTCAGTTATGAGAGTGAAAGCGCTGTGTTCAGTTATGAGATGTGTGCAGGGCAGGCCAGACAAGTTATGAGAAGGGATGCGCTGAGTTGAGTTCTCAGTTGAGCTGGAGTCAGATCCCCGAGGAGTGCAGGCGAGTTGCGCAGCCCAAGAGACGAATTACGAATCGGAGTTGTGAGACCGGAGCGCTCAGTTGTATTAATCGCGCTGTGAAAGACAGCTGTGCCGGGCCACAGACGCGCGTATTTTCCCGCCTGCCTGCCTTTATCGAGACACGCGCCGCGAGGATTTTCCCGCCTGCCTGCCTGCCTTCGCCGGGATACGTGCTGTGACCGCCAGAGGGCCACGCCGCGTGAGCTGTTCCTGGAGCGACCAAAGCCGGCGCGTTCGGCGCGTGAACATTCTTCCTTCATCTCCCTGTGTGTGTAAGTGGGCCCATTGTCTGGGGAATAAGTTACGACTGCCCTGTGTCTCTTCTTCTTCCACACCATTGTAAATAGTAAATAAATCTGTTCTTCCTTTTGATTCGACCGTTTCGTCCCTTCCATCATTGACTTAGCATGGTACGAATTAGATCGCTCTGATCGGGTTCCATAAGCAAGGTAACAGCATGGGTCACGTGGTACGCCATCCGCTCGGGTGTACTCCATTACGCGTGGTTCGTGCGAGACTCGATCCCCGCTTCCGCTGCGGCGTGGGTACTTAAGGTACGTGAGAAATTGTCCCGAGACCCTTTTCCACGTCTGCCCGGAAGTGGCGACTCAGTCTCGTGGTTCGAAGACCCAAGGAGAAAAAGGGGCTTAATCTCCCCCTTTGTAAGGGGACGGGCTTCGCAAAACCACAACAATATTAACAAGCAAATGACAGATTTGGCAAAATTCCAACTTTTAAAAAAAAGATCACATATTCACCCAGGGTTGTGAGTGGCTGAAGAAGAAGAAACCCTCGCATGGGCTTCCCAGACCAAATAAATAATTCTGATTCTGGCTCTGCGATCTTCAGGTTTATTACTCCCGCCAGGGAGTAATGCATTCAATCGTGTCCGTCCGTCCGTGTGTGTGTGTGTTCGTATGTTCATGTGTTCGTGAACAAGATATCTGGAAAAGTTTTGAACGGATTTGGATGAAAGTTGGTGGGATGATTGCCCTTGGGATAAAGAAGAATTGATTAGTTTTTGGTGAAGCTCAGGATATTTTTCCGGATCCAGGAATTTTTTGGGGGAATTTTTTTGGGAAAGATTTTTTCTGTTTTACTGCATAAAAGTTTTTATTCTTATTCTTAAATGATGTTTTTCTCACCCAATTCCGAGATATATCAAAATAAATTCTCTGACAGTTAGGGACTACTTTCTTTTTCATTTATTGTTTTGGGGAGAGGGGATGTCAAACAAAACGTATTATTCCAACGAAACCCACGGCGGGAGGATGCGCTCTACTAAGTGGCGTTCTAGTTTAATTTTGTTTTTTACAGGAACTAAGGCTCCTAGTGGAGTGCGCGCGCGCGCACGCACACACACACACACACACACACACACACACACACACACACACACACACACACACACACACACACACACACGCATTAGACTCTCCAAAAAAAAAAATGGCACCGCATTTCTCACTGCACTCAGTGGGGCATTTCCTAAGGAGGAATTTCCTCCTCCCGATGGATGCTGACCGATGGGCAATGCCCATGATCTATCCTTTTAAAAGCTGAACATCAAGCAAGGAAGCAGCATAACATTTGACCTCCTCTCACCTTCTTTATTTGTATTTCCTTGATTAAAGCAAAAGCAATAAATGGGGCATTTTTTTCCAAAATGCAGTTCTAAAATATAGAAGTGTAAGGTTTTTTTTTGTTTGTTTTTTTGGATACAAGATCGAGGCTCGTGAAAGAGCTAACATGAATCACACAAAAAGTCAAACCGACACATAAAACACAAAATAAGGGGAGCGGTAGACAAGATGGGGAGAGAGGGGGAAGGACACAAACACAACATTTGAGAGCAGGGACATCGGGAGATTTGTGGGAGGGAGAGGGCTTGGGGGGAGGTGGGAGAGGTATAAAACACATGGACACTGCAAGGACTTCCAGGAAAAAAGTTGGAATTTCAAAAAAGTATATCTGGGGTGAATTAGCAGGGGGTAGAAAAGATCAAGGTTTTGGATGGGGGAAGATAAGAGATGGTGGTGAACAGCTGTTTTAAAGACCTGGAGGGAGGAGTGGGATTGAAGGGAGTGGGGGAGTTTGTTCCAGAGGCGGGAGAAAAGAAGAATTGAAGAGTGAAGGTAAGCAGAGAGCCTAGATTTTGGCAGTTTAACCATAAGAGGGTTGCTGGCAGGTCTTGTGCGACCTGTAGGAATATTTGGGGGACAGAGCACAGACAGAACTGGAGGAGCAAGGCTGGAGAGGAGTCGGTAGAAGACAGAAAGACCACCTACCTGCCTGCGGTGAGTGAGTGAAAGGCCCTCGGAGATGGCTACATCGCAGGAGATTCCAATGATTCTGAAAGCTTTGGTTTCAACAGCGTGAAGCCGAGATAGGTATGAGGCAGGAGCACCGGCCCAGAGGGGGGAACAGTATTCCATTGAGCTGCGGATGAAAGCCTTGTTTGTGGTGAGGAGCTCAGGTGTGCCAAAGAAGGACTTCGCACGACGGAGGATGCCCAGTTGGCGACTGGCTTTGGAGGCCAGCTTGGAAATGTGATTTTTCCAAGAAAGATCATGGCAGATAGTGAGACCCAAAAGCTTGAGGGACAGAACTTCTTGGAGAGGATTGTTGAGAAAGTAGATTGGAGGGTTGTCCAGTCGGTCCTTTCGGAGAGACATTGTAAGAGTGTGAGATTTGTCAGGATTCAAACACATGTTCCACTTGTTTGACCAGTCTGTGATTTTGTCCAGCTCTGCAGAGAGTGAGGAGGCTGCAGACTGCCTATCTGAGGGATGAGGAATGGAGTGGGAGAGAGTGGAGTCATCAGCAAAGAGGTAGAGAGGATTTTCCAGAGAGTCGGAGAGATCATTGATGAAGACCAGAAATAGCACAGGGCCCAGAACACTACCTTGGGGAACTCCAGCCAGAACAGGAAGGGGAGATGAGAGAAATCCATTCAGGGCCACACGTTGACTACGACCAGAGAGGAAATCCATCCGCAACCCATGCGTGGAGATTTCCATGGATACCATAGGAGGAGAGTTTCGTGAGCAGAGCTGGGTGCCAGACCGTATCGAAGGCACGTGATATGTCAAGGGAGACGGCTCTGATTTCCTGTTTGGCATTGAGGACCTCCATCCATTGTTGAGACAGCAGAAGCAACATGTCCAGAGTAGAATGACCTGGTCTGAATCCAAATTGATGATCAGAGATCAAGCCATTGGAGAAGAGGAAAGATTTCATATCCGAAGCAACGATGGATTCCATGACTTTGCTGATAATTGGGAGCAGGCTGATGAAAGGTAACCGTTTAATGAACGTTATTTACATGGAAAGGTTTAGAATTAATCAAATTATGTTTATGTGGACAGGTGATTAGATTTGCTTTTAACTGAGGTTTTTGTGTGTTTTCTGCTGCTAGAAAATTACAAATCATTCCAATCAAAGGATTTTTCACCTTGTTGACGGACTTGATGGAAGCGCAACACTCATCGTGAGTGATGGCATATTGAACTGGAATTCAATTACAAATTTGGATTGCTAGTTGCATCATTATTGAGGTGCATCTGTGCCTGATCCCGATGCAGCGTGGCTGCAAGTGAGGTGCACGATGGACCAGGGTTGCAGTGACAACTGCAATCCAAATTTGTTCTCTTCAGTAACTGTTTAAGCACAGGCTGCTAATAATGATTGCGATTGTGTAGCATTGAATACTTCACTGCCTTCTTTTACGGATTCGTCACTTCCATTGTTGTGGTTCTCATCCACTGTGAACATTTTTGGTTCCATGTACAATTATTGTTATCGTTTAAGTGAATTGGAGATCTGTTTTCAAAAGGTAAAATAAATTAGTGTTTTAAAAGAAACCGGAAGAGGAGGAGGAAGAAGAGGAAAAGGAGGCGGAGCCAGTGAGGTGGACAAGGAGCCGAGCTGCTTTGAGGTTTTGAGCAAACGCTGGCGAACGAGGGTCACGAGTGAACTTTGGGGTTTCCTGGGAAAGGGATTCCTGCGACAGAGTTGTTATCGCTGTGACAGTTAAACCTGCATGACAGGTTTTGCGGTTGATTCCGAAGACAATAATTGGAATGCCGTTACGTCTCGAGAACGGACCGTTGGCCATTTTACCTCGCACCTGATTTCGGATCACTCCAGGCTTTTCACCTCGCTTCAACCATTTCACCGCATCCAGACGTAACCTGGTGTGTGTGTGTGTGTGTGTGTAACGTGGATTTTGAGTGGGAATTTGCGGTTCGCCGTCTGTGAAGCGTTGAACATCCATAAAAAAAACCACCTTTAGAGGCCATTTTTCCCCGCAAGCGGGGGTTGGCCTTTTTCGGGAACTGTGGTTGTTGTTGTTTTTCGGTCCCCTTTTTGAAGCAATGTTTTACGGCCGGATGCCCTTCCTGATCGCCAACCCTTTTTGCCGCCTTTAACGACAAGCAGGGAATTACCAGTGAACTGGTACTCAATTTGCCGACCTCGGAAGGATGACAGGCTGAGTCAACCCCCCTGGCGTTAATTCAGCGATTGACCGGGATTCGAACCCAGGATCCTAGGATCCTAAGCCGGCACCCTAGCCGCTAGCCCAACACCAGGGTATAAATGAACGTCCATACCCGAAGGTGTGATTTCCCAGTCGCCTCTTGAGGATACCTTTGCCTATCTTTGGCAGTGTGACTGTCAACCGAACAGGATTCTGGTCTCGATACGACATCGTTCTGACGATCACTGAAGCGTGGATCGACTTTGGCTTGATGCCGGGATAGAGACATTGGGAATGTTATTTTCGCTCACTTGGAACATAGCGAGTTATATTGTACGAAACTGATGGTACCATCATAGGAATGATATATATTGGTTGTACAATAATGATTAATATTATTATTGTGCTGTTATTATTATGTGACCTTAATACAATACTTGTTTGTTGGTAACAATTGGTGTGGTTTCACCATTGATCTTTGACACAGAATAACACATCTTTCTGCCGTGACTCCTCTCAGGGCTCGGAGGTACACCGTGACCGGGGTTTGGGGAGGAGCACGTAACGGAAATTGGGGGCCTCGTCCGGGATAGAATTCCCTAACATTCCCAAAATTCCCAAATTTGGAATTTTCTAACATTCCCAATTTTTTTCAAAAATTGGAATTTTTTTTGTGTGAAGGTTAACAGGTGCTAACTAATAGTCACCATGGTGTTTGACGAAGAAAAATTTGCGGCATCCCCTAATGAGGCACAGTTCCAGGCGTTAAAAAGATCGGAACTCATGATATTGGCCAAATATTTTAACTTGGAGGTCCGAGTTAATATGAAGAAAGCAGAGATGCAAGACATTGGTGGTAGAGTCTCTAGTGGGACAAGGAACATGGGAAGAGGTAGCCTTGGATTGGTTACCAGAGGATAAAGGAAATGTGGAGCTCTGGAAAATGGAGATGCAACTGCAGAGCCAGGAAAGGTTAGAAGAGAGAAGAGCAGAGGAAAGAGCAGAGGAAAGGAGAGCTGAAAAGGACTCGAGGAGAGAAGAGCAGAGGAAAAGAGAGCTGAAGAAGAAAGAAGAGCAGAGGAAAGAGCAGAGGAAAGGAGAGCCGAAAGGGAGTTAAAGGAACGTGACATGGAGTATCAGAAGGAACTTGAACTCAAGGAGCTGGAATTAATGGGAGAACGGAGAGAAGTAGTATCCATGCTGGCTAGTTCGACAACCAGTCAGAACTCTTGGGATGTTGGCAGGCATGTGAGGCTGGTTCCACCCTTCAATGAAAAGGATGTAGCCAAGTTTTTTTTGCACTTTGAGAAAGTCGCTCAAATGCTAAAATGGCCTGTGGGGTCCTGGACTATGTTAGTGCAAAGTGTTCTGGTGGGTAAAGTTCAAGATATATTTTCGGCTTTACCGATTGACCAATGTGTAGATTATGAGAAAGTGAAGAAAGCCATTCTCAAAGCCTATGAATTGGTCCCTGAAGCTTACCAGCAAAAATTCAGGAATGCCAGGAAGAGGGAGAGTGAGACCCATGTGGAGTTTGCCAGAATGAAGGAAACCATGTTTGATAGGTGGTGTGACTCGAAGGAGATTGGGAAAGACTTCAACCTGTTACGACAATTGATCTTGGTGGACGAATTCAAACAGTGTGTCCACGTGGACATTAAAGTACATCTGGATGAGAAGAAAGTACTAGAGTTGTATGAGGCAGCAACCGTGGCAGATGACTATGCCTTGACACACAGGATGGGGTTCCACAAACCTAATTTTCCACCTGGAGTTAGCCAGGGGAGTTATGGTAAATCAGGTTCGGAGAACAGATTTTCATGGAGGCAGCCTAGAGAGGACTATGGGGACAAATCTGATACCGTGACTTTTAGGGATCAGAAGACTGCAGTTCCAAGACATACCTATCTTCCGGGGGGCCCAAGGCAGACCACGAGTTTTTCCTCCGGGCCGACTTGCACTTTTTGCAAGAAACCTGGGCATTTGATGTCCCAATTTGACGGTCGTCGGCTTTTCTACATCTCGCGTCTTGTCCCTTATAGCCCTGGTCACCTTGGCTACCCTTTGCTCCAGCTCTCTCAATCCACGCTCCTCGACCCGCGTTACCTCGTCGCGTACCCTTGGGACCTGCTCGCCCGACTTGCGCCTCATGTCCTCCATCATTTTTTTATTATCCCTTCTTGCCTCTGCTATCCGTTTTTCCACTTCACACCTGGATTCCTCCCTCAATTTTTCCAGATCACACCCGGATTCGTCTGACATGGCGTCCCTCTTCCAATTATACATTGACTCTTCCATAGAGGCCCTCATTTGTGCCAGAAAATGGACCCAGTCCATCGACGCTGCGGGCGTGGCTGCCGTAGCCACGTGCGAGCCGCCGCCATTTTGTGCGTCTGAAACCTCCGCTACCGCATTCGTATTGCCTTCCTCCTCCATTATTCCCACTGCCTCCCTGGGGTCCTGGGTCGACTCTACCCCCTCTTCTAGCTCCCCTACCGGCATCCGGTCGCCTTGATCATCCATGGCACGATTTTAATTTGGATGTTAATAACAATTTCGGCCGCTCCAAATTTTGACCAAATTTTTTGATGTTCTTAAAAATTTGGTTTGGGTCCAAATCCCACTCCTGACACCAATTGTTACGGAAACGGGGACGGCGCTCCCCTTAGCAAGGGGGGCTTAATCCCCCTTCTATTTGCACTGGCCGTCTCCGATCCTGAAGCTACCCCACTCCCCTGTAGGGTGGGATTGGCCGAGGTGATTGGTCAAGGGATTCCCGTACACACCCCCGCCAATCCCTCCACAAGGCAGGTGGGTAACTCCGCTCGAAACCACTGACAAGATGGTATTTGCCGAGCGGGTTAGCAGTCCGAAGTTCGAGCCGTTAACAAAGACTAACCCGATTGCGGAGCTTTGGCCGAAATCGCACCACAGGAACTCAATGGGGAAATCTCTAAAACGATTGGATGAGAAACAAGAAATCAAAGAATGGAGGAACAGGTATTTATTAATTACTATTTACACAACCCAAAATCAAAGAGAAGAAAAGAACTCAAAGTAATAAACGGAAAATGGAAGGAGCAGAAGGACACAGAGCAAGCTTATCTACACAGGCTTAACTTATACCCAGGACAGAACAAACAAGACAAACTCACATACACGAATGGATAGTATGGCAGGGGTGGATGGCTGGAAGGGAGAGAAGAGTCCGTTCAGGATGGCAGGCTGGAGGCGAACGGCCGCCGACTCCTCCGCAATCTGGTTCACGCGCAGCAGCGCGTCAGAGTTTCGCGCGCAGGGGGTGTTCCAAGCGGCGTTTCCCTCAGGCCTCATACGTCCTCCGCCTCATGCGTTCTCTCTCCACTGCTTTGCCTGCCCACCTCTCTCCACAGAACTCTCTCCACAGAACTCTGCTCACCTCTCCACAGAACTCTGCTCACCTCTCCACAGAACTCTGGTGGGGGCTCCGTGCAACGGGTTATATAGCGCCACACCCTGGAACGTTCGCGAATCTCCTTGATCATTCTCTCTCCGCCCTCTCAAGCCAAACTCACTCATTCTTGGTTGGTTGATCGGGGCTGGCTGACTCCTCCTCTTGATGACGATGGGCGGGCCACGCCCTTCTTCTCAGAGTTAGAGCACATGGGCGATGGCGGCGAATGCAGTTGGTAATGGAGGTTCTGGGGCCATCGAAAGGGGATCTATCTTATTTGACTTTGGTGCAACGTAAGATCGACTATTGGACACACAGCCTTATCTGAAACACCGACTAATGAAATAACTATAGAGAGGTTCTATGATTGGCTACGTGCTTGTACATGGACTAGCTAAGGTGCTCATTTCAATTAACAGCCAATTAAGGGGGAAATGTACACGGGGGGTTATTAGGGATGTTAATACTAAATTTGATAAAGTGAAGGTTCTAAAAACCGCAACAATATGATTAGAACGTATTGTTTTGAATGTGACAAGGATTGGGATGAAGGAATACCCTTATTGTTGTTTGCTACGAGGGCATCTGTTCAGGAGTCATTGGGGTTCAGTCCTTTTGAACTTGTGTTTGGACACTCAGTGTGAGGACCATTGAAATTGGTGAAAGAACAGTGGCTACAGGAGGAGTCGCAGTCAACAGTGGTAGAGTATGTGTCAACGGTTAGGCACAGATTGGCAAAGGCTTGTGAAGTTGCGAGAAGGAACTTGAAAGTGGCACAGGATAAAATGAAAGTGAGACATGACAAGAAATCTCAGATAAGAAATTTCAATCCTGAGGACCGAGTGTTAGTGTTGCTTCCTGTTCCAGGTCAGCCACTACAGGCTAGATATTTTGGTCCCTATGCAATCGAAAGGAGGGTTAATGAAACGGATTACATGGTGACAACTCCCGACCGACGGAAAAAGCGGCAGCTGTGTCATGTCAACCGACTGAAGAAATATTATGAGAGGAAGCCTGTGGAAAAAATGGTTCCTGTCTCACCTGTCGTGCCTGTAGTCGGGGTGCAAGAGAATCCAGAGATTGAGGCGGGTGTGAAGTTTGATAACATTGATGACCAGGCATGTCCCAGATTGACGAACACGGAAGTGTTGAGCAATTTAGAAGAGAAATTAGGTCATTTGACGAGGGAACAACAAGGACAACTATCCAGCGTAATTTTTGAGTTTGCACATTTGTTCACAGATGTACCTGGTCGTACTGACTTGGTATATCATGATATTGAGGTGGGGAAGCCACTCCTGTGAAACAACACCCCTATCGGATGAACCCTGTGAAGATGGATTATCTTCGGAAGGAAGTTCAGTATATGTTGGAGAATGACATCATCGAACCAAGCAGCAGTGAATGGAGCTCACCATGTGTGTTGGTTCGAAAACCCGATGGCAGTTTTCGCTGTTGTATGGATTTAAACGGGTTAATGCAGTGACCAAGACCGACTCATATCCCATCCCGAGGATTGATGACTGCATTGATAGAATAGGCCCAGCTAAATTTGTAACTAAATTTGACTTGCTGAAAGGGTATTGGCAGATTCCTCTTACTGATAGAGCCAAGGAAATCTCGGCTTTAGTCACACCAAATGGGTTGCATCAGTACAAGTTTCTTCCCTTTGGATTGAAAAACGGGCCTGCTACATTTCAACGGCTGATTAATAAGCTTATTGCAGACCTTGAGGGGGAGGAGGCTTATCTGGATGATGTCATCATACACACCATGACCATGGAAGATCATGTCAAACAAATTCATGCATTTTTCAAGAAGCTGACCGAGGCAGGGTTGACCATCAACTTATCTGAGAATGAGTTTGTAAAAGCACAGGTGGTGTTCCGAGGCCATGTAGTAGGTCAGGGTCAGGTGCAACTGGTGACAGCCAAGATAGAAGCCATTGATCGCTTCCAAGTTCCAAAAGGGAAGAAGGAGCTTATGAGATTCTTGGGTATGGCTGGTTGGTACCCGCGGTTCTGCAGGAATTTTTCTGATGTGGTAGCCCCTTTAACGAATTTGCTGAGGAAAGAGACCAAGTTTATTTGGGATGACAAATGTCAAGCTGCCTTTGTCCACGTCAAAGCAATATTAATGAGCTCTCCTGTCCGAACAGCCCCGGATTTTCAAGAACCATTCAAGTTGGCCATTGATGCAAGTGATGGGGGGGCTGGGGCAGTTCTATTACAGGAAGATGGTGATAGCATTATCGAGCGTTTTTTTTTTTTTGGTTTTTTTTTTAAACTGTTGGTGTTTCCAACAGTTAAATAAAACGCAGACGCACACACAGACAACTCGCGTTTTATATATATGGCGTTTTATTCAGAGATGGCTGAACGGATCTTCATCCAACTTTCAGAGGTTCATCAGCGAGTGCCTGGGAGTGTTTTAGGCCAAAAAAAAAAAAAAAACGTTTTTTTAGAGTTAAAAACAAACAAACCAAAAAAAAAAAACGCTCGATAGTGCTGAAGCATTTTTTAATGAATGACAGTTATATACAAGTGCACATTCGCGTAAATAAATACAAAACAATAACCAGACATTTGAATACAAATAAATCAAACGATTCCGGAAGTGTATGAATTTGGTACGACAGCTTCTTCTTCTTCTTCCTGATCAGCATCACACTTAACTCAGAAACGTGAGCCACATTCACTCAGAACGTGAGCCACATTCACTCAGAAACATGAGCCACTCCCCTGCCTCTCCTGCCTCCCCCCTCCCCTTCTCCCCCATCTCCCACCCTTCCCCCCCTCCACTTCCCCCCCCTCCCTCCCCTCATCCTTCCCTGCCCCCCCCCCTCCCCTTTAAGATATAAATTCTCTGTAAAAGAGCTCCCACTTCTGACTGCTCCCCTTCCTCCCCTCTCTTCTCCTCCCCTCCTTCCCCCTTCCCCCCTCCCCTCCCCCTTCTCCCCTCCCCCTTCTCCCCTCCTTTCCCCCACCCCCGCCCGGCAACGCCGGGTACTTCTGCTAGTTCAATATAAATCATCAAATTAAAATATAAGAATTATACATAAAAATTCAACAACAAAAAACAAAAACCTCAAATAAATTCGATAAAATAAATCTACATTCTGCACACAAAATCCACAAATCAGATCACACTTAAATAATTAACCCCGAGCACGTAACACGACGCCCAATCAATCCAAGGTGTCCTCGACTCGGTTACAGGTTTGAGGTAATGAAGAACATATCATGCGCAAGTTTTACAAATTTATCACATCAAAAGAAAGGGAATAAAATCGAATGATAATGTTTCTCCTATTACGACCACAGTACTGTATTATTTTTAGGTCATCAGATCTGAATTGCGGAAGAGATGACGTTATAAAATGGGTCGTGATATCCAGATGTCTATCCATCTGTCCGGTCCTCCGTCCTTCCGTTACTTTTTGCTTTTTTTGCTATTTCTCCCTTATCACCACCAAGCTAATGAGTCCGAAACGTGACATATGAATACAAGACAGTATCCCGCACAATCGCCTAGGCTTTGATTTTTCTATTTCGGATCATGGGGGATTGGGGGGAGCAAAAGGTGGTTACCCCCTGAAACCTCGGATCCCTACACGCCCCTCATTTATTGACCGATTGCTCAGAAACCCGATACAGACCTTCTACAGTCACATGAAAAAGTAAGTACACCCCATGTAAAGTTTTGACTTTTTCAACATATTTCAACATACAGCTATTTGATCTTCATTTCAACAATATTGTAAGATAATGGTGATATAATATAACAAATATCATGAAACATTTACATTTTGTAGTCCATTGTATAATTTAAATAAACATAAATGCAAATTTCACACGTGGAAAAAGTAAGTACACCCCGACATTTATCACTACTTCAAATACCTAAAATTAGAATCAGGTGCACCAGCTCAGGTGCAAATGATTAGAACATCATTAGAGAGGATCTTGGAGGAACCTGTCTTATTTAAACCTCAGACATTTAGTTTGGTTTGCTCTTTGTTGTTGAAGTGTGCGGCGTCACCATGCCTAGATCAAAAGAGCTCTCTGAGGCCTTCAGAAAGAAGGCTATAGATGCCTACGAGTCTGGGAAGGGAGTTAAAAAGATCTCCAAACAATTTGAAATCAATAATTCGACTGTCCGGAATCACATCTACAAGTGGAGAAGATTCCAAACAACTGCCAACTTGTTCAGGCCAGGCGGCCCCAGCAAGTTCATCCCGAGAGCAGACCGCAAGATGCTGAAAGAAGTCTCTAAGAACCCCAGAATGTCATCACGGGACCAACAGGTAGCTCTTGCCACTGTTGATGTCAAAGTGAACGAGTCTGCCATTAGAAAGAGGCTGCACAAATTAGATCTACATGGGAGGTGGACGAGGGGGAAACCTTTGCTGTCCAGAAAGAACATCAGGGCAAGACTGAAGTTTGCCAATGAACACCTCGGCAAAGACCAGCACTTCTGGAACAATGTGCTCTGGACAGATGAGTCAACGGTAGAGCTATTTGGCCACAGTACCAGAAGACATGTGTGGCAAAAAACAAAGACAGCATTTGACCACAAGAACCTGATACCAACTGTAAAGCATGGTGGTGGAAATATTATGGTTTGGGGCAGCTTTGCTGCATCAGGGCCTGGGCAGCTCACCATCATAGAATCCACTATGAATTCTTCATTGTACCAGAGGGTGCTTGAGGATAATGTGAGGCCATCTGTCGGAAAGTTGAAGCTCAACCGAAGGTGGACCTTGCAACATGACAATGACCCTAAACATACCAGTAAATCCACCAAGGAATGGCTGAAAAGAAAGAAATGGAGGGTTCTGGAATGGCCGGGTCAAAGCCCGGATCTAAATCACATCGAGATGTTGTGGGGGGATTTGAAACGAGCTGTGCATGCAAGAAACCCCTCAAACATCGCACAAGTGAAATAATTTTGCATGGAGGAGTGGGTAAAAATTTCTCCCAGTCGATGTCAGAGACTGACTAGTAGACAGTTATAAGAAACGCCTACTTGAGGTTGTTTCTGCCAAAGGGGGAAATACCACCTATTAGAGCCAAGGGTGTACTTACTTTTTCCACATGCGAAATTTGCATTTATGTTTATTTAAATTATTCAATGGACTACAAAATGTAAATGTTTCATGATATTTGTTATATTATATCACCTTTATCTGTCAATATTGTTGAAATGAAGATCAAATATCTGTATGTTGAAATATGTTGAAAAAGTCAAAACTTTACATGGGGTGTACTGACTTTTTCACATGACTGTACTTGATGATCTGCAGGATCACCCGGTCTTAGATTGTTCAATTTCCTATTAGGGAGCCTCTAAGGGATCGGGAGTCTCCCAAGGGTTCAGCAGAGGTCTGACCTCCAACCTCAAGAGATGACCGTCAGCCCACTCGGGAATAATTTTATAGTTATCAGCACTCAGAAAAGAGATACAAGGTTGCATTAACGATACAATGTTCAGAGGTAATTGTTTTTTTTTTAAAACATTTGTACAAAATCGAGGCTCATGAAAAAAGCAAGATTAAAGAGCAGGAAATGTAACGCACCGACAGTGGGACAACGCGGCATCAATCAGCGGAACGAGCAAATAGGAAAAGATGAGGAGAGGGAACATCAACAGAGCCAAACGAGGGACATGAGCATGCTTAGGATAGCAAAGAGGAAATCGTCAGGATTCTTCGACTCCTTTCCCAAACTGTTATTGTCTGACAGTGCAGCTGCACTTGTGCATTGTTAAAAAGCGAATTGCTGCAAAAAATCTATTAGCCACCAGAGAAAGAAAATTCGTAAATGAGTGAGTGGACAGTGATTAATTTCAATGAATCAAATAATATAATGACATACACAACTGGTTCAGTCTCTTTTTCAACCAGTAGAACTCACCACTGCGATATTCTGCATTCTCAGAAGGTCATTCACAGCTTCTTCTGCCTCCTTTCCCTGGAACTTGACTTTTATTTGAGCTTCTGCCCAATTCTCCTGCATGGGATCGGAAAGATAAATGTATCACACGAGAAAGAACCTGCTCTTTATATTATATGAGATGTCCTGCTAGCGATTGGAGGTATTAGAGGAAGGTGGGAAGGTCAAGTAAACTTGCAGTACCTGCAAACAATAAATAAACATGTAAAATTGTACATAGTCGCAAATTAAAATACCTTACAAAGTCCAGAACTCACCTACATGAAGAGAGTCCTGTGCAAAAGTATTAGGCCACCATGTTTTTTCCACTAATTTGTAATTTCTCTCCAGCAGGTAATATAAACCCACACCTTTCCCAAGATATAGAAATCCATGACAATCAAAATAATACTGTCGTGCAACCACCGAAATTAATATTTGGCAGTCGCGGATGCCGATCACGAAGGCTTTAACTTCCGAGGCGAAAACTCAATGGCAGAATCCAAAACCAAAAGCCCCAAGCGCGCGGAAGGGAGGGGAACGGCGAGAGCCCCCGCAGCCTTATCTATTAAAAGCAACCAGGAAACTGCATTTAGCTATTTGTACAAGAAAATAATGCAAGGGTTTATTCAATGAAAGCAAGGACAGGAAAAAGCATGCGCCGGAAAATCTAATGCCTAATTTGGGATCCCACACACACAGATATCAGATACAAGACGAGGGGATCTGAATTAAAGAAAAGAACACGTCATGTAAAATGTATACGTGGACCTCGGCTTATCTGTCTTTGTCGTTGGCTCTGGCCGCCCTCCAACTCCGCCCCGTTCGGCGTCCCACGCGGCGCTCTCCGACTGCCTCTGAGCACCACAGCAACACGAAGGCCCGAGCCAATGCCCACTCCGTTCGCACACGAGGCCCCAAAGCAGGACAGCAAGCTCCACTCAGGCTCTGAACTCATCTCAGGATCTTCGATCTGAACTGCCTGAACTATGGTTATGGCGCTCGACACTCAACTCCGCGTCGGATCTCCGATCTCAACTGCAACTCGTGCGCACCTCGTCTCTCTACTCGGGATCAGATCTCTCCTCTCTTCTCGACTCCCCAAATGGCGTCCGGCCCCCGTTAATATCCCCGGCCGATGACGTCAGCTTTGGCGCTGTCAACCAATCAGAGCCTGCACCGACTCGCCAGCTCACCCCGGTGCACGCCCACTGCGTCACTCTCACTCCCGTCCCCTACTCCGTGGTCATAGCACATGCTATGCGAGGTGGATAGGCCTCTCGGAGGTGTAAATGGTGGCGGCCATTATCGGCGGTGTCCTGGCCTGATTTCTTCTGAGGTCATGTGAAGGGCGTTATTAGTGTTGTCCTAAGGGATCCTAACTAAGTGTTTAAGTGGTGTGAAGTGCCAAAATGGACAAAGGTTTGGCTAACCAGGTGAGACATACATTAACCTATGAACATTTATTTTTATTTTATTATTATTTTTTTTGTATACAAGATCGAGGCTCGTGAAAGAGCGAACATTAATCACACAGAAAGACAAACCGACACATAAAACATATAACATCGGGAGCGGTAGACAAGATGGGGAGAGAGGGGGAAGGACACAAACACAACATTTGAGAGCAGGGACCGAGAGACATGGAGACATCGAGAGATCTGAGAGAGGGCGAGGGCTTTGGGGGGGGGGGGCATGGGAAGGGGGCGGTGGGAGAGGTATAAAACATATGGACACTGCCAGGACTTCCAGGAAAGAAGTTGGAATTTCAAACAAGGTGGATCTGGGGTGAATTAGCGGGGGTAGAAAAGATCAAGGTTTTGGATGGGGGAAGATAAGAGATGGTGGTGAACAGCTGTTTTAAAGACCTGGAGGGAGGGGTGGGATTGAAGGGAGTGAGGGAGTTTGTTCCAGAGGCGGGAGAAAAGAGGAATGAAAGAGTGAAGGTGAGCAGAGAGCCGAGATTTCGGCAGTTTAACCATCAGAGGGTTGCTGGCAGATCTTGTGCGACCTGTAGGAATATTTGGGGGACAGAGCACAGAGGGAGCTGGGGGTGCAAGGCCGGAGAGGAGTCGGTAGAAGACAGATATAACATATAGATTAACATATAGATATGCTACATTAACATATAGATATGATTAACATGATAACATATCGATATGATTAACATATAACTACATTAACATATAGATTAGTAACATATAGATTATTATTATATTATTAACATATTATATGTTAACATGAAGGAGCTGCGCTCCAACGCGAGTCGAAAGAATTGACGCGACCAAAGACGGAATTCGTCCGAGTTGCTTTATTGAAACAAAACAGCTCAGGTATTCTGAAAAGCCCGTTTATCGGGCAGCAATATATATACACATTTATGCCCGGGCGTTTGCCCGGGAAAACCGAGACCGGGCATGCCCGGGTGTCAAGGGCGAGTCCTGGAAAGGCGAGTCTGGACATGCCCGGGCGTCCTGGACGCGGCCTGGCAAGTCGAGGCTGGGCGTGCCCGAGCGCTCTTGGCGAGCCCTGGAAAGGCGAGAGCGGGCATGCCCGGACGCTCTGGGCGAGCCCTGGAAAGGCGAGTCTGGACATGCCCGGGCGTCCTGGACGCGGCCTGGCAAGTCGAGGCTGGGCGTGCCCGGGCGCTCTGGGCGAGCCCTGGAAAGGCGAGAGCGGGCATGCCCAGGAAAGACGAGACCGGGCGTGCCCGGGAGGTTCGGGCGTGCCCGGTAACAGCGAGTCCGGGCATGCCCAGGAGAGGCGCGTCTGGGCCCGTCCGGACGAGCCCGGCATGGCGATCGCGCCCTGGCCGCGTCCTGGCAGGTGCAAGGCGATTGTGTACATTCAGCGGGAACCGCTACACATGCCCCTCCAGAATCGACCTGCACCGGCAGGGTCAATTTAAGGGGGGTCCGGATGACCCGGCCAAAGCGACCCCTGGAGGGTCGTAGGGGGGGGGGGGTCCGATCCGGTGGTGGGTGGTCGAGCGGGGGGAACTGTAGACGGGGGGCAGCCTCGGCGCGGAGGAAGGGCCAACCGTGGTGGTCGGTCGACGTCCACGTGCGCCGGTTTGAGGCGGTCCACAGAGATCCGGTCCGACCGGCCGCCGACGTCGACGACGAAGGACTTGTCGCCCCGTCGCAGTACCCGGAAAGGCCCGTCGTACGGCGGCCGGAGAGGCCCCCGGTGCACGTCATGACGCACAAAGACGTACTCCGCTGTGCGAAGCGCCGGGGGCACGTAGGACTGGGGGCCACCGTGGCGGGACGTTGGCAAGGGGGCAAATCGGAGGGCGGCCTCCTGGAGGTCGGCCTCCTGGAGGTCCGAGCGCTTGTGTGCGGCGGACCAGGGACTGGTAGCGTCGGGCACAAACTCGCCCGGGACGTGGAGCGGCTGGCCGTAGACGAGCTCGGCGGCGGACGCCCGGAGGTCCTCTTTGGGGGGCGTGCGGAGGCCCAAAAGGACCCACGGCAGCCGGTCGGTCCAACCGTCGTCCTGAAGGCCGGCCATGAGTGCGGCCTTCATGGAGCGGTGAAACCGCTCGCACAACCCGTTGGCTTGGGGGTGGTAGGCCGTGGTGCGGTGCAGCGTGACCCCCAACGAGCGGGCGACCGCGCCCCAAAGTTCGGACGTGAACTGTGGGCCGCGGTCGGACGAGATGTCCGCCGGTGCGCCGAAGCGCGCGACCCAGGTGGCGATGAACGCCTGCACCACGTCGGCGGTGGTGGTGGAGGTGAGGGGCACGGCCTCCGGCCACCTGGTGGTCCTGTCCACCATGGTGAGCAGGTGGGTGAACCCCCGCGATGGGGGCAGGGGACCCACCAGGTCCACGTGGACGTGGTCGAAACGCCGTGCAGGCACGGTGAAAGGTGCTAGCGGGGCCTGGGTGTGGCGGTGGACCTTGGCCCGCTGGCAGGCCGTGCAGGCGTTGGCCCAGTCGCGGACGTTCCGTCGAAGGCCGTGGCAGACGAAACGCGCCGACACCAGCTTCTGAGAAGCTTTCCGGCCCAGGTGAGAAAGGCCGTGCATGGAGGCGAAGATGCGGCGCTGCCAGGAAACGGGCACGATGGGGCGAGGCTGGCCCTGGGAGACGTCGCAGAGCAGGACGGTGCCCGCGAAGGGGATGTCGGCCAGGCGGAGGCCCGTGTCCGCCGCCCGGAGGGCCTGCACCGAGGTGTCGGTGGTCTGGTCGGCCGCCATGAGCGCGAAGTCCACGCCGAGGTGGACCGCGTTCGCGCTGGCCCGAGAAAGACAGTCGGCCACGGCGTTGTCTTTGCCGGCGACATGCCGGATGTCCATGGTGAATTCCGACACGGCGGAGAGGTGGCGCTGCTGGCGGGCCGACCACGGCTCCATGACTTTGGCCATTGCGTAGACCAACGGCTTGTGGTCGACGAAAGCCGTGAACGGGCGGCCCTCCAGGAGGTGTCGGAAATGGCGAACGGCCAGGAATAGACCGAGCAGCTTGCGGTCGAATGTGCTGTATTTTAACTCGTTCGGCCGGAGCTGCCGGCTGAACAAAGCGAGTGGCTGCCAAACCCCGTCCACCCATTGTTCATGGACGGCGCCCACCGCGTAGTTGGAGGCGTCCGTAGTGAGGGCGATGGGCGCGTTCAGCACCGGGTGAGCCAGCAGCGTTGCGTCGGCGAGGGCCCGTTTTGCGCTCGCGAAGGCCGCGTCCATGGCCGCGGACCAAACGATGTCATGCTTGGCCGGCTTGCCCCAGAGGGCCTCGTAAAGGGGCCGCATGAGCTGAGCAGCGCGGGGCACGAATCGGTGATAAAAATTCACCATGCCGAAGAACTCTTGTAGGGCCTTGATGGAACGGGGACGCGGGAACGTGGTGATGGCCTCGAACTTGGTCGGCAGCGGCACGGCCACGGTCTTGGTGATGCGGTGGCCCAAAAAGTCAACGGTCGTCGTGCCGAAGTGGCATTTGGCCGGGTTGACAATTAAGCCGTGCTCGCTGAGGCGACCGAACAGTGTTCGGAGGTGGAGGAGGTGCTCGGCGCGGGACGTGCTGGCGACGAGGATGTCGTCCAGATAGACGAAAATAAATGGCAGGTCGCGCAGCACACCGTCCATTAAGCGCTGGAACGCCTGGGCCGTGTTCTTGAGGCCAAACGGCATCCTCAAAAATTCGAACAGGCCGAACGGCATGATGACGGCCGTCTTCGGGACGTCGGCCGCCCGGACAGGTACATGGTGGTATCCCCGTATCAGGTCAATTTTGGAAAATATGACCCGTCCCGCCAAACGGGCGGAAACATCCTGGATGTGCGGGATCGGGTACCTGTCGGGGGTGGTAGCGTCGTTGAGGCGGTGGTAGTCGCCACACGGGCGCCATCCGCCCCCCGGCTTTGGCACGATGTGCAGTGGTGAGGCCCACGCGCTATTGGAGCGCCGCACGATGCCGAGGTGCTCCAACGCGTCGAACGCGGCCTTTGCCACGGCGAGCTTGGCCGGGTCGAGGCGGCGGGCCCTGGCATAGACCGGCGGGCCCGTAGTGGGTATGTGGTGCTTGATCCCATGCCGCACTGCGACGGCCGAAAACGTCGGCTGCGTGAGGGCCGGGAATTCCGCGAGCAGGCGAGCGAACTTGTTCGCCGTCGGGAGGGCTCACGCCAGTTCGGTCGGCGCGGAGCTGCTCATGATGCACGCCAGGGAGCTGAAGGTCTCGGCGTTGACAAGGCGACGACGTTTGACGTCGACCAGCAGCCCGTGCGCGCAGAGGAAGTCGGCGCCCAGCAAAGCCATGGGGACGCAGGCGGTCACAAAGGTCCACTGAAAGCGCTGGCTGGCGAAGCAGAGGGTGACGTCGCGCGGGCCGAAAGTGCGTATGGCCGAGCCATTAGCAGCGACCAAAGAGGGGCCGCAAATGGCGTTCCGCCTGTCCTGCTCGGAGGCGGGTATGACGCTCAGTTGGGGGCCGGTGTCACAAAGGAAACGCCGCCCGGACGCTTTGTCCCGAATAAAAAGCTAGTTGCCCGAGTGGCCGGCGCTCATGGCTGGGAATGAACGCCGGCCCGGCCGTTTCCCGACTTGCCGAAAGTGCACGGGGGTCGGCACGTCCGAGCCTTGTGTCCGAACCTGGCGTGGTAATAACACCACGCCTGGTCAGGTGGAGGCCCCGGCCGTCGTGTCGGCAGCGGTCGGCGCGGCGTGGCGGCCGCCAGTTGCACCGGCAGTTCGGCCTTCAACCGCGCAGGGCGCTCGGGCGTCGCCACGGACGGCGGCAGGCTCCAGGTAGCCGCGCCGATGTGTTGGCCCGCCGAGGAGATCTTATCGGCTTCCCTGACGAGGGCGCGGGGATCGGTGATCGACGTGCCAGCCAGGGCGAGGCATACCGGGTGAGGCAGCTGGCGAAGGAACAGCTCGCGGAACAGAAAATCCGGAGAGTGCTCACCGAGCAACGAGAGCATATAGTCCATGCGCTCGGACGGGCGCGTGTCGCCGAGCTCGGGCAGGTCGAGCAGGCGCCGTGCGCGTGCCGCCGGCGAGAGGGCGAAAGCGTCGAGGAGGAGCGTCTTCAGCGCGTCATACTTGTCGGCAGCCGGCGGGTGCTCGAGGAGGCTCAGGGCGCAGGCCACGGTGGCGGAACCGAGCGCTGCCACGACGTGGTGGAAGCGGGTGTCGTCCGCGGTGATGCCTCGCAGGGCGAACTGGGAGTCCGCCTGGGCGAACCAAACAGCCACGTGAGCCTCCCAGAAGGTAGGCAGTTTAAGAGTCACTGCCGTGTCCATGTCGGTAGGTCACCAGTGAAGGAGCTGCGCTCCAACGCGAGTCGAAAGAATTGACGCGACCAAAGACGGAATTCGTCCGAGTTGCTTTATTGAAACAAAACAGCTCAGGTATTCTGAAAAGCCCGTTTATCGGGCAGCAAGATATATATACACATTTATGCCCGGGCGTTTGCCTGGGAAAACCGAGACCGGGCATGCCCGGGTGTCAAGGGCGAGTCCTGGAAAGGCGAGTCTGGACATGCCCGGGCGTCCTGGACGCGGCCTGGCAAGTTGAGGCTGGGCGTGCCCGAGCGCTCTGGGCGAGCCCTGGAAAGGCGAGAGCGGGCATGCCCGGACGCTCTGGGCGAGCCCTGGAAAGGCGAGTCTGGACATGCCCGGGCGTCCTGGACGCGGCCTGGCAAGTCGAGGCTGGGCGTGTCCGGGCGCTCTGGGCGAGCCCTGGAAAGGCGAGAGCGGGCATGCCCGGGAAAGACGAGACCGGGCGTGCCCGGGAGGTTCGGGCGTGCCCGGGAACAGCGAGTCCGGGCATGCCCAGGAGAGGCGCGTCTGGGCCCGTCCGGACGAGCCCGGCATGGCGATCGCGCCCTGGCCGCATCCTGGCAGGTGCAAGGCGATTGTGTACATTCAGCGGGAACCGCTACAAACATATATATTATTAAGACATATAGATTAACATTAACATATCGACATTAACCTATGAACGCCCTATATACTCGGGCTCTGCTCATTAAACCCGACACTACCTATCACCCGAATCTCCTGGTAGATTCACAATTATACACCTTAACCGACAAAACGCCTACACATGGACTTATTACAGGTAGTGTTCCTTACCTCGACATCTCTAAGCATGGTACCTACTTAGATCTATTCTGCTCTATATATAACTACCCAAATTCATAACAATACTTTTACACCAAGAAGGCAATTCCTACAGAGGAATATCCTGAAAAACAGGCATTCCCAGATGTGGCATTCAAGCAACAATATAGAAGCTTAATGAGACTGGAGAAGTTAAAGGAAGAAAATGGATTGGAAGGCCAAATAAACTGAACAAAACAGTTGAGCATTATTTAAATAAAAGTTCCTTAAGGAATAGAAAACAAAATCAAGTGTGGAACTTACACAAGAAATGGCACAGACATCAGGGGTTGAAATGGACTCATTTACTGTCAGAAGGCCTCTTGTCAAATGTGGTCTCCATGGACGAGTTGCTGTCAAAAAGCCCTTTTCTGGGAAAAGGTTAAAGAATAGCCAATAAACTGAAATATGCCCAAGAACGTCAGAGTTGAGATGCTAATCAGTGGGGAAACCTACTTTGGAGTGACGAGTCAAAGTTTGGAATTCTTGGAGCACAGAGAAGCCAATATTTCAGAAGTGGGGTTGGTAAGAAGTACATATAAAAGGATCCGTGCCGACAGCCAACTGTGGAGCATGGTGGAGGTCTGTTCAGCTTTGGCGATGTATTTGTGTTGCTGCTGTTGGTGATTTGGTGAGAATTGAAGAAACAATGAATGTTGCTAAGTGCAAAACAGATCCTAATATATCATGGTAGTGTGGCGGACACGAAAGCTCACTGGCGCGAGGGCATCATTCCGCGCACCAAGTGGGCGGCGGCCACGCCCGAGGGGTAGGCGTGGCCGCGGGATATACACCGGGCGCGCAGCCCGGAACGCTCGAGTGTTACAGTGGAGCTCTTGAATAAAGACTCTTACAACTTACCGCGTTTTCCGCTTCCTCCTTGCTTACAAGCAGCGCGCGTAACACCGCGCTTCATTGGTGACCTCCGACGTTCTGGTCAGCCGTCACTGACCACCCGAACCCGCCACAGCCATGGCAACCAACGCGGTAGCGATAAAGCTCCCCGAGTTCTGGGAAGCTCAGGCGGAGATCTGGTTCCTGCAGGCCGAAGCCCAGTTCAGGCTTCGACGCATCACGGCGGACGAGACACGCTACGGCCACGTGGTCGCCTCCCTCGGGGCCGGCGCGGCCGCCCGCGTCGTGTCGGTCCTGAGGAACCCACCGGCCGACGACAGGTATGAGGCGATCAAGCGTCTCCTCCTCGCCACGTTCGGCCTCACGGTGGACGCACGGGCCGATCGCCTCTTGGACCTCCCCGAGCTCGGTGACACGCGACCGTCAGTCCGAATGGACCATATGCTGTCGCTCATGGGCGACGAAACCCCGAACGCTCTATTCCGGGCGTTATTTCGATGCCAGCTGCCGGCACGAGTACGCCTCGCGTTGGCCGGTTCCGCGACAACGGAACCCCGCGCGCTCGCGGCCGACAAGTTCTACGCGGCTTTGGACACGCAGGCGAGTTTCAGTGCGGCCGTAGCGGCTCCCAAGCCCGAAACTGCTGCGGGTGCCCACCCCTACTACGCGACGCACCTTGTAGCCGCTGAACCTCCTGCGGGTGCCCACCCCTGCTCCGAGGGGCGCCTCGTGGCGGCCGCCACGCCCCGCCCACCACCACCGCGGAAACCGCGGCCTCCGGCTTCGCCGCAAACCTGGTGCCATTTCCACGCTAGGTTCGGCCACGAGGCTCGGCAATGTCGCCCGCCGTGCTCATTCGGCAGGTCGGCAAACACCCGGGCCGGCCCTCGGTAGTGGCACTGAGCGCCGGCCGATTAAACAGCCTCCTGTACATAACGGACACCTTATCCGGGCGCCGTTATCTGTGCGACACGGGAGCGCAGGTGAGTGTCGTTCCCGCCGGTACGTCCGACAAGCAGACCGCGGGCCGGGGTCCCGCTCTGCTTGCTGCCAACGGTACGAGCATTCGCACGTACGGAAAACGCTGCCTTTCTCTGCGGTTCGGAGGGCAGGTTTTCCGATGGTCGTTCGTGACTGCCGACGTGCCTATGGCACTGCTCGGCGCAGACTTCCTCTGTGCCAATGGCCTGTTGGTCGACGTCAAGCACAGAAGGCTTGTCCAGGCTGAGACGTTCAGCTCGCTCGCTTGCGCGCTGCCCGCATCGTTGAGCAGCTCACGGAGCGGCTCATCGAGCGGCTCGCCGAGCGGCTTGCTGAGCGGTTCGGTTGCGGCCAGGTTCATCTGCATGCTTCCGGCAGCGGACGCATTCACCCGCCTCCTCGCCCGTTTCCCGGCCCTCACGAGGCCAACCTTCTCGGCGGGGACCGTCAAGCACGGGGTGGAACATCACATCCCCACCGCCGGGCCACCGGTCTACGCCCGGGCACGCCGCCTCGAGCCGACGAAGCTCGCAGTAGCTAAAGCGGAGTTTGCTATGCTGGAGCGGCTCGGCATCGTGCGGCGCTCCGAGAGCGCTTGGGCGTCGCCGCTCCACATCGTGCCCAAGCCCGGCGGGGGATGGCGATCGTGCGGGGACTACCGCCGTCTCAACGACGCCACCACCCCCGACCGCTACCCCGTCCCCCATATTCAGGACTTTTCCGCCCGCTTGGCGAATATGTCCTTCTTCTCGAAGGTGGACCTCATACGCGGTTACTACCAGGTCCCCGTCAGGCCGGAGGACATCCCGAAGACGGCTGTCATCACGCCGTTCGGTCTTTTCGAATTTCTTCGGATGCCCTTCGGTTTGAAGAATGCAGCTCAGGCGTTCCAGCGCCTCATGGACAGCGTCTTGCGCGACTTGGACTTCATCTACGTCTATCTGGATGACATCCTCGTCGCAAGCGCGTCCCGCGAAGAGCACCTACACCATCTCCGCATGCTCTTCGAAAGTCTGGGCCAGCACGGCCTGATCGTGAACCCCGCCAAGTGCCGGTTCGGTGTCGTCGAAATCGACTTTTTGGGGCACTGCGTCACCAGGCATAGGGCCGTCCCCCTACCGGCCAAGGTGGAGGCGGTGAAGGGGTTTCCGCGCCCCCGCACGATCAGGGGGCTCCAGGAGTTCCTGGGCATGGTAAACTTTTACCACCGTTTCCTGCCCCGCATCGCCCAGCTCCTGCGCCCCTTGCACGAGGCCCTCCGAGGGAAGCCGGGCAAAGGTGACGTCACCTGGACCGAGCATATGGACGCGGCGTTCGAGGGCGCGAAGCTCGCCTTGGCTAACGCCACCATGCTCACGCAGACGCGCACCCGGCGCCCGATGCACCGATCGCCCTCACCACCGACACCTCGGATTACGCGGTGGGCGCGGTGCACGAGCAATGGGTGCGTGGAGCTTGGCAACTGCTGGCGTTCTTCAGCTGGCAGCTTCGCCCGCCCGAACGCCGGTACAGTACCTACGACTGCGAGTTGCTCGGGCTCCACCTGGCGGTCAGGCACTTCCGCCATCTGCTCGAGGGCCGTGCGTTCACGGCCTTCGTCGACCACAAGCCACTGGTGTTTGCGATGGGCAAGGTCGCCAAGCCGTGGTCGGCCCGGCAGCAGCGTCACCTCTCAGCCGTGTCCGAATACACGACGGACATCCGGCACGTCGCGGGGAAGGACAACCCGGTGGCGGATTGCCTTTCCCGGTCCGTTGCCCACGCGGTCCACCTCGGCATCGACTATGCCCGGATGACGGCGGACCAGGACCGCCGTTACGGGCCTCCGTGTCACCGAGGTGCCGTTCAACGGCGTGGGCACGGCCCTCTGGTGCGACGTCTCCCTCGGGCGGCCTCGCCACATCGTGCCCGCGGGCTGGCAGCGCCGGATTTTCGACTCCATCCACGGCCTGTCCCACCCGGGCACGAGGGCCTCCCAGAGGTTGATCGCCGACAAGTTTGTCTGGCATGGCCTCCGGAAGGCCGTCCGCGGCTGGGCCAGGAGGTGCCTCGCGTGCCAGCGCGCGAAGGTGCACCGACACACCCAAGCCCCATTGGCCCCGTTTGCGGTGCCGGAACGTCGGTTTGACCACGTTCACGTGGACCTGGTGGGACCTCTGCCCCCCTCGCGGGGTTTCACCCACGTCCTAACCATGATGGACCGCACCACCCGGTGGCTGGAGGCCGTGCCTTTGGCGTCAACGACGGCGGCGGATGTCGCGCAGGCGTTCATCGCCACCTGGGTCGCGATGTTCGGCGCCCCCTCGGACATCTTGTCCGACCGCGGCCCCCAGTTCACCTCGGAGCTCTGGGGGGCAGTCGCGCGGGGGCTCGGGGTCCAGCTGCACTGCACCACGGCCTACCACCGCCAGGCTAACGGCCTGTGCGAGCGGTTCCACCGCTCGTTGAAGGCCACGCTCCGGGCGACCCTCCGCGACGGCGTCTGGGTCGACAGGCTCCCCTGGATGCTGCTGGGCCTCCGGACGGCGCCCAAGGACGACCTGCGCGCATCCGCGGCGGAGTTGGTCTTCGGGCAACCGTGATGCACGTATGGGATGAACGGCGAGGGTGTGCGAGAAAGCACACCTGAGTTGGTGGTGGAGCGGGTGCGAGAGAGCACATCGGAGCACGTTAGTGGGTGGATGCAAGAGTGCACGCCCATGGTGAGTTACGGAGGACGTAACGGGGGAGAGGTGTGGACCGAAGTGTGCGAACGGCGAGTGTGCGCAGGAGGTGTGGTGTGTAACAGGGAGTGCATTGGTGGAATAGACGGAGTGTGTGGAATGTACGGACGGCGTTGGAACGCCGGGCTTTGTGAGTGTCAAAAGGGTCGCGTGTGCGTGTGAGCATGCGAGTAAGGCATCGACGTTGACCGGGTTAGCAGTTAGGGCGACGGATAGCGGGCGCTCGGTGCGCGGAGCCCTTTGGCTTTGTTGGATGCGAGGCCTCGCGCGGATCGATGCTGCGTCGCCCCGCTTCGGGGCGTTGCGCACGATTCGGGCCTGGCCCCGCCCTGCACGGTCGAGTCCGGGCCTTGTCGGGTGAGGCGACCGGTCCGGTTCAAGGGCGAGTAGGAGGAAGCGGACCGGAGCCCCCTGGCGGGGGCGGGGTTCCGACCGGGTGAGATTGAGCCATCGGGCCCGGGACCGCAAGGTGCCGCGCCGAGATGGTGTGTGGAATCTCGGCCTGACCAAACCACCTCCCTTGAACCGAAAGCCGGACGGATTCAACCTGCAGGCGACCAAACCACCCGCGTTCATTGCTCGGCTGTGCGAATCCGAGTTTTAATGACGTCATGATGCACCGAGGCTCAGATATAGTGGACTGTGATGATGATAGTGTTTTGAATCCGAAATTGAAAATAGTGGCTATGATTGGCAGAGATGATTGGCAGATATGATTGGCAGATGATTGGCAAATTGTGATTAGTTGGAATTTGGATGAGCCAAATTGGTAGTGAGAGATACCCGATGTGATGGGATGGCAACTCTGCCATCCCTCACAGCGGGGGCAAAGGAGCAATAGTTTTATGGGGTTGGCAGTGAAAACTAGCCCGGGAGGGTTAGGATATCGTGTGTAGGGACCTAGAGATTGACCATAGGTGACTAAGTTTAGGTAGCAACATTGAACCGGTAGTGGGGACATAGAGAGTAGGGTGCATCAAACGCCCCATGATTTTCAAAAAGTTGTTGTATTTTAATGTCTATTCCCTCAAATGTTACACTTGTTGGTAGAAGTATGTATGCAAAAAATAGATGAAATCAGAGGTGGTCCTGGGTGGCCACCGGCCACTTTTATATATTTAGGGCCATTTAGGGCCACAGCTAAACTACTTTACAAGATAATGTAAAATTAACTACAAGATAATGTAAAATTAACCATTATACCTATATACAAAAGTAAAGTCCTACTTTTACTAAATGCCTAATATCAAACAGTTAAAACAACCTTACATGTCAATGTAAAATAAACCAAAATCGTTCTTCATATTACAAAGTTGTAGTACAGTGTTGTAGTATTGTACTTTCATTGATTAAAAGTTTGAAAATGTATTAAGCACAACGCCAATGTCACTACTCCAACTTTGCTCGTTTCCGCAAATTTGGCCTCGCTTTGCGGTCACATTCAACCACTTGAAGAAGATTTTGGAAGTGGTCTTCTCTTCTTGCAGTTGAGACAAAATCAGTTGCGAGCTTTACTGCTCTCTCCGCAGGGTCATTCACAACATTAAGCCCATCCACAATGGACTTGGCTGCCTTGAAGTGCTCATTGTTCTGCCAAGTGTCAACATCCTCTGTTAGGAAGGTCATATCTAGGTGAAGAAGGTTTACTGTAAACCACGAGTCCTCATTCACAAGATCAGCCAGGGTTGTCGCTTCTGTAATTTTTGGAAATGACGGTTTGCCATATCCAGAACCGTAGCGGTGTTTTGGAGTGCTTGGCATTTCATCTGGTTGTATGGCCAGTAACACATCTGCAAGGGCACGACGATCCTTTTGAGGAATTGCATTGCTGAACAGTGCCAAAACAACCAGTTCTGGGGTTAAATACCACAAATGTCTATCAAAGGCTTTCACAGCGCTGACTGAAATGGTTGAGTTGACAGCTTTATAGTTGAGCAGAGTCTTGTAAAAGCACAAATCAAACCATGGGGGCATTTGAAGCAGACTGACATATGAGCCACCAATCACAATAAATATAAACAACAAAAACAACAAACTCCTTCAGTTTTTTCTGTTGATGTTGTGTTGTTACAGTTCCTCGAGGTAGTAGAGAAATTTGCTCTTCAAGTAGGCATATTTTGATGGAATAAAGAATCTTTGACATCCACCTTGCTTTATGCATGGCCCCTGGTCTGTGGAGTGTTCCTTGTTTTGTGACATCATCATCGAGGACTACCTGGCAGAGTTGTGCCATTTCCTTGTAGTCTTCCCTACAGTATGAAGCGCTTGTGCGGATTGTGCTTAAAACCTTGTTTTTGCAGGATAAAAGCAGCTGTTGTGCATAGTCATTGTACATGGAAATGTCAATTTTGGTTAAACTTTCATTCTTTGCATGCGATATGCGTTCCCAATTCTTCTGGAATTTTTGGAACAAAGATACTTCTGGAGACTTTGATGCCTCAATTTTGAGAACGTCAAACACATGATCCAGGATTACCTCTCCAACATGATGGCGACATGCACACCACAGAAGAGCACGGTCCAGTTTTGATTGAATGGTAACACAGGCAGCTGTAACGTGTCCAGTGTTTGATGCTGTTGTGTCAAAACATAAGTTGACAACTGATTGTTTGCACTTCCATGAATGTAGATACGTGTAAGTGTGCTCGGCAATGATGTCACCTGATGACCTATCACTTCCAGGAGGATATCTAGCCACCCCCAGTAGCTTTACATCAGTGGCATTCCCAACCAACACTGGCAATCTTTCTTCCTTGACATTCTTGTTTGTGAGCGTTGGTATCTGCTTGCCATCCCAGTGAAGTGTTGCAGCTGTTGGGGCGATCCAATTTTCTTGAATATCTTTGGCGATAGCACTTGTTATTGATCGTCGAGCCTTATCAGCAGTTGAGTACGACTTGGCCACACGACGTGGATCACCTCCTGCCTCTTGAATTACAGCTTTGGTGAGCGCAACCTGTTGAACAGGAGTTATGTTTAGTCGAGTAGCAACAGACACAACTGAATGTCTTTTCAGAATATCATGAGGAATAAAGGCAGATGTACCTGCATATGTTGACCTGTGGTGACTACGCTTCCTTTGAAACTCTGGAATCGCCTCTTCTTCAGTTTCTTCCAAGCTATCTGCAGAGTCACTATCATCAGAGCATACAGAACTAATTGTCATCTCTTGTACACTGGATGATTCATGACGTTCTCGTCTTGAAGCTTCCGCTAAGAGGCGTTTTTCTTTTCTATGATCTTTATCAACTTTCTTCTTGTCAACACCACCAAATGAGGCTACTCTGTCAGATTTCATTGACTCTAAAAATACTCTATCTTCCTCATTCTTAATGTTTGTCATTGCATCTTTTGTCCATACACCAAAGGTCTTATCAAGACGTTCATTCATGGTTTGCAACTTAGCCAAAGTGCTTGGAGATTCTCGGCGAGAAACAGGTATTTGACGCAATTTGTTATTGTCATTAAGAAGGTCAAGTATTAGTTTGCAGCATTGATGGTCTGAAAGCATAGGAATATTTGCTTTAGTGTAGAATTTTTTCAGCTGGATAAGGACGATGCTGGCAGATTTCCATTTCAGTGGCTGAGTTTGTTTGCCTTCACATATTTCTTTCTGGATGTACCACATCACGCATCGAAGAACCTGCCGGCAAGTTGGGAGGCGGACTCCTGTCAATGTACCATCTGCTTCTGTAAAAGCATTGCCAAGACCAAAAATGGCACTTGCTAATCTGGTCTTCTTATCTGCCATCTGAAAGAAAATAAAGGATATTATTAGACTACTAGTATGGGACCCACGATTAGACCTCCGATTTCATTCATGTAAAAATACAAACTAATTATCAAACCATCGTTTTTTGCATAAAATTGTTATATTTGTATTCCTCTCATCAAGACCTTCAATTTGATACCAAACATGACTAGGTTTGGGTGTAAAATAACAAAATCAAACATTTTTACATAGTGCGGCCCCGAAAATGGCCCTAAATATATAAAAGTGGCCGGTGGCCACCCAGGACCACCTCTGATTTCATTTATTTTTTGCATACATACTTCTACCAACAAGTGTAACATTTGAGAGAATAGACATTAAAATCCAAGAACCTAAGGGCGTTTGATGCACCCTAATAGAGAGGGTAGTTGGATGATAATGATGAGGGAGCGCAATAGTTTAAAGGGGACGACTGGGAAGCGCAAGTTCCAGAGGGGTGTAGTTAGATGAGATGATGCCGTGTGTTTGAGGATCAAAAGTGTATTGAGCAGGGTATGAGTAAATGATTGTGATTGTGAGTTGTAGTGAGATTGCACAGGTGTGCAACTGGACAGGTGTATGGAGCAGTGTATGAGTGAGTGATCGTGATGTGAGTTGTGCTGACCAAATGGTCCAGGGAGGAAGGAGGGTGCAGGTGGCACCAGGAGATTGCACAGGTGTGCAACTGCAGGTGAATGGAGAATGGTTGTATGGAATAAATGGTATGGAATATATGGAGTATGGAATGGATGGTCGTGGAGTGAGTATGGTGGAAACTGTGGAGGGGAGTGGATGGTGCGAAGGTGTGGATGGGGGAAAGGAGGATGGACCCCATCACGAATACCCGGGGAGGGTAGTGTAAGAGTTAGGTAGAGGGTACAGGTAAATTGTGGATGGATATTGGCATCGGTGGTGCGTGGTGGAAGATGGTGATTGAATGGGTGCATTAGTGACGTGGAAATGGCTGGGCGTGTGGCCTGTTAGTGTGTGTAGTTGATTGGGCACTCCACCACTGTGAGGATGTCGGCCAGGTGAGGCCGCAGGTGGGCTCTGGGAGCCGGTAGTTGTTGTGGATGGGGCCCGAGGATCCGGAGGACGGACCCGGGTAGCCCAGTGCCAGAGGGCACCGAGGGGTGACAGAGCCAGGAGGGGCCTTCCCCAATTAGATAGGTTAGGTGAGGAGCAGGTAAGCTCGGAGGCAACTACAGTGGTGGAGGTGTGCAGGTGGGTAGACCTGCTGGGAGAGCTGCACGACCCAGCCCGGAAATTGTGCAAGGGCACCGGGAGATGAATCGGGGGAGTGAGACCCCAAATTGATAAAGCACCACAGTTTAGTCAATGGGAATTTGGTTCTTAAAACCACATAGAGTAAGATTGCCAATGGATTGGCAGGGAAGACCCCGGGTAGTGTAAAGTGTGTAATGTCAGTTAGAGGATAGTTAGGATGGAAATCTCCTTGCACCATCTACATCCACTCACCTGAGGTGACAAAGCTCCACACCATGCCATGGTTTGTTGTTTTTATTATTTTGGTGCAAATGTTTGGATTGTGAGACGCATCATGACGTGGGTGTGACATTGTGCTGATGTTCCATCTCTTCCTCCTTATGAGGATTGATGATGAATTGGGTGATGGCAAATTTTGGTTAGAGAGATTGTGGTGACGAATTTGGTATAGGAGAGATATGGGGAGACGTGACAGTGATGAATTTGTAAATGTGTAGATTGTTGTAAATATGGGGTAAGGGCAAGGGTAGAGTAGGTGACAGGGGGGGTGACGTACGGTAGGGACGAGCTTTTCTCCGCTCCGTCTACATACGCACCTCGCCTTGCATTGCCTTTATTGATGTGTACCCTTGTGACCTTACCCCTCGCTCATCTGTCTTTTCCCCCCTTTGTCTCCCACATGAGGACTGTGCGCCACTGGGCACCGAGGGGAGCGTGCATGAGTCCGCCATTGTGTGCCCGAAACTCCCGGAACCAGCTGTCTGCATCGATGCACCACATTATGGACCACATGTCTGTGGCTGAGCACCACTTATGGACCCCATGGGTTGGGGCATGGCCCCTCTGCTGGAACCGGCCATGAAGGCCCGAGATCTTGCTGGCGGACCTTGGTCACAGAGCACCTATTCCCCACAGATGAACCACACATAGTCGGTCCTGTGGGCCATAAATAAATAGAAAAACGGACACGGTTGTGCACTTTCATTTTATGTCCAAATAGGCCGCCAGCAAAGAAGATGACAACATCAGGAAGAGAGCATTAGCCAACAGAGGGAGCCGAAGAGCAAGACACCACCAAGGGTTTGTTGGTTTATTTTTATTATTGAACAGTGATGACTGTGCACCGATTGGTTCCTGAGGGTGTATTGGTGCGTTTTTGGGTGCTTCATGGTGCGTTGATGCAGAGCATACCGTCTCCCCCCCCCCCCCTCCAAAAAGAACAATCACAGGTCCTGGGTTAGTTTTGTAAATAAAATAGCGTCGTTGTAAATAATGCGACCCCACCGTAAATGTATAGTTTGAAGACCATTCCGCAATTCGGTTAGTTGTGGGCGTGAATCTGTTAGGCAGGGTGCAATGGAGCAGCGGGACATATTTATTTATGTTTTAAAACTGTCGCACTCAGGGTCAGGTTAAATGTAGAGGGAACTACACCTACGTGCCACACTAAAAGTAAAAGTAATAGGCCGGGACGTGCCTAAGAGGAGGAGGGTGCAGTGTTGTGGATATGAGAATGGTGGTTTTTTTATTGTTGTGTAAATAGTGTAAAAATATCGCCCTCCTTCCTCCAGTTGTATATAAAGGTCAAAAAGGGCGTCCCGTAATTAGGTCATCAACAATCACGTTAGCCAATCATAGATTTCCTCCTTGTTGGTAGTTTATTTCCTTATTCTGTGTATTAGGCTAAGGCTTTGTCTTCCATTAATTAATACTCCATTGCACCAAATCAATTAAGAATAGCTCCCCTTCAATAATTCCATTTCCCAGCCAAACTCTCCATCTCTGGGTAAAGCAGTTCACAAGCGTGGGGTGCGCGCCCTCTCATTTCGCTGCTATAGTGAATATGTGCTCCGTGCTCTGTTTGAACAGGAGCGGCGGGGTCGCCAGGGAGAGGCAAGCCCAGGGCGCGCCACGAAGGGCGGGGCTGTTCAGCCCCATGCCCAAATAAGTAAACAAGCCGTGGCTCACCACGAGGGGCGTGCCGACGGCGCCATGCCCAAATAAGGAGACAAGCCCGTGGGATTGCCATACAAGGTCACGAAACAGAGCACGGGGGGGAGGGCGGTACCGAAACCGACGAGGGCGTGTCACACCCGCGCTGAAGGTATGAGAGAAGGGTGCGACGATCGCAAAAAGAAGAGACACCAGAGATACGGCAGATGAGTCCAGGTGCGTCAGAGAGTTGGCAGTCCACCGGGAGAGAGTTGAGAGTTGCACCGGAGTTGCGTGAGAGATACGGAAAGCCTTTGGGTGGTTGTTGCGTGAGAGATACGAAAAGCCGTTGACAAAGAGCCGCTTCAACGAGCCCCGTTTCAACCAGCCGCGTGAAGCCCTGACGGGGCAGCGAGTGACCCTGCCGGTGTGCGGTGTAAAGCCGAATACAAGGAGCTGCCGGCTCCTCGCTTCCCGCCCGGAGTGGACCTGCTCGCTGTGCCCTGTGATCCCACCTGCTCATCCCTCCAAACGATTCCTGTCCTTCCATCCTTTTGTGTACGTGAGTTTGTTTTGTGTGTTCTGTCCTGGGTAATAAGTTAAGCCTGTTTAGTTAAGCTAGAGTTTCACGGTGTCCTTCTGGTCCGTCCCTCTTTCTACATTATTTTATTATCCTTCCTCCTCCTTGGTTTCTTTCAATTGTGTAAATAGTAAATAAATAATAGTAGTATTTCCAACCTTTGGCCTTCGTCTTCCTCTTCTTCACATCCGTGTCATCTTTGTCTTTTCCCCATTGAAAACTTGTGGCACGATTTGGCCCACGTTTAAGGAATCGGGTCTTAGTCATTGTTAACAGTTCGGGCCGCGGCCGCCATCCGCTCGGCAAATCAACACCTTATCCGCGGTCCGTAACAATATATATATATATATATATATATATATATATATATATATATATATATATATATATATATATATATATATATATATATACTAGCTTGGTGAGGCGAAGCGTAGTTACTGAGGAACGGGCTTATTTTAGCTGAGGATAATGACTGTACCTGAGTTGCTGTGTTGTCATGATTTACACCAATCATAATACAAACAATTATTTTGCACAAATGTATTTGTTGTGTTTGTGATATTACATTTTTATGGGCAATTTATGTTGAAGATTCAGGTTAAATGTTTTTTTTTCAAGAAAGAACCCCTCAGCACATACAGTCACGTGAAAAAGTAAGAAGACCCCATGTAAAGTTTTGACTTTTTCAACATATTTCAACATACAGCTATTTGATCTTCATTTCAACAATATTGATAGATAAAGGTGATATAATATAACAAATATCATGAAACATTTACATTTTGTAGTCCATTATATAATTTAAATAAACATAAATGCAAATTTCACATGTGGAAAAAGTAAGTACACCCTTGGCTCTAATAGGTGGTATTGCCCCCTTTGGCAGAAACAACCTCAAGTAGGCGTTTCTTATAACTGTCTAACAGTCTCTGACATCGACTGGAAGAAATTTTTGCCCACTCCTCCATGCAGAATTCTGTCAGCTGTGCGATGTTTGAGGGGTTTCTTGCATGCACAGCTCGTTTCAAATCCCCCCACAACATCTCGATGGGATTTAGATCCGGGCTTTGATTTGGCCATTCCAGAACCCTCCATTTCTTTCTTTTCAGCCATTCCTTGGTGGATTTACTGGTATGTTTAGGGTCATTGTCATGTTGCAAGGTCCACCTTCGGTTGAGCTTCAACTCTCCGACAGATGGCCTTACATTATCCTCAAGCACCCTCTGGTACAATGAAGAATTCATAGTGGATTCTATGATAGTGAGCTGCCCAGGCCCTGATGCAGCAAAGCTGCCGCAAACCATAATATTTCCACCACCATGCTTTATAATTGGTATCAGGTTCTTGTGGTCAAATGCTGTCTTTGGTTTTCGCCAAACATGTCTTCTGGTACCGTGGCCAAATAGCTCTACCTTTGACTCATCTGTCCAGAGCACATTGTTCCAGAAGTGCTGGTCTTTGCCAAGGTGTTCATTGGCAAACTTTATTCTTGCCCTGATGTTCTTTCTGGACAGCAAAGTCCCATGTAGATCACCCTCCCATGTAGATCAAATTTGTGCAGTCTCTTTCTAATGGTGGACTCGTGCACTTTGACATCAACAGTGGCAAGAGCTACCTGGAGGTCCCGTGATGACATTCTGGGGTCCTTAGAGACTTCTTTCAGCATCTTGCGGTCTGCTCTCGGGCTGAACTTGCTGGGGCTGCCTGGCCTGAACAAGTTGGCAGTTGTTTGGAATCTTCTCCACTTGTAGATCATCTTCCGGACAGTCGAATGATTGATTTCAAATTGTTTGGAGATCTTAAGTCCCTTCCCAGACTCGTAGGCATCTATAACCTTCTTTCTGAAGGCCTCAGAGCTCTTTTGATCTTGGCATGATGATGCTGCACACTTCAACAACAAAGAGCAAACCAAACTAAATGTCTGAGGTTTAAATAAGATGGGTTCCTCCAAGATCCTCTCTAACGATGTTCTAATCATTGGCACCTGAGCTGGTGCACCTGATTCTAATTTTAGGTATTTGAAGTAGTGATAAATGTAGGGATGTACTTACTTTTTCCACATGCGAAATTTGCATTTATGTTTATTTAAATTATACAATGGACTACAAAATGTAAATGTTTCATGATATTTGTTATATTATATCACCTTTATCTATCAATATGGTTGAAATGAAGATCAAACAGCTGTATGTTGAAATATGTTGAAAACTTCAAAACTTTACATGGGGTGTACTTACTTTAGCACGTGACTGTACATCGGGGAGGGGTAGGTGCAGACTGGAAGTTTGGGACGATTACATCTCACCACCACGTCATTCAAAACACCTCACCACCACGTAATTCAAAACACCTCACCACCAAGTAATTCAAAACACCTCACCACCAAGTAATTTAAAACACCTCACAGCCATAAAACACGTAATAAAAACACCTCACAGCCACGAAATTAAAAACACCTCACTACCTCGTCATTTAAAAACATCGCACCAAAAGTAATTCAAAATACCTCACCACCACGTAATTCAAAGCACCTCATCACCAACTAATTCAAAACACCTCACCACCACATAATTAAAAACACCTCACCACCACATAATTATAAATACCTCACCACCACGTAATTCAAAACACCTCACCACCATGTGACTTTAAAACACCTCACCACCATGTGATTTTAAAACACTTCACCACCACGTCATTTAAAAACACCTCACCACCACATAATTCAAAATACATCACCACCACGTGATTCAAAACCACCACAACGTTATTAAAAACACTTCACAACCACGGAAACAAAAGTTTGAGGAAGCCGTTAAGTGACTACACAGACACTGCCCAGATGTGTAGATATATAGATAAATGACTGTACCCGAGTTGCCGTTTTGTCATGGTTTAAACCAATCATAATTCAAACAATTATTTTGCACAAATGTATTTGTAATATACGTGATATCACATTTTATAAACAATTGAAGTTGAAAACTTAAGTTTAAAAAAAAAATTCCCCAGATAAATTCCCAAAAAAAAAAAAAAGGAAAATTTTTCAAAGAAAATACCCTTAGGACATACCCACGGGAGAGATATGTGCATACCAGAAGTTTGGTACGATTTCACAAAAGTTTGAGAAAGTAGTACAGTGACAAGAGAAGACAACACATGACAACACAACACAGGACAGGACAGACGCTGCACAGATATATATGTATACACTCACACACAAACATTCACATTCACACACATTCACACACATTTACACATTCACACATATATATACACACATATACACATATATATGCACACACATTTACACATTCACACACACATATATATATATATATATATTGTTACAGATCTCAATGTCGGCCCCTTTTCCCCTTACCAAGGGGGGATTAATCCCCTTGTCTGCGACTGACCGACGTGAGTCCTGAAGCTGACCAGCTCCCTCCACGAGGCAGGTGAGCAACCTCGTTCGAGACCGCGGACAAGATGTTATTTGCCGAGCGGATTAGCAGCCCGCGGCTCGAACCATTAACAAAAACTTGACCCGATCCTATTCGTTGGCCAAATCGTGCCACAGGTATTCAATGATGGAAAAGACAAGGACGATCGGATGAGGAAGAAGAAGAAGGCAAAAGTAGGAAATAACAGGATTTATTAATTATTTACACACCACCAAAGCAGAAAAGAAATGAAATGCAATTTACAGGAAAATGGAAGGATCAGAAGGACAGAGCAATTCCTTAAACAAGCTTAACTTATACCCAGGGACAAGACACACAAAACAAACACGTACACAAATAGGGAATTGCAGGCAGGAATGGCTCAGGGAGCGAATGGTCCAGGCCGATGGTAAGGATGCGTCAGGGGGGGGAGAAGGATCCAGGCAGTGGTAAGCGTTGAAGTTCACGCTCCGGGCTCGGTGCGAACAGTAGCCGGCAGCTCTGTGTCTTCACAACCCCAGCGACAATAGGGCCCCTAGAGGGTCTCGGTTTATTGCCGCAATATCAGCACCCCCTCACGTCTTTGCTTCTCCGGTTCAGCTGGATCACACATCTCCTGGTTCACGCATCTGCCGCATCTCTCTGAAAAGGCTTGCGCGGGCGCTTTTCTAACGCGCTTTTAGATCAATGCGCGCCACGCACGGGATGGTATCTCATGAACCCTGGTTGGCTGGTGGGGGCTCGCTGGCTCCACCTTTTGATGACGATGGGCGGGCAACGCCCTTGATGTAGCTCCTCCCCCCTTCTTCTCCGAGGCTTGACCACGTGCGTAATGGCGGCAAAGGCGCTGACAATAAGCCAAAGCAGTAGTGGCGAATGCCGCCGTACTGGCGCTTATTAGGAGGCCATGGGGGTGTCGGAGGGATCCTATCTTATTACAATTCGGTGCAATGCAGGGTCAATTAATGGGAGACAGAGCCTTAAGCTAATACACATGATAAGGAAATAACTATTTAGAAGGGTATATGATTTTCTACGTGCATGTATATGGACTAGCTACGGTGCACTCATTTCAATTAACAGACAATTAAAAGGGGAAATGTACACAGGAATTTTAATACTAAATTTACAAAGTGAAGGTTCTAAAAACCGTAACACAGCACCCTCATTCCTCACGGCACGTCTCGGGCCGACAAAACTTTAACTTAGTGTGACACGTAGGTGTCGTTCCCTCTACAATTAACCTGACCCTGAGTGCGACAGTTTTAATACACAAATAAGTATGTCCCTCTGCTGCATTGCACCCGACCTAACAGATTCACGCCCACAGGACAACCGAATTGCGGAATTGTTCTCAAACTACACATGAACGGTGGGGAGCATTATTTACAAGTGACGCTGATTGGACTATTTACAAAACGCAACCCAGGACCTGTGATTTCTCTTTGGGGGGGGGGGGGGTGGGGGGACAGCCTGCACTGCATCAACGCACCAGCACCAATAAAGAGCACCATAAAGCTCCATAAAGCACCAGTCAGTGCACAGTCACCACAGTTCAAAATAAAAAAACAAACCCCTGTTGGTGGTCTTCCTCTTCGGCTCCCTCTGCTGGCCGTTGTTCTTCCAGATGTTGTCAACTTCATCTTCTTGGTTGCGGCCTATTTGGTGGATATAAAAAGCACAGAACGTGTCCACTTTTTATTTATGGCCCACAGGGGCCGACTAGGGGTGGTTCACCTGTGTGGCATAGGTGCCACGTCACCGAGGTCCGCAAGCAAGATCCTGGGCCATCGTGGCCGGTTCCAGCAGAGGGGCCATGCCCCAACCCGTGGGGTCCATGAGTGGTGCTCAGCCACAGACATGTGGTCCATAAGTGGTGCGTGGATGCAGGCAGCTGGTTGCGGGGATTCGGGCACACAATGGCGAACTCCCTCACGCTCCCCTCAGTGCCCAGAGAGCACGATCCATGGGTCGGGGAAGGAAGACAGAGAAGACAGGTGAGTGAGGGGTAAGGTCACAAGGGTACACATCAACGAAGGCAATGCAGAGTGAGGTGCGTCTGGAGACTGAGCGGAGAAAAGCTCGTCCCTACCGTACGTCACCCCCCCTGTTACCTACTCTACCCTTGCCCTTACCCCATATGTACACAAAAAAATCTACACATTACCAATTCGTCGCTACTGTCACGTCTTCCCCATATTTCCCCTACTCCAAATTCGTCACAATCCCACTAATCCAAACTTGCCATCACCAATTCATCATCAATCCTCATAAGGAGGGAGAGATGGAACATCAGCACAATGTCACACCCACGTCATGATGCGTCTCACATTCCAAACATTTGCACAAAAAAAAACAATAACATGGCATGGTGTGGAGTTTTGTCACCTCAGGTGAGTGGATGTAAATGGTGCGAGGAGATTCTTAATCCTAACTACTTCCTAAATGACATTAACACACTTTACACTACCCGGGGTCTTTCCCTGCCAATCCATTGGCCATCTTACACTCTATGCGGTTTTAAGAACCAATTCCCATTGACCAAACTGTGGTGCTTCATCAATTTGGGGTCTCACTTCCCCGATTCAACTCCCTGTGCCTTTGCACAATTTCAGGACTGGGTCGTGTGGCTCTCCCAGCAGGTCTACCCACCTGCACACCTCCACCACTGCAGTTGCCTCCGAGCTTACCTGCTCCTTACCCTAACCTATCTACCTGGGGAAGGCCCTCTGGCGCTCTCCCCACTCGGTGCCCTCTCTGGCACTGGGCTACCCGGGTCCGTCCTCCGGATCCTCGGGCCCCATCCACAACTCTAACCGCTCCCAGAGCCCACCCGCGGCCTCACCTGGCTGGCATCCTAACAGTGGCGGAGTGCCCATTTAACTACACACACTAACAGGCCACACGCCCAGCCATTTCCATGTCACTAATGCACCCATTCAAACACCATTCTTCCACCACGCACCACAGATGCCAATATCCAACCACAATTTACCTACTCCCTCTACCTAACTCTTAAACTACCCTCCCCGGGTATTCATGATGGGGTCCATCCTCCCCATACACACCTTCACACCATCCACTCCACTCCACAGTTTCCACCATACTCACTCCACACCATCCATTCCATACTCCACATATTCCATACTCCATGTATACCACACAACCATTCTCCATACACCTGTATTTGCACACCTGTGCCATCACACCTGGTGCTTCCTGCACCCTCCTTCCTCCCAGGCTTCTTCAATCATTCAATACAATGCACAACCACAATTGTTCCTCATACACTGCTCCATACACTTCCACGCTCACTACAATCCACAATCACCATTACTCACTCATACACTGCTCCATACACTTTCGATTCTCAAACACACGGCATCATCTGCTCTACCTGGTTTCCTTCTAACTTGGTGCTCCCCGTCTTCCCTTTAAACTAAGCACATACCACGTCGTTATCATCCATTCTAACCTCTCTATGTCCCCAACTACCTGTCCAATGTCGCTACTTACCTCTACCGTTACCTATGGTCATCTCTAGGTCCCTAATCCATTATCCTAACCCTCCCTAGGCGAGCTTACACTGCCATAAACCCCATAAAACTATAGCTCATGTGCCCCCTTGTGAGGGATGGTGGATTTGCCATCCCACCACATCGGGCATCTCCTACTATTAATTTTGCCCATCCAATTTCCTGCAAATCAAAATTTGCCAATCACTGCCAATCATTCTACCAATCATTTGCCAATCATTACTGCCAATCCTATCCACTATTTTCAATTTCGGATCCAAAACACTATTACCATCACAGTCCACTATATCTGAGCCTCAGTGCGTCATTACATCATTAAAACTCGGCTTCGCAAAGTCGAGCAATGCATTCGGGTGGTTTGGTCGCCTGCAGGTTGAATCCGTCCGGCATTCGGTTCAGGGGAGGCGGTTTGGTCGGGCCGAGATTCCACGCACCATCACAGCGCGGATCCTTGCAGTCTCCGGCCCGATGGCTCAATCTCGCCCGGTCGGAACCCCGTCCCCACCAGGGGGCGAAGGTCCGACCTGGCCCCCTCCCCCGGAATCGCACCGATCGCCGCTCTGACACGGCACCGACCATTCAGTGCGGGACCTGGCCCGAATCGTGCGCGACGCTCCGAAGAGCGACGCGCTTACGGTCCCGGCCGGTCCTCGCTGCAAACAAAGCGCACCGCGCACGCTATCCGTCGCCCTAAACGCTGCCCCGGTCAACGTCGATGCCTCCCGGACATGCTCACACCACTCGTTCCGTTTGTTTCTCATACATCCCAAGCACTTCGTCAATTCCACCACCGTACTCCCTGTTACACACCACACATCTCGCGCACCCTCTTGCGCACACTCGCCGTTCGCACACTTCCTTAACACACCTCGCGCACCGTCTTGCGCACTCTCCCTCGGTACGTACTCCGTACCTCTCATGGGGGTGCACTCTTGCATCCACCCACTCAAGCGCTCCGATGTGCTCTCCCGCACACACGCCACAACCAACTCAGGTGTGCATTCTCGCACACTCTCAACCATTCCAAGCGTGCATTCTCGCACCCGCTCCTTCACCAACTCACTCTCCGTGTCACACTCCGTACAATCCGACGTGCATTCTCGCTCGCACTCGGTTTCACACTCGCGCTCCAATGTGCCCTCTCGCACCTGCGCCACCACCAACTCACTCCCCGTGTCACACTCCGTACAATCCGACGTGCATTCTCGCTCGCACTCGGTTTCACACTCGCGCTTTGTAACACGCTCATTCCCCGATGCACACTTTTTTCCCACAAGCACGCCATTTCCACTCACACCACTCACAGGGGACCCTTCACCAACGCCCGGATGCTTTCTCGATCCCAAGCGCGCGAAAATTATTTTGTCACCAAACATCCTCCTGGAAAATCTCCCCGCACAATATACAGCACGACTCACCTGGGGGATTCTTCTCCTTCGCTCCAACACCACCTGCAAACTTTCATTGGTGTTATTAAGCATAGCATCGTGATGTGAGCAGTGACTTTGCACATTATCCATTCCTTCCTCCAATTCCCGGGCTACCTCCGTCGTCTTTTCAATTTCAACTATACCCATTATTTCTTTGTTCACCTCGACAACCGTTGGCTTTAATAAAATTCCCTCTACCTCAGCGGTCGCCGGCTTCTCCATACCCCGGGTCGCGATGTCTACCCCGGTCCAGTTACCTGTGCCTTGCTCCGACTCGCTCAACCAGCGCTTCTCGACCCGCTTTACCTCGTCGCATACCCCTGGGACCTGCTCGCCCAACCTGCCGTCTCTGTCCCTCTCCGCTTCCCTTACCTCATACGTGGCATGCCCCCTCGCGAACCCCTCATTAATTTCTTGGGCTCGGTCATTTATGCCCTCCAATTCTCCCGTATCACACCTTGTTTCGTCTATCATGGCGTCCATTTTTGCATTCATCTGGATTAGCAATAGTTTAATGCTCACCCAGTCTTGCACAGGGGGGCCGGCTATCGCCGTCACGTACGGGAGGGCGCCATTTTGTGCACCCCCAAGCTCGTGCGCGAGGCCGCCATTTTGTGTGTCTGAACCCTCCGCTACCCAATGCGTATTGTGCTCATCCCTAACTCCCAAATCCTCCCCGGGGTCCTGGGTCGATTCTACCCCTCCTTCTAACTCACCCACTGGCATCCGGTCGCCTTGACTATCCATGGCACGATTTTAAATTTGGATGTTTTAATAAAATTTTGGCCACTCGTAATTTTGAGTGCGCTAGGCGCACTTCAGGTCCGAATCCCACTCCTGGCACCAATTGTTATGGATCTCAATGTTGGCCCCTTTTCCCCTTACCAAGGGGGGATTAATCCCCTCGTCTGCGACTGACCGACGTGAGTCCTGAAGCTGCCCAGCTCCCTCCACGAGGCAGGTGAGCAACCTCGTTCGAGACCGCGGACAAGATGTTATTTGCCGAGCGGATTAGCAGCCCGCGGCTCGAACCATTAACAAAAACTAGACCCGATCCTATTCGTTGGCCAAATCGTGCCACAGGTATTCAATGATGGAAAAGACAAGGACGATTGGACGAGGAAGAAAAAGAAGGCAAAAGTAGGAAATAACAGGACATTAATTATTTACACACCACCAAAGCAGAAAAGAAATGAAATGCAATTTACAGGGAAATGGAAGGATCAGAAGGACACAGAGCAATTCCTTAAACAAGCTTAACTTATACCCAGGGACAAGACACACAAAACAAACTCACGTACACAAATAGGGAATTTCAGGCAGGAATGGCTCAGGGAGTGAATGGTCCAGGCCGATGCTAAGGATGCGTCAGGGGGGGAGAAGGATCCAGGCAGCGGTAAGCGTTGAAGTTCACGCTCCGGGCTCGGTGCGAACAGCAGCCGGCAGCTCTGCATCTTCACAACCCCGGCGACAATAGGGCCCCGAGAGAGTCTCTGTTTATTGCCGCAATATCAGCACCCCCTCACGTCTTTCTGTCTTCTCCGGTTCAGCTGGATCACACATCTCCTGGTTCACGCATCTGCCGCATCTGCCGCATCTCTCTGAAAAGGCTTGCGCGGGCGCTTTCATAACGCACTTTTAGATCAATGCGCGCCACGCCCGGGATGGTATCTCATGAACCCTGGTTGGCTGGTGGGGGCTCGCTGGCTCCACCTTTTGATGATGATGGGCGGGTAACGCCCTTGATGTAGCTCCTCTCCCCTTCTTCTCCGAGGCTTGGCCACGTGCGTAATGGCGGCAAAGGCGCTGACAATAAGCCAAAGCAGTAGTGGTGAACGCCGCCGTACTGGCGCTTTTTCGGAGGCCATGGGGGTGTCGGAGGGATCCTATCTTATTTCAATTCGGTGCAATGCAGGGTCAATTAATGGGAGACAGAGCCTTAAGCTAATACACATAATAAGGAAATAACTATTTAGAAGGGTATATGATTTTCTACGTGCATGTATATGGACTATCTACGGTGCACTCATTTCAATTAACAGCCAATTAAAAGGGGAAATGTACACAGGAATTTTAATACTAAATTTACAAAGTGAAGGTTCTAAAAACCGTAACAATATATATATATATATATACATATAGATATATATATTTATTTATATATATATATATATATATATATATATATATATATATATATATATATATATATATATATATATATATATATATTGTTGCGGATATGGGATTTGCATCCATCCATATCCGCTTGTAAATATTCCCCTATTTCCTCAATACTTCCCAACTCTCCCCAATCCCCCATTCCCTCGTCCCATTTTCTGTAAACAACACTCTGTAGACCCGACCTCCCCCTATTTCCCCCATTAAATGTCGCACCCAGGTTCACCGCATCTCATGTAAGACAACTATAGGACATCTTGCTAGTTATTCTTAGTCTATGTCAGTTAAGGATTCGTTTCCATTAATTCTGACCCTTCGTTGCACCAGAATGTGATTGTATGGCACCGTTAGGAAGTTTAGGACCTCCCAATACCTCCCCGCAGCTCTTCCTCACAGTTCAGCAACAACAACAACAACAACAACAACAACAACAACAACAACAACAACAACGAGCGCAGGGAGTGCGCGTCCTCACTCCGGCTTGGTTGGTAGGGGTGGTGGGAGGGCACCAGGCCTTCCCAACGAGCCGCCATCGAACATGTGCTCGACGGGGTTACCAAACAGGGGCTCCCTGTCAGCTCCTCGTCAAGGGCAGAGCCCGGTAACCCCCGCACCCAATGGAAGCGGCGGACCGGCCCCAGTGGGGCGGAACCAACCAGCCGAGGGCGTGTCACTCCCCGCTGAGCATGCGCAGTGAGAGGGAGGTGACGTGAGATGCGCGCTGAGCTTGGAGCAAGCAAGACCACCTCCGAGCGCTGTGAGGCCTCCCTGCATCTTTTGGACCGTGCTTTATCCTGTCCCCGAGCCAAGGTGCACCTTGTGCTATCGACCTACCTGTCCCTTCCTGCCATCAATCCCTGTGTAAGTCTACCTTGTCCGTTTGTCCGTGGTCTGTCTGGGTTAAGATAAGACAGTATTTAAGTGCCCATCTCTTCTGTATCTTTACCTCACTCTGCCTTGTAATCTACCCCCTTTTCTCCACCACTGTAATTATACCCTCCTCCGGAGGTCTTGAGAACTGTACCCCTTGCGTTGTTTCATCTATCCCAGTCGTCGTGTCCTTTCCATCATTGATTTAGCATAGCGCGATTTGGCCAACGTCTGGGTGAATCGGGTGAGTCGGGAAGAAATGGGGAAGCACTGTTCGGCCGCGGTAATACCACCGCTCGGTAAATAACATCCTAATCCGCGGTCCGTAACAACTGGTGTCGAGGAGTGAGATACGAGGCCCGAACCAAATTTATAAAACAGTTAAAAAAAAATAATTTGGTCAAAATTATAAAGTACCGAAATTTGCTTTTGTTTTACAAAAACCCGAATTTTGAAAGTCGCGCTATGGCAGATCAAGACGGCTGGGTTCCGGTAGAGGAGAGTGAGGCAGGGTCGATCCAGGACCAAATTGAGGGACATGAGGAGAGCGAAGCAGTGAGGGCGGCAGGTTCGCAAAATGGCGGCGCTAGGCATGGGGAAGAGGAGCGCGAACAACAGGTCGGCGCCGCGCAGGGGATTGCGGTAGCTGTACCTGTGCCGCCGATGGACATGCCCCAGAATAGCGAACAATTGGAACAAAGAATGGGCAAGCAATTAAGGAATGACATGGGGGCCAATAGCCAACGGTTAGAACAAAGGATGGGGTCCAATAGCGAGAAATTGAGGGAGGACATGGGGTCCAATAGCGAGAAATTGAGGGAGGACATGGGGGCCCAGATCGGAGGGTTAGGGAGTAGAATAGAGGGATTAGGAAACAAATTTGAGGGACTAGACAACAAATTTGAGGGATTAGACAATAGATTAGGGGAAATACAGGAGGGGTTAACGGGGGTAGAAAACAGAATGGCCGCTCAAGAGAATCAAATGGAAGGGATGAAAAAGGGGTTAGAGGGGTTAGAAAACAGTATGGAAGGCAAATTGAGGGACATGAGGAACCAAGCGGAAAGGGAAGTTAAACAAATGGGGCAGCAGATAGAGGGGGTCAGAATGGGGTAGAAACTAAATTGGATGCTCACAGGGAGGAAATGGAGCAGATGAGGGTGGCATCTGGGCAGGAGATGCAAGTGATGGGAGGGGAGATCAGAAGAGGTGTGAGTGAGGAGGTCGGAGGAGTGCGCGAGGAGGTGAGGCACTGTGAGGAGCGCATGAAGAAGGAGGTGAGAAAGGGGACTGTAAAATTGCAAGGTGGTATAGAGGAGTAGACGCTGGGAGTGGAACAGCTGACGGAGGGACAAAAAGAACTAACGGAGCAGGTTCAAAGGAACACTGCGGTACTAGGAGGGTTAAAAGCGACACAAAACGACATAAAAAATGACTTGATAGCGACACAGAGGCAATGTCAGATGGTACGTGAGGGACTGACAACGAGGTTGGACGAGATGACAGAGGTAATGGAGACGAAGGACCGGCAGGTGAGGACGCACATAGAAACGGTCAAGGTAGCCTTAGAGGACGAACTTGAGGAGACGCACCGGGAAATAAAAGAGGTGAAGCAGAAATTAGAAGAAGTGGAAGAAGGGGTGAGCGAAATTAAGAAGCGACGGAGAGGGGATAAGAAAGATATAAAAGAGGAAGTAAAAGAATTGGTCCAAAGTCTGTGTTCGGATCGTGATGATGTGCTCATTAACCGGATGAGGGATTCGCAGGTGATGGAGGAGAAGCGAAGAGAAAGAGGACCCGGTGTAAGTGGTGACCAATATGGTCGTGCGTATGATGCGCCAGGTGATTTAATAAGCTTGGGGGTCGAGATGGACCCGGGTGTTCGTGAGAGGCCGTTGGTGAAGTGTGCGACAGGTCTGGTGTGCGAAAAAGGAGGTGTGCAAGAAAGTCCGACTCTGGGGCATGTGAGGAAAAAGTGTGCGCCAAGGAGTGAGGGTGCTGTCGAGAGTGAGTCGGTCGTAGTGCGTGTGCGAGGGAGCACATGGAAGCGCGTAGAGGAGTGTTACAGAGGATGTAACGGAAGCATGCACGCCTGTGGTGAGTGTTACAGAGGATGTAACGGGAGAGGGTGCGCGAGAAAGATGTGTGACGGACAGGTGCATGGGGAAAGAGTGCGCTGTCAAAAGTAAGGAAGAGTGTACACCTGTGGTGAGTGTTACGGAGGAAGTAACGAAAGAGTGTGCACAAGAGGGTGCGCAAGAAAGGTGTGTGACGGACAGGTGCATGAGGAAAGAGTGCGCTGTCGAGAGTAAGGGTGAGTGCGCTGTCAAGAGTGGTGGTGAAAGTAGTGAGAGTGACACGGAGCGTGAGTTGGTTATGACAGGTGAGACAGGATGTACACCTGGAATGGAAGGATGCACACCTGGAAGGGTAGAGCGTGTGTGGGAATGCACACTGGAATTGGTCGTGAGGCACGTGGTTGGGTGTGCGAGTGAGAGCACACCTGTGATTGTCACAGAGGAGGTGACCGAGGAGGGGGCGCGAAGAGTTGTGTTGGTGAGGTGTGCGAGCGACGAATGTGTGCCAAGGTGTTCGGTGGTCAGGTGTGTGACCAAGTATGTGAGCGGAATGAGTGTACCTGGGTGTGTTAGAGAAGGTACGACGAGGAGCATGGGAACAGCTGGATGTATGGGCAAGAAAAGGGTAGCGTATGCGTGTAAGCATGCAGGTGAGGCATCGACGGTAACCGGGTTAGCGGTTAGAACGACATTTAGCCGAATCGGGCCCTCGGTGCGCGTCGGGCAGCTTCGCGTGCCGCGAGGACCAGCGGGGATCCGAACCACGGCGGTTTCGAAAGAACCGCCGTACGCGATCCACGCCGGGCCGCGCTTTGAACGGCCGCGTCCGTGCTCCATTAAGCGGAGCGGGCAGCCCGATAGGAAGGGTCGTCATGGCGACCCCTTTTTGTTGAGGCATTCCGGCAGGTCGAGATCGGGCCATGGGATGGCTCCGTGCCGAGATGGTGCGTGGGATCTCGGCCCAGGTAAACCTCCTTCCCTGCACCGAGTGTCGGACGCATCCAGCCGCCGGCACCAAAGAACCCGCATTCATTGCTCGGCTGTACGAAGCCGAGCTTTAGAAGTGAATTGGCGCACCGAGAGGATCTAGTAAGTAGACGGGTGATGAGGATAGTGTTTTGGCCCCGAAATTAGAAAAAAAGCAAAATTTGATGATTGGCAAAGGATTGGCAGATGATGGGTAGTGATTGGCAAATTTTTGATTTGTTGAAATTTGATGTGCAAAATTGGTAGTGGGAGATGCCCGATGTGGTGGGATGGCAACTCTGTCATCCCTCACAAATCGGGGCAAATGCGCGATAGATTATGGGGTGTATGGCAGTGAAAACTAGCCCGGGTGGGTTAGGATATATTGATAGGGACTAGAGGTGACTATAGGTGACAAGATTTAAGTAAGAGACTTGGTACCTGTAGTGGGGACGTAGTAGCTTAGTGTTTGATAATGACGTGGGAGCGCTGAGTGTAAGGGAAGATGGAGGAGCGCGAGTTTTAAAAGGGAGTAGACAGAGCAGATGATGCAGTATGAATGGAAGTGCTGGTGAGCAGCTTCAAATGAGGCATCGGTGAGGCAATGCTCCGAGGTGTGTGTGAGTGTACAAGTGATGAATGAGAGAGCATTGCGGATGAGTGTCATGGTGAGTAGTGAGTGTTGTGGATCAGCGCGAATGCGCTTGGGGGAGAGAAGGGTGCAGGCGGCACCAAGTATGAGAGCACAGGTGTGCAAGTACAGGTGTGTGGAATATATGGAGCAGAGAATGAGTGGTGTGGAGAGAGTTGGAGTAAGTGGTACGGAGTGGTGTGCATGGTGCGAAGGTGTGGATGGGGGAAGGATGGACCCCATCACGAATACCCGGGGCGGGTAGTGTAAATGTTAGGTAGAGGGTACAGGTAAATTGTGGTTGGATATTGGCATCTGTGGTGCGGGTGGAAGAATGATGTTTGAATGGGTGCATTAGTGTCGTGGGAATGGCTGGGCGTGTAGCCTGTTAGTGTGTGTAGTTGGTTTGGGCACTCCACCACTGTAAGGATGTCGGCCAGGTGAGGCCGCAGGTGGGCTCTGGGAGCCGGTAGAGTTGTGGATGGGGCCCGAGGATCCGGAGGACGGACCCGGGTAGCCCAGTGCCAGAGGGCACCAAGGGGTGACAGAGCCAGGAGGGGCCTTCCCCAGTTAGTTAGGTTAGGGTGAGGAGCTAGGTAAGCTCGGGTGGCAACTACAGTGGTGGAGGTGTGCAGGTGGGTAGACCTGCTGGGAGAGCTACACGCCCCTGGCCCAGAAATTGTGCAAGGGCACCGGGGGTTGAATCGGGGAGTGAGACCCAAATTGATGGTGAGCACCACAGATGGTCAATGGGATTTTGGTTCTTCGAACCACATAGAGTAGTGAGGGCCAATGGTTTGTGAGGGCCAGTGAGGGCCAATCACGTGGGTCCTACACACGTTATTGACGCAAAGATCGCTAGAGGTCCAAAAGGAGAAAGACCCCGGGTAATGTAAAGTTGTCAAAGTCATTTAGGAAATAGTTAGGATTGATGAACCTGTCGCACCATACGCAGCCACTTACCTGAGGTGATGATGATGACTCCACACCTGTGTTTTCTTTGTTTTGTGTTGCAGGAAATGAGAATTGCTGTTTGGATTTGTGAGACGCATCACGACGTGGATGAGACATTGGGGTGATTCCATCTCTCCCTCCTTAGGAGGGACTGATGATGAATTGGTGATGGCAAATTTTGATGTTGAGTTGGAGATGGCAAATTTTGATGAGAGTTGGAAATGGCAAATTTGATTGGTTAGGAGGGAGAGAAGACGAATTTGGTTTATGGGAGGAACGGGGAAGACAGTAGGGACGTTTGTTGATGTGTAAAGTAGATGTTTATGGGTAGTGTTGTGTTTTGTGGATACAGTAAGGGGTAAGGGAGGGGCAATGTAGGTTACCTGGTGGGGGGGGGGGGGCGTATGGTAGGAACGGACCTGTCTCACCTGGTTCCCATGTGCTCCCAGTGTGCATTACCTTATATTGCATGCACTTTTGCGCCCTTACCACCTTACTCACCTGTCTTCTTTTGTCTCCCACCTCCGAGGATCTGGCTTTGGGGCGGAGAGAGGGGAGAGAGAGGTGCTGGCTCCGCAGTTGTGGGCCTGTACTTCCGCTGCTTGCTGCCTGGATCGATACACCATATGGACCGCAATTTTTGTGGCCGCCCACAATGGACCGCAGTTCTTTTGCGGTCAAGCACCACCCGCCCGTTGATGGACCTCTGGGTCAACGTGGCACCTATGCCATACAGGTGAACCACTTTTAGTTGGCCCCCCTGATGGCCACAATTCAGAAATGGACGTGGTTGGCGCCTTTCTTTATTTCTAAAGAAGCCAGAAGGCCAAGTGCACTCCATGAAGGCAAGACCAGCGGCAGAACATCGGCCGGCTGCGACACCACCGGTGACCATGGACACTTGATTGTGCAGTTTTATGAACACTTTATTGGTGCACCGGATGGTGCTGACTGTGCATAATGGGGTGGTGCTTTTGGTGCTTGGAAGGGGTGCTCTGCACATTATTAAAGGCCGTAGGGCCACAGGGCACTCATGGGTTGGTGTATCGATGCTGGCATGCGTGCTCTCCCTATGCATAACATCTGCATGTGTTCCTCAAAGAACAGGTCCTGGATCGTAGTGTAAATATCAGTGTAGTCTTGTATAAATGATGCTCCCTACCGGCTGTATGTTTAGTTTGAGGATGCTTTCCGTGATTCGGTTATCCTGTGGGTGTGTTTCTGTTAGGAGAAGGGTGCAACGTCGCAGGGGGACATATTTACTCATTTGTGAACATCTGTAAAACTGTCGCACTCAGGGTTGAGTTAATAGTAGAGGGAACTACATCTGAGTGCCACACTAAAGTAGGTAAAATTTTATCGGGTCGGGCTGCCCCGAGGTCGAGAAGGGTGCAGTGTTGCGGATATGGGATTTGCATCCATCCATATCCGCTTGTAAATATTCCCCTATTTCCTCAATACTTCCCAACTCTCCCCAATCCCCCATTCCCTAGTCCCTAGTCCCATTTTCTGTAAACAACACTCTGTAGACCCGACCTCCCCCTATTTCCCCCATTAAATGTCGCACCCAGGTTCACCGCATCTCATGTAAGACAACAAGAGGCCATCTTGCTAGTTATTCTTAGTCTATGTCAGTTAAGGATTCGTTTCCATTAATTCTGACCCTTCGTTGCACCAGAATGTGATTGTATGGCACCGTTAGGAAGTTTAGGACCTCCCAATACCTCCCCGCAGCTCTTCCTCACAGTTCAGCAACAACAACAACAACAACAACAACAACAACGAGCGCAGGGAGTGCGCGTCCTCACTCCGGCTTGGTTGGTAGGGGTGGTGGGAGGGCACCAGGCCTTCCCAACGAGCCGCCATCGAACATGTGCTCGACGGGGTTACCAAACAGGGGCTCCCTGTCAGCTCCTCGTCAAGGGCGGAGCCCGGTAACCCCCGCACCCAATGGAAGCGGCGGACCGGCCCCAGTGGGGCGGAACTAACCAGCCGAGGGCGTGTCACTCCCCGCTGAGCATGCGCAGTGAGAGGGAGGTGACGTGAGATGCGCGCTGAGCTTGGAGCAAGCAAGACCACCTCCGAGCGCTGTGAGGCCTCCCTGCATCTTTTGGACCGTGCTTTATCCTGTCCCCGAGCCAAGGTGCACCTTGTGCTATCGACCTACCTGTCCCTTCCTGCCATCAATCCCTGTGTAAGTCTACCTTGTCCGTGGTCTGTCTGGGTTAAGATAAGACGGTATTTAAGTGCCCATCTCTTCTGTGTCTTTACCTCACTCTGCCTTGTAATCTACCCCCTTTTCTCCACCACTGTAATTATACCCTCCTCCGGAGGTCTTGAGAACTGTACCCCTTGCGTCGTTTCATCTATCCCAGTCGTCGTGTCCTTTCAATCATTGATTTAGCATAGCGCGATTTGGCCAACGTCTGGGTGAATCGGGAAGAAATGGGGAAGCACTGTTCGGCGGCGGTAATACCACCGCTCGGTAAATAACATCCTAATCCGCGGTCCGTAACAATATATATATATATATATATATATATATATACATACATATATATATTTATATATATATATACATACATATATATATTTTTATATATATATATATATATATATATATATATATATATATATATATATATATATATATATATATATATATATATATATATATATATACATATATACATATATATATATATATATATATATATATATATATATATACACAAAGAATTAAGTTAAGCACCCCTACACAACGAATTAAGGTAAGCACCCCCTAATATATATTCTTTGTGTATATGTATACATTGGCATATATTCTAAGGTATGTGAGATCAAATAATGATTGGTATGACATTAGCAATTATCCATTGATGAAATCGAGTGATCAAAGTGAAAAAAAGTGATTGGTTGAGTCAGTGATCCGATCACGTGGGTCCTACACACGTTATTGACGCAAAGATCGCTAGAGGTCTTCTCAGAACAATGACTGTACGTTAGAAAACATAAACGTCATCCACACTGTCCGTGATGGACCTATAGCTCCATACTTAAATTGAGGTGAAAATATGCCTAAAATTCCCAAAAAATTTCACCTTAAATTATTCAGAATAAAATATTGAAAACGGCATGATTGTTATGTTTTTATGTGACCATAATATCACTTCTCCAGAAAATATAGCAATATCATGGGTATATTACACTGTTTTGACGACAACAAACTTGTAATGTGCGAGGTTGTAAAAAAACGGGGGGGGTGCTTAACTTAATTCTTTGTGTATATATAGATATATGTATATAAATATATATATAGATATATGTATATATATACATACACACACATATATATTGTTGTGGATATGAGAATGGTTTGTTTTTTTTGTTGTGGTAGTGTAAATTGTTGTAAAATATCATCCTCCTTACTCCAGTGTTGTATAAAGGTCAAAGTGCGTCCCGTAACTAGTTCATAAACACCACACGTTAGCCAATCATAGATTTTCCCCCCTTGTTCCATAGTTATATCTTTGTTATGTGTATTAGGGTAAGGCCTTGTCTTCCATTAAGATGACACTCCATTGCACCAAGTGAAATAAGATAGATTCCCTTTCATTCCCATTCCCACTCCCAAAACTTCGACTGCCAACTACAATAGCCGCCATTAAACATGTGCTCAGCTCGGGGAAGAAGGGCGTGCCCGCCCATCGTCATCAAGGGTGGAGTCAGAGGGCCTGTGCCCACCAATCAGGGCCGAAGCGAGCTCACCGAGGGGCGTGTCCTAAAGGCCGGCGGCTTGATCGCCTGAGGCGCTATAAAAGCGCGCGTGCAAGAACCGAGGGGAGGCTGGACCAAGCGAGAGACGTGCAAAGTGTGGTTGGACTGAGTACAAGAAGAGTTGAGTTGAGTACGAGAAGAGTTGAGTAAGGGATCCCAAAAAGAGCAGCTCCAGCCACCGCAAGTTCAGTCACAGCAGCAGCAGCCACAGCAGCTTCAGCCACAGCAGCTTGGGGGCCTTGACGGCAGTTTCGAGCAGGGCCGCGAAGGAACGGCGGCTGCTAAACGCACCGATCGGAAGTGGAACGGCGGCTGTTAAACGCGCCGATCGAGAAAGGGCGGCGGCTGCTAATCCCCGACCCGACCGTGCTGCGGGTCCAGCTGAACCTTCCTCCCCTCCAGCCATCCACCTCCTGCCATTCCTATCATCATTCCCCGCGTGAGTCTGTCTTTGTTTGTTCTGTCCCTGGGTAATAATTAAGACTGTAGGTAAGCTAATAATTGCACTGTGTCTCTGATTCTTCTGTATATTATTTTATTATCTTTCCTTCTCCTTGGTTACTTTGAGCGTGTAAATAATAAATCCTGTTACTCTTCTGTACGTCTTCTTCTTCTTCCTCTTTACATTCGGTCGCTTTAGTGGTTTCCAAATTGAATACCTGTGGCGCGATTTCGGCCAACGTCCAGGAATCGGGATAGTCGAGGTAACTGTTCGGCCGCGGTGCCATCCGCTCGGCAAAACAACATCTTATCCGCGGCCCGTAACAATATATATATATATAGATATATATATATATATATATATATATATATAGATATATATATATATATATATATATATATATATATATATATATATATATATATATATATATATAGATATAGATATATATATATATATATATATAGATATAGATATATATATAGATATATATATATATATATATATATATATATAGATATAGATATATATATATATATATATATATAGATATATATATATATATATATATATATATATATATATATAGATAGATATATATATATATATATATATATATATATATATATATATATATATATATATATATATATATATATATATATATATATATATATATATATATAGATATATATATATATATATATATATAGATATATATATATATATATATATATATATATATATATATATAGATATATATATATATATATATATATATATATAGATATATATATAGATATATATATATATATATATATATATATATATATATATATATATATATATATATATATATATATATATATATATATATATATAGATAGATAGATAGATAGATAGATAGATAGATAGATAGATATATATATATATATATATATATATATATATATATATATATATATATATATATATATATACATACACACATTTACACATTCACACATATACACATATATATGCACACACATTTACACATATACACATATATATGCACACATTGTCCACCTTTAATTTACCATAATATGCCAGTGTGACATTAACAATGTTTATTTTCCAGGTGGCCACTTTTGCACAGTAATATTATACGGTACATGAATACATGAAGGTAAACGTACCTGGAGATGTTCGTAGGCTTCCTCAGCGGTGATCACGCTGTGGTTCTTGTGCTCTCCAATAACCACGCAGAGTGAGCACACACACACTCGATCATTCTGGCAATACAGTTTGAGCAGCTCGTTGTGCCGCCCGCACTTGCGAAGTTCTCCGTCCTCTCCTCCGCTGAGCAGGTCGGCCAAGGTGTGCGCACGGAAAGCGGGCCGATTGAGGTGCGGCCGCACGTGCTCGGCACAGAGCGTCGCGTCACACGTGAGGCAGGTCTTCACAGCGGCTGCCGAGTGGTCGAGGCAATGATCACAAGCAGACGTCCGTTGGGATTGAGAGGCTGTTTCAAGCAGAGACCAAACCCGCACTGCCCGAGCCTGAAGATCCGGGTCACGTCGCCATGCTGGAGACACCTAGAAAAGAAAAGTGAATTCGATTATGAAACACTTTTCGAGGTTATTTTTCCCCGCAGGTTTTTCGGGCACCGTGGTCCCTTTTTTTGAAGAAATGTTTTATGGCCGGATGCCCTTTCTGCCACTAACCCTGTAAGTCGCGTCTTGCGACATACAGGGAATTACCAGTGAACTGGTACTCAATTTGCTGACCTCAGAATGATGACAGGCTGAGTCAACCCCCCTGGTGTTAATTCAGTGATCGACCGGGATTCAAACCCAGGATCCTCGAATCCCTAGCCAGCACCCTAACCACTAAGCCAACACCAAGCTTGGATTTGATTATGAATGGGAACAAAATACAGAAAAGCAAAACCGAAACCGAAACCAAAAAGGGTAATAAACAGTCAAGGCTGAGATAGCAAGGTCAATATCCTCGGTTCAAATGAGGGTACTGATATCGAGGAGGCAGGAAAGACAGGTACCTACCTGGTAATTGCGCTTGCATTCAGGGCAGGAGCGATTTTGGCTCTCATCGGTTGTTGGACCATGCCACAGCTGCTGGAGGCAGGTCAAGCAAAAGCAATGATCGCACGCCAATCGCACCGGGTCCGTGAAAACATCAAGACACACCGGACACTTCAGATCTTCATCGATCTTCACGCTCACGTCTCCAGACATATTTTGCACTAAATTCTGTTTTTGATATGAGCGCTTTGTGTTCAACACCTGCAGTGTTAAATATATATTTATTTAAACATATTTATTTATTTTTGACAACTCTGATATGATCTGAAGATTAGGGGGGGGGGGGGGGTTTGTTAAATTTGGACCTTACTAAAAGCACACAAGTCTGATTTGAGCAGAAGCTAAAATATAGGGAACGAAAGAGACACCGAAGTAAAGATTACTAAACTGCATGAATTCCTCGACATGCAAACTGTCCTCTTACTCGGACCGAAACACCGGCAGCTTTCTGTGAGATACAGGCTTCTGAGAGCACCACGTGATTAGAGAGTATCAAAGGTGCGGAGGAATTCATTCGGAGCACACAGGTGGATCACATTGCCATTGCCTCTGCATTATGGAACACAACATCATTAATAATCTATTTTGGAATGGCTGCCCGACAACGAGCAGGAGAAAAAGAGAACTGGATGCATTTTCAAGACAAATGCAAAGAAATTGTAAGATTCATCGAAAGGGTAAATTGAAGACTGAGATATACAGTCAATCTGGTGACAAGGTTGGTAGAACCTCCATCCCTCCGACAAGGTTGGAGACAGGGTAACAATGAGTCGCTTCCTGCTGGGAATATGATATATGCAATCTGGGTCCATCATCTAGAGGGAATTTCAAAAACAGATCACAAGTACACTGGAGCAGTGGAGTATCGAGGAAAAATGATGCTCAAGGCGAGATGTCAAATGGCCGCCCCTCGTAACTTCACATGAGTCTGAATGGTGTGTGTGTTTGTGTGTGTGTGTGTGTGTGTGTGTGTGTGTGTGTGTGTGTGTGTGTGTGTGTGTGTGTGTGTGTGTGTGTGTATGTTTGTCTGTGTGTGCGTGTTTGTGTGTGTGTCTGTCCCCATGCATGGGTGGGAGGCCGTAAGCAAACAGACAATGCAGAAACGGTAAATCTGAAACCATGGAACCAAGAGATTCCACATTCCTGTGCCACCTGTAGTCGAACATCAAGCATGGATAGCAGGTTCGTGCAGGACTTGCATGAAAAACGTGCCCGTTTGAATGGTTCTATAACCAGTCAATGGCGAATCTGCATATGGCGATCCGTGAATGTCATGTTTAGAATGTTTCAACCCTCACGGCATTCCGTCATTCACTTGAACTCAATATGTCTATTTTCATTCCAAACAGCATAACTCCAATAACAAATTAAATAGCATTAATATAAAAAAAATTAACTTTTACCAACATTCGTGACATAAACAAATATTTAAATCTGGATGTGGAATAGTTAAGGTTTGTTAGTTACAAACTCTAGTTGGAATAGGGAAGTTAGGTTTGTGGAACCCCATCCTGTGTGTCAAGGCATAGTCATCTGCCACGGTTGCTGCCTCATACAACTCTGGTACTTTCTTTTCCTCCAGATGTACTTTAATGTCCGCGTGGACACAGTTTGAATTCCTCCACCAAGATCAATTGTCGCAACAGTTTGAAGTCTTTCCCAATCCCCTTCGAATCACACCACCGATCAAACATGGTTTCCTTCATTCTGGCAAACTCCACATGGGTCTCACTCTCCCTCTTCGGTAAGCTTCAGGGACCAATTCATAGGCTTTGAGAATGGTTTTCTTCACTATCTCATAATCTACACATTGGTCAATCGGTAAAGCCGAAAATATATCTTGAGCTTTACCAACCAGAACACTTTGCACTAACATAGTCCAGGACCCAACAGGCCATTTTAGCATTTGAGCCACTTTCTCAAAGTGCAAAAAAAACTTGGCTACATCCTTTTCATTGAAGGGTGGAACCAGCCTCACATGCCTACTAACATCCCAGGTGTTCTGACTAGTTGTCGAACTAGCCGGCATGGATACGACTCCTCTCCGTTCTCCCATTAATTCCAGCTCCTTGAGTTTAAGTTCCTTCTGATACTCCATGTCACGTTCCTTTAACTCCCTTTCGGCTCTCCTTTCCTCTGCTCTTTCATTTGCTCTTCTTTCTTCGAGTTCCCTTTCGGTTCTCCTTTCCTCTGTTGTTCTCTCCTCGAGTTCTCGTTCCTGTTCTACTCTTTTTTCCTCGAGTTCTTGTTCCTGTGCTACTCTTCTTTCCTCGAGTTCTCTTTCAGCTCTCCTTTCCTCTGCTCTTCTCTCCTCGGCTTTCCATTCCAACTCTTTTAACCTTTCTTGGCTCTGCAGTTGCATCTCCATTTTCCGGAGCTCCACATTTTCTTTTTCCTCGGGTAACCAATCCAAGGCTACCTCTGTCCATGTTCCCTGTCCCACCAGAGATTCTACCACCAATGTCCGCATCTCTGCTTTCTTCATATGAGCTCGGACCTCCAAGTTACAATGTTTGGCCAATATCAAGAGTTCCGATCTTTTTAACGCTTGGAACTGTGCCTCATTAGGGGACACCGAAAACTTTTCTGTATCAAACACCATGGTGACTATCAGTTACCACATGTTAACCTTCACACAAAAAATTTTACAATTTGTTTTGAAAAATTTGGGAATGTTAGAAAAATTCCAAATTTGGGAATTCTGGGAATGTTAAGGAATTCTATCCCGGACGAATGTTATCAGGGAATTCTATCCCAGACGAGCCCCCAATTTCTGTTACGTGCTCCTCCCCGACCCCCTGGTCACGGTTTTCCGGAGCTCCACATTTTCTTTTTCCTCGGGTAACCAATCCAAGGCTACCGTCCATGTTCCCTGTCCCACCAGAGATTCTACCACCAATGTCTGCATCTCTGCTTTCTTCATATGAGCTCGGACCTCCAAGTTACAATGTTTGGCCAATATCAAGAGTTCCGATCTTTTTAACGCTTGGAACTGTGCCTCATTAGGGGACACCGCCTGTTCTACCTCCTTGGTGTACCTCCGAGCCCCGAGAGGAGTCACGGCAGAAAAATGTGTTATTCCGTATGTCAAAGATCAAAGGTGAAGCCACACCAATTGTTACTCATAAACAAATATTGTATTAAGATCACACAAGAATAACAGTACAACAATAATAGTAATCAAAAGTACAATAAATATATCCTATGATGGTACCATCAGTTTCGTAATATATAACTCACTCTGCTCCAAGTGAGTGAAACGAGAACATTCCCAATGTCTCTTTCCTGGCCTCAAACCCAAGTTGATTCCGGTTTCAAGCCGAAGTCGATCCCGGCTTCAAGCCAAAGTCAATCCGCTCCAGCGATCGCCAGAACAATGACCAATCGAGACCAGAATCCCATTCGGATGGCAAGTACAGTCCCGCTGCCAAAGCGGGGCAAAGGCGCCCTCAAGACGACTCGGAAATCCAAAGGCGCCCTCCAGGCGACTGAGAGATCACACCCTCACCTATGGACTTTTCACAGCTCACAGTCGGCGACACGCAGATTTTCCAATCAAAAGCCACATTACACACACCCACACCAGATATGTCTGAAAGCAGTGAAAATGGCTGACGAAGCAAAGAAACCTTGCTCGACGCGCAAAGCGCGCGAGTCAAAATGGCCGACGGCACGTTCTCGAGACGTAACGGCCCTCCGATGATTCTCTTCGGAATCCACCGCCAAAAACCTGGCACGCAGGTTGATCGGTCACAGCGATGACAACTCTGTCGCAGGAATCCCTTTCCAGGGAAACTCAAAAGTTCGCTAGTGACTCCCGTTCAACAACGTTCGCTTCAGAACTCGGAGCAGCTCGGCTTTCTTCTCCGACTCACTCGCTCCGCCTTTTTTTCCCTCTTCCTCTTCGTCGCCGTCCGCTTCCTGTTTCATTTAATTTTCATTTAATTTTCATTTAACAATAATAATTGCTATTTCCCTCAAACAACAATAATAATAATACATGGAATCAAAAATGTTTACAGTGGATGAAAACCACCACAACGGAAGTGACGAATCCGTAACACAAAGTTATATCAAAGGATATGGCAGCAGAGTGCTGTGCAGTTCAGCTGCACAGATGTAGCAAAGTGCAGCAGGGTGCTGCACAGGTCGATGGTGCTGCACAGTTCCACCTCCAAAATGGTCCTGGGGTGGGGGGGAGAGACAAAGCACGATCAGCAAAGCGGAAAGGGCACAAAGGTACACAGCAAAACAAGGTAATGTAGCATGAGGGGCGCAGAAGAGCGAGCAGAGCAAGCTCGTCCCTAACCGTCCGTACCCCCCAATGTCGGCTTACACTACCCTGGCCCTATTTTTTTTGTATTTACAAATTTCGTCTCTACGTCTCGTCTCCCATATCCCCCTTTAAAACAAATTCGTCTCCCAATCCCTCCCAGGAAGGAAGGAATGGAACAACAACAATGTCCTCCTACGTCGTGATGCGTCTTACACTCAAACAGTTTACAAAGCCCTGGTGTGGAGTTCCGTCCTCCTTGGTGAATGGCTGTGGATGATGCGAAGGGGATTTCTCAATTCCTAACTACACTGGTTACATTAACTCATTTGCACTACCCGGGGTCATACCCTGCCAAATGGCCATCTTAAACTATGTGGTTCTAAAAACCGAATCCCCATTGACCACTCCGCGGTGCCCTACAAATTTGGGTCTCACTCCCCAATTTTTCAATCTGTGCCCTTGCACAATTTCGGGGCTGGGTCGTGTGGCTCCACTAGCAGGTCCAACTACCTGCGCACCTCCGCCACTGAAGTCGCCACCCGAGCTTACCTGCTCCTTCGACTACCTAAACTGGGGAAGGCCCCTCCTGGCTCTTTACCCCTCTGATGCCAACCTTGGCATTGGGCTACCCGGGTCCTTCCCTTGGATCCTCGGGCCCCACTGAACAACTCACAACTACCCTAACTGGCTCCCAGAGCCTACCTGCGGCCTCACCTGGCTGACAAACTACCAGTGGCGGAGTGCCACAATAACCACACGCACCAATTAAGCCACACGCCCAGCCATTCACTGACTCATGCACCCTCCAAAGCACTACTTTGCCACTACTCGCACCACAGGTGTCAATATCCATCCAAATTTGGCCTAAGCCCTTTACCTGGCTTTACACTACCCCCCCACCCCCGGGCTTTCACGAATGGGTTCCACTCTTCCCCCATTCAATCCTTCGCACCATGCATTCCACACCTTTTATTCCACACCAAGCATTCCACACCAAATATTCTCAAACACCATTTATGTCACACACCACTTTTCTCACACACCTAATTTGCACACCTTTTGTGCCCACACACTTCTTCCCATACACTTCAACACAACTCCATCTGTCTCAACACACAATTCCTCACTCACACAGCATCATCTAGCTAGCTGCTTTTCCCCTAAAACTCGTGCTTCCCCGTCATCCCATTAAACTAAGCACACCCTTCGTCATTAACAACCATCTAATCTCTCTACGTCCCCTCTGCAGTACAAATGTCCCTACTTAAATCTTTTGTCCTCTACTGTCATCTAATTCCCTATCAATTATCCTAGCCCTCCCTCGGCCCCATGGAGGTAACCATTGTTGGCACCCCCATGTGCCTGTCACTGCCATCCCCCTAAACTAATGCTCCTGGGCCCCGATGTGAGGAATGGTAAAACTACCATTCCTCCATGCAGGGTACACTATTGCCATTCGTCCACTCCACTTGTCTCTTTGTGCGGAAATACATCGTCATGGCTCGACCTCGAAAGGCCGAGTGATCCATTCGGTTGGTTAGTCTACTGTAGGTTGATCTACATTTTTGATCCAGGGTACGCACATCTATGGATGACGGGGAGGAGGCATGGATGGGCCGAGGTTCAGAGCTCCATCTCGGCGCGGGGCCTCGCGGTCCCACGCACGATGACCCAACCGCCCACGGTCGGAGCACCGCACCCGCCAGGGGGCGCGGCTCCGAATCCTCCTACCTCCCCTTGAACCTCGCCATTCGCCTTACCGCTACGGCGTGGCACCAACCATACAGGGCGGGGGCCGGCACGAATTGTGCATGTCGGTCCTTGTGAGACCGCCGCAGCATCGATCCCCGCCGGTCCCTGCCGCACACAACTCACCAAGGGCTCACGTCGGCTATCTGTCGCGCTAACCGCTACCCCGGTCGGTGTCGATGCTTGAGCCGCGTTCCCAACACTCGCGACCCGCTCCACACTCGCACACCGAGGCACCCCCATACACTCCATACATTCTGTTACAGCACACTCTCCTTCCACGTCCTCTGGTGGGTATTCCCCCTCGCACACCGTACTCGCACCTGCACACCTAGGCGCTCTCATACCACTCACGCACTTCGTTACACACTTTTCCGTTACACCCTCTGTAACAACCATGGGTGTGCACTCCTGCACACACTCTACAACACGGTCTGGTGTGCACTCCTGCACACATTCCGGTGTTCATTCTCCCTCACTCTCCTTGGCCATCACACACTCTTTTTTCCCACTCTCAGGTGTGCACTCTTGCACACTCTCTGTAACACACTCTCCTGTTACACACTCTTCCTGCACACATTCCGGTCTGAATTCTCCCTCACACTCTAACACACTTTTCTCGCACACACTCGCGCTCCGGTGCACACTTTTCCCTTACACGCGCGCCAGTCGCCCTCGTACACCGCACAATGGACCTTCCACGACTGCCCGGGTTTCGTCCATGTCCCAAGTGCGCCAAAACCCTTTTCGCGCCAAACACACTCGCGCCATTATACCTCACCTTGGGGACCTTCTTTTCCGCCAGCAGCACCTGCAAACTTTTCATTTTGTTAGCAAGCACGACATCATGGTGCAAACACAGACTTTTAGTACATTCCATTTCTTTCTCCCGCGATTTATTTTCTAACTCTGCCGTCTCTTCGGCCCCAATTGTTTCTTCTATTTCAATTAATTCCTCGACGACCGCCAGCGTGCATAAAATTTTTCTGTCCAATTCGGCGGCCGTCGGCTCTTTTACACCCCGAGTCGCGATTTCTATACCCTCGGTCAACTTAGCTGCGCTCTGCTCTACCTTGCTCTCCACGCGCTCCTCACATCGCTTCACCCCGTTGCGTCCCAATGCGACCTCTTCGCTCAGCTTGCGCCTTATGTCCTTCACCATTTCTTTTATTTCTTTCTTCGACGCCACCCCCATTTCCTCTATTTGATTAGTCATTTGAACACCCACTTTGTTAATTTCCTTGGTGGATTTGTTCCCCTGGGTATCCATCTTGCACCCCATTTCTTTTATATGTCCCTGGTGGATTTATCACCCATTTCTTCCATTTTTTTCTCTTGGATGTCCATTTTCCCATTGAGTTTATTTATGTCATTCTTCAGTTCGCCCTTCATTTCTTTTATTTCTGCCATGAATTGCGCCATGAAGAATTACATGTACCCTGGCACCGTGGGCTCGGCTGTCGCCGCCACGTGTGAGGCGCCGCCATTTTCTACCCCTGCTGCTGGCCCCTCATCAATTTCCTCCTCTTCTACCAACTCTTCCTGTGGGTCCTGGGTTATCAATTCTACATCATCTACCCCCACCGGAATTCGACCGCCTTGACTAGCCATGGTACAAATGAAATTTGTTTTTAATACTAAATTTCGGTCGCTCACAATTTTGGGGCCAATTCGTCCAAAAAAAATTCGTTAGGATTCCAAATCCCACTCCCGGACACCAAATGTTACTGCCAATATGTAAATTTGGTGTCCAAAATGTTGTCCAAAAATTTGGTCCAAGGTTCCAAATCCCACTCCTGACACCAAATGTTACGGTTCTCCGCCGCCCTTCTTCCCTTTACCAAGGGGGGATTAATCCCCTTGTTCTTCCTGGGCTTGGCGGAACCGAAAGACTTGAAACGCCTCTTCCAGGCAAAACGCAAGATAGGGTTTCGGGACCAAGTCTCGCTCGTACCTAAATCCCTGCGCCGCCACGGAAGTGAGGAAGAAAGCCTCGCACGAGGCACGTGTGATTTGGGTACGCCGAGCGGATTGAGTACCACGTGGTCCGTGCAGTTTTAGTAGTGCAACCCGATTCAAGCAGTTCTATTCGTACCACGCTTAGCCAATGAGGAAATCACGAGAACGATCGAATGGAAAAGGAAGAACACAGGTTTAATTATGTTTCCCACATGTATATACAGTGATCGGTGGATGCAGAGACACAGAGCAGCACTTAGTTAGTCTTAGTCTTATCTTTCATTCCCAGACTCGGGCCCGTCACACTCACACAGGGAATTGCAGGCAGGTCGATGTTCCGGCCAAACGCGTCGACGTGGTCGTCCAGGAATGGCCCCGTCCGGCTCTCCACAGTCCTAGCACGTCCCGCGAAGATGGCAAGCAGGCGGTGGAAGGGTCCTCATAGCGCGTCTCCCGAACAAAAGGCAGCCGATGAGGTAGAAAGGAAAATACGCGTCTCAGCACGGCTGGCGGTTACACAGCCATTATCACTCGCGTAACTTCATGCACTGTACGCAGCTCGGCTTAAAGCTCAACCGAGCGTCGCTTTATATATCAGTGCGTATTCTGGTTCATGCGCGTCTTCCGCCGATCGCGTATCTCTCAGAGTCCTCTTCGGCTCACCGCGCTCCTTCAACTCTCGAGTCCTTTGACGCTCTCAACTCCTGCTCATCAATGAGTCCTTTTACTGCTGCGAGTTCTCAGTCCTTCTCGCGCGAGACCTTTGTTCAACGAGTCGTCTGTCCTTGCGAGTTCTCTCAGGGGCTTTGTGCAACGCTTATATAGAGATAAGCCCCGAACCTTCTTGAACCCTCTCGAACCTTCCAACCATGCCCTGTGACGCAGTGCTGCCGCCACACCCTCTGAGCCCCGGTTGGCGGCTAGTGCTTACCGTCAGCTCCTCTGCCGCCCCTCATTCGGCTCCGCCCCGACCCTCCTTGGCCTGCCTCGTGTTGATTCGCCCAAAATGAACCAAAGTCAGCGCAAAGGGGCATGAGGCTAGGGAGGCGGGATAGTCAGTAGAAGTAGGACCTATTCTCCTGACTCTACTCAACGCAGAACTAACATAGGAAAAGGACTAAGCTCACAAATACTAAGAAATAACTACACTATCGCAAGGCTACATGTTGCTTGTGTGACTAACTATGAGGGGGAAATTTTAACCTTTATTATACTGACTGTACAAAACTCAAAACCGCAACAATATATTGTTACGGTTTTTAGAACCGGCACTTGTAAATAATAATCCATGGTAAATAATTCCCTGTAAATATTCCCATCTTCTAAGGTTAAAGGTCGCACCCTAATTAGTCCATATACAACACGTAGGGCACCATAGGAACTCTAGTTATTTCATTAGTATGTGTTTTAGGTAAGGCTCTGTTTCCAATAGTTTGAATCTGCGTTGCATTAATTAAATAAGGTAGGTCCTTCAATCCCATTCATTTTGCTCTCTCTCCCTCTCCAAATTGTGTTACGTTGCTTGCCAGCAGCGTTCGCTGCATTCAAACGTCATTACGCACACGGTCAAGCTGGAGAAGAAGGGGGCGGAGCGCTCAGAACGAGGCGTGGCCCTGTTAGGGGCGGAGCCGGTGAGCCCTCGCGAACCAACCAAGGCTGAGGTGAGCTCACCGGTGGGCGGAGCGCGAGGATATGCGGCTTGATCTAAAAGCGCACGATATAAGCGCCCGCGCAGAGCCCTTTGACGGACTACTTGTTGGGCTGCTTCTCGCCACGGACTTCTGGCTGGAGCGGCGCGTAGAACTTCCCCGGGGACTTCTGTTGAAATTCGGCACTTCATGCATGTTGAGAGAGAGAGAGAGAAAGGCGAATACCTTCCCCGATATATGAACCCCGACAAATAAGGTCCGCTCGCATTCCAACAAGACAAGAACAGCGCTGCCTGCCGGGTTTCGCCGCGGAACCGGAGCGTGGATCGGAACCGGATCGTGAACCGGGGTGGAGCATGGATCGGAGCCTGGGCCCACGCTGTCCATCTGCTTGGACCTTCCTTCCCTGCCATCATTACCCCTACGTGTAAGTCTGTTTGTGTCGTCCTGGGGCGTGATAATTAAGACCGTTTAAGACTGCACTGTGTTCTGCTTCTTCTTCTTCCCTTGTACATTCTTCCTTTCATTTCCTCTTTAATTATTGTTGTTAATAAATTCCTGTGTTCTTCCTTTACACTTTGGTTTCTTCTTTCATTCGATCGTCTCAGTCTTTTCTGTCCATTGGGTACCCGCGGCACGATTTGGCCAACCGCTCAGGATCGGGTTAGTCCTTTTGTTAATGGCTCGGGCTTCGGATTGCTAACCGCTCGGCAAATTCCATCTTGTCCGTGGTCCGAGCAGGAATTATCTCCCTGCTTTGCGGAGAGATTGGCACTCAGGTATTTTTTATATATATTTTTTTGGGACCCTTTTGGGACCTATTTGGGACCTATTTATTGGGACCTATTTGGGACCTCCATTGACCAATCACCCTGGCCAATCTCGACCGCAGAGGAGCGTTATAGTTTCCAGGATCGGGGTACGGCCAGCTTAAAAGACAAGGGGATTAACCCCCCCTTGGTAACGGGAGTGCCGAACCCCGAATCCGCAACAATTGGTAGTCAGGAGTTGGGATCTGGAACCTGGGAGTACATTTTTTTAGACCAAATTTTGGACACCAATTGTGCTATTGGCCGCAACAATTGGTGTCTGGGAGTGGGATTGGACCCGAACCAAATTTTTCTACCATCTTTTAAAAATTTGGTCAAAATTTCGAGCGGCCAAAATTTCGTATTAAAAACCAAATTAAAATCGTGCCATGGATAATCAAGGCGATCGGATGCCGGTGAGGGAAATAGAAGAGGAGTTAGAGTCGACCCAGGACGCCAGGGAAGAAGTGGGAGTAATGGAAGAGGAAAGAAATGAGGATGCGGTAGCGGGGGTTGCAGGCGCACAAAATGGCGGTGCCTCACACGTGGCGACGAGGGCCGCGCCCGCTGCGCAAACGGGGGTGGTCGAAATGCAAGCCTTCATGGTCCAATTCATGGCGGAAATGCGGCAAAAGAACGGCAGTATGGATAAGGTGGGAGAACAATTGGAACGAATGGGAAGGCAAATTGGGGGATTAAGGAAAGAAATGGGAGAAATGAAGGCCGATAGTGAGGGAATGGAAAATAGAATGGGGGAGCAATTGGGAGGTCAAATTGGTGAATTGAGAAATGATATGGGAAGTCAAATTGGGGAATTGGGAAGCCAAGCCCGGGAAGTAAATGAGGGACTAGCGAGGGGGAAAGCCAGGTATGAAGCAAGGGAAGTTGAGAGGGAGGTTAACAGGCGAGGAGGTCGCATTTGTACGCGACAAGGTAACGCGGCTAGAGGAGCGCGGGAGAAGCGAGTTGGAGCAAAGCGCAGTTACGTGGACCGGGTAGAGATCGCGGCCCGGGGTATGGGGAAGCCGGCGACCGCAGAATTCAAAGATTTTATTTTATTGGCGTCCGTGGTCGTCGAGCGTAATAAGGAGAAAGAATTAATGCAAATTGAAAAAGAAATAGTGGAAATTGGGATTGGAGAGACGGCAGCAATAGAAAAGCACTCGTTGGAGGAAGGAATGGAAATTGTACAACGTCTGTGCTCACATTGTGATGCCGTGCTTAACCCGAATAAAGATTTGCAGGCGGTGGAGCGAGGAAGAAGAAGCGCCAAGGTGAGTCGGGCTGCATATGGTGCTAAAAGATTTTGCGGGAAGGTGTTTGGCACAAAAAGAATTTTCGCGCGCTTGGGATCGAGACGGCACCCAGGCGCTCGTGAAAGGTCCGTGGTGCGCTGTGTGAGAGAAAATGGCGCGCGTGTGCGAATGGCGCCGGAGCGCGAGTGTGTTGTCGAGAGTGAGGGAGAATGCACAAGGGAGTGTATGTGTGGGAGTGATTGTGACAGAGAGTGAGTTGGTTGTGGCGGGTGTGCGAGAATGCACACCTGGGTTGGTTGTGGAGCGCGTGATTGGGTGTGCGATGAGGGATTTCACACCCGTGGGTAGGTGTGCGCTGAGTGGGTGGATGCAAGAGTGCACACCCGAGAGTGGTACGGAGTACGTACCGAGGGTGAGTGCACGCGAGGAGTGTGAGGAAGAAAGGTGTGTTATTGAGTGTGCGAGCAGCGAGTGGTGTGCACCTGAGTGTGGAGTGAAAGAGAAGGCAAGATAAAGTGCAATAACGAAGTGTATGGAGACACCTGGATGTGTGAATAAGAAACGGAACGAGTGGTGTGAGCATGCAACCCGAGCATCGACGTTAACCGGGTTAGCGTTTAGGCCGACGTTTAGCCGACGCGAGCTCTCAGTGCGCAGTGTTCTTTGTGTGCTGTGGCAGCCGGCCGGGATCATGGCCGCGTCGCTCCTGCATGGGGCGCCGTGCACGATTCGGGCCGGGGCCCGCCCTGTATGGTCGGGGCCGCGTCGTAGAGGCGATCGGCGCGATTCCGGGGGAGAGAGGCCAGGTCGGACCTTCGCCCCCTGGCGGAGGCGGTGTTCCGACCAGGTGAGGTTGGGTCATCGGGCCGGAGACCGAAAGGCTCCGCGCCGAGATGGACCTTGGAATCTCGGACCGAGTATGCCTCCTCCCCAGAATCGATGCCGGACAGACCCAACCAACAGTAGACTGACCATCCGCACAGATAGCCGGCTTTTCGAAGTCGAGCTATGAGAATGTAATGACGCACCGAGGCTCAAGCATAGTGGACGATTAATGGTAGCACTAATGATGGCAAATGGTATATGATGTAGTGATGGATGGTAGTTTTACCATTCACATTACTCATTTTGGGGGCACATGAGCTTTAGTTTATGGGGTATGGCTGTACAAACTAGCCCGGGAGGGTTTATAGGTTAATGTATAGGGACTTAGAAATGACTATAGGTAACACAAGATTTAAGTAGTGACATTGCACCTGTAGTGGGGACGTAGTGTAGGGTAGTTGGATTATAATGACGTGGGATGTGCATAGTATAAGGGATGACAGGGAAGCACTAAGTTAGAGGGGAAACCAGGTAGATTAGATGATGCAGTGCGTTTGTAGTGAGAGTGATGAAATGAGGAATTGGTATGGAAGTTCTTTGTGGTGAGCTTGTTGAAATGAGGCATTGCTCGTGAGAATGATGTGTGTGTGTGTAGAAAATGCATGAGCAGAGTATTGTGAAAGGTGCGATTGTGCATTGGGTGATTGACTTGCATGGTGGCAAGTGAGAATGGTTGGATGGAATAGGTGGTCTGGAGCGAATGGTATGGAATGAATGGTGTGGAGTGAGTATTGTGGAATACGTGGAGTGGAGTGTATGGTGCAAAAGGGTGAATGGGGGAAGGATGGACCCCCTCACGAATACCCGGGGAGGGTAGTTTAAAAGTAGGTAGAGGGAGTAGGTAAATTGTGGTTGGATATTGGCATCTGTGGTGTGGGTAGTTGCACAGAAGTGTTGTGTTGGGTGCATTAGTGAGATGAAATTGGCTGGGCGTGTGGCCTGTTAGTGAGAATGATTGGTTGGGCACTCCGCCACTGTTAGTCTGTCGGCCAGGTGAGGCCGCAGGTAGGCTCTGGGAGCCAGTTTAGAGTCCAATGGGGCCCAGGATCCCAGGAGAGGACCCGGGTAGCCCGATGCCAGAGAGGGCGGTAGGGGGTGAGAGATCCAGAGGGCCTTCCCCCAGGTAGGTTAGGGTGAGGAGCAGGTAAGTTCGGGTGGCGACGTTCAGTGGTGGAGGTGTGCAGGTGAGCGGACCTGCTGGTGAGCCACACGACCCAGCCCTGAAATTGTGCGAGGGCACAGGGAGTAGAATCGGGGGAGTGAGACCCCAAATTGGAGAGCACCACAATATGTTCAATGGCAGTTCAGTTCTTAGAACCACATAGCGTAAAGATGGCCAATGGTTTGACAGGGAAAGACCCCGGGTAGAGTTAAAGTGTGTTAATGTCATTTAGAAGGTAGTTAGGAGAAAATCTCTTCGCACCATCTGCATCCACTCACCGAGGTGAGAAGACTCCACACCAGTTTTTGCAAATGTTTGGTTGGTTGTGAGATGCATCGTGACGTGGGTGAGACATTGTGTTTAATTGCATCTCTTCCTCCTTAGGAGGGATTGATGACCAATTTGGATTAGGGGAGATATGGGAGACAGGACGTTAGCGACGGATTTGTAAATTGTGTAGATACGGGGAGGGGCAAGGGGTAGGATAGGCTGACATGGGGGGACGAACGCTAGGGACGAGCTTTCTCAGCTTGCTCTCCCGCGCCCTTCTTGTCGCATTGCCTTGTGTTGATGTGTACCCTTGCGCCCTTGCACCCCGCTAACCCTGCTTTGTCTTCCTTCCCCACTCATGGACCGTGGTCTTTGTGTGCCGAGGGGAAAGTGTGCAGGTGTCGCAGTTGTGCGCCCGCACCCTCGCTGCTTGCCTGCCTGGGCCGGTACACCACCTATGGACCACAGGTTCTGTGGTCAAGCCCACTCATGGACCACACGTTCTGTGGCCTGGCACCTCTGCTGGGGTCGACCATTGCTGCCAGCATCTTGCTTGCGGACCACGGTCAAGGTGGCACCTATGCCATACAGGTGGACCACCTCAGTTGGCCCTGCTGGCCCTAATTAAAAAGGAGTGGACGCGGGTTTTTTTTATTTATTATCAAATAGGCAGCAATCAAGAAAACGCCAAGAAACATCGGCCCAGCAGCCATCGGCCCAGCAGAGAAGACGTCAGTTCATTTATTTAAAATGTATGACTGTGCTTATGGTGGTGCTTATTGGTGCTTTTCATGCATGGTGGTGCTTTTTGTGCTTTTTAGTGCACCTTATTATCTGATTGTGCATTTCTGTGCATGTGGGTATGGTGTATCGGTACAGTGCAGTGCATGACCTTTCCTCTTTTCAAAAGCTCTGCTTTTGTCTTCCCAAAAGACAGGTCCTGGGTTCTAGTTTGTAAATAATCCAAATAGTAGGAGTGTCTTTGTAAATAATGCTCCACACCGGTTAAATGTTTAGTTTGAAAATTAATTCCGCAATTTGGTTAGTCTGTGGGTGTGTGTCTGCTAGGTAGAATGCAACGCAGCAGGCGGGACGTATCTAGTTTTTAAAATGTCGCACTCAGGGTGAGGTTAACACGAGAGGGTAACTACACCTAAGTGTCACACATAATCGTAAAAGATGTCCCTTTTGAATCGGCCCGGGACGGGCCTGGAGAAAGGGAGTGTGCAATGGTACGGTTTTTAGAACCGGCACTTGTAAATAATAATCCATGGTAAATAATTCCCTGTAAATATTCCCATCTTCTAAAGGTTAAAGGTCACACCCTAATTAGTCCATATACAACACGTAGGGCACCATAGGAACTCTAGTTATTTCATTAGTATGTGTTTTAGGTAAGGCTCTGTTTCCAATAGTTTGAATCTGCGTTGCATTAATTAAATAAGATAGGTCCTTCAATCCCATTCATTTTGCTCTCTCTCTCTCCAAATTGAGTTACGTTGCTTGCCAGCAGCGTTCGCTGCATTCAAACGCCATTATGCACACGGTCAAGCTGGAGAAGAAGGGGGCGGAGTGCTCAGAATGAGGCGTGGCCCTGTTAGGGGCGGAGCCGGTGAGCCCTCGCGAACCAACCAAGGCTGAGGTGAGCTCACCGGTGGGCGGAGCGCAAGGATACGTGGCTTGATCTAAAAGCGCACGATATAAGCGCCCACACAGAGCCCTTTGACGGACTACTTGTTGGGCTGCTTCTCACAACGGACTTCTGGCTGGAGCGGCGCGCAAAACTTCCCCGGGGACTTGTGTTGAACTTCGGCACTTCATGCATGTTGAGAGAGAGAGAGAAAGCCGAATACCTTCCCCGATATATGAACCCCGACAAATAAGGTCCACTCGCGTTCCAACAAGACACGAACAGCGCTGCCTACCGGGTTTCGCCGCGGAACCGGAGCGTGGATCGGAACCGGAGCGTGGATCGGAACCGGAGCGTGGATCGGAACTGGAGCGTGAACCGGGGTGGAGCCTGGATCGGAACCGGGGCCCACACTGTCCATCTCCTTGGACCTTCCTTCCCTGCCATCATTACCCCTACGTGTAAGTCTGTTTGTGTCGTCCTGGGGCGTGATAATTAAGACCGTTTAAGACTGCACTGTGTTCTGCTTCTTCTTCTTCCCTTGTACATTCTTCCTTTCGTTTCCTCTTTAATTATTGTTGTTAATAAATTCCTGTGTTCTTCCTTTACACTTTGGTTTCTTCTTTCATTCGATCGTCTTTGTCTTTTCTGTCCATTGGGTACCCGCGGCACGATTTGGCCAACCGCTCAGGATCGGGTTAGTCCTTTTGTTAATGGCTTGGGCTTTGGATTGCTAACCGCTCAGCAAATTCCATCTTGTCCGTGGTCTGAGCGGGAATTATCTCCCTGCTTTGCGGAGAGATTGGCACTCAGGTATTTGGGACCTCCATTGACCAATCACCCTGGCCAATCTCGACCACAGAGGAGCGTTATAGTTTCCAGGATCGGGGGACAGCCAGCTTAAAAGACAAGAGGATTAACCCCCCCCCCCTTGGTAACGGGAGTGCCGATCCCCGAAATCCGCAACAATATATATATATACAGTCACGTGAAAAAGTAAGTACACCCCATGTAAAGTTTTGACTTTTTCAACATATTTCAACATACAGCTATTTGATCTTCATTTCAACAATATTGATGGATAAAGGTGATATTGTGGCGGACACGAAAGCCCACTGGCGTGGTGACATCATTCCGCGCACTAAGTGGGAGGCGGCCACGCCCTAGAGAGAGGCGTGGCCTCAAGATATACACGGGGTGCGCAGCCCGGAGCAGCTCAGTGCTGCAGTTTGAGTACTTTCAATAAAGACTCTTTTATGAACCGCGTTGTCCGCTTGCTCCTTGCGTAAGCATTAGCACGCGCAGCATCGCGCTTCATATGGTGACCTCGACGTTGGATCTGCCGTAGCGATCCTTCCGAACACGACGCCATTGCAATGGCAAACAACAACGCAATGTCGATTAAACTTCCCGAATTTTGGGAGGCCAAGGCCTAAGTCTGGTTCGTCCAAGCCGAAGCCCAATTTCAGCTTCGGCGCCTCACCGGCGACGACACACGCTACTGCCACGTCGTCGCCTCCCTCGGGCCCGGCACGGCCGCTCGAGTTGTGTCCGTCCTTCGCCACCCACCGGACGGCCACAAGTACGAGGCACTCAAGCGGCTACTCCTAGCCACGTTCGGCCTCACGGACGACGCACGGGCCGACCGCCTCCTGGATCTCCCCGAGCTCGGCGACACGCGCCCGTCGGTCCGAATGGACCATATGCTGTCACTGTTGGGCGACGAAGCCCCCGGTTCTCTATTCCGGGCGCTTTTCCGTCGCCAACTTCCAGTGCAGGTTCGCCTCGCGTTGGCCGGGACCGTGCTAACGGAACCCCGAGCATTGGCAGCCGAGGCGGACAGGTACTCCGCGGCTTCGGATACGTGGGCGAGAGTCGGCGCGGCCGTCACGGACCTCGAGGCTGCTGCTGCTGATGATGCTGATCCACAGCATCAGCTTACACAGCATACGCAGCATGCTGATACGCACCTCGTGACCGCCGCCACACCCCGCCCACCGCCGCGGCGAAAACCGCCACCGCGGGGAAAACCGCCAACTCCAACGGCCTGGCGGAGCCAGCCACACTCCTCCAGCTCCACCACCTGGTGCTGGTTCCACGCCAAGTTCGGCCACGAGGCTCGGCAGTGTCAGCCGCCATGCTCCTTCAACAGGTCGGGAAATGCACGGGCCGGCGCTCAACAGTGGCGATGAGCGCCGGCCGTTCGAGCAGCCTGCTGTTCATAACGGACACCTTATCCGGGCGCCGTTACCTGTGCGACATGGGAGCGCAGGTGAGTGTCGTTCCCGCCGGTACGTCAGACAAGCACGCCGTGGGCGGGGGCCCCGCGCTGCTTGCCGCGAACGGGACGCCCATCCGTACGTACGGAAAACGCTGCCTCTCTCTGCGGTTCGGAGGGCAGGTTTTCCGATGGACGTTTGTCACCGCCGACGTGCCCATGGCGCTAATGGGCTCCTGGTCGACATAAAGCGCAGACGTCTTGTCCAGGCCGAGACGTTCAGCTCGCTCGCTTGTGCGCTGCCCAGCTCGTCGAGCAGCTCAACGAGCGGCTTGCCGAGCGGCTTGCCAAGCGGCTTGCCGAACGGTTCGGTTCCGGCCACGTTGATCTGTACGCTTCCGGCAGCGGACGAATTCACCCGCCTCCTCGCCGGCTTCCCAGCCCTCACGCGGCCCACCTTCTCGGCGGGGGCCGTCAAGCACGGGGTGGCCCATCACATCCCCACCGTCGGGCCACCGGTCTACGCCCGGGCACGCCGCCTCGAGCCGACGAAGCTGGCGGTGGCAAAAGCGGCGTTCGCTACCCTGGAGCGACTCGGCATCGTTCGGCGCTTGGAGAGTGCTTGGGCGTCGCCGCTGCACATCGTGCTGAAGCCCGGCGGGGGATGGCGACCGTGCGGGGACTATCGCCGTCTCAATGACACCACCACTCCCGACCGCTACCCCGTCCCCCACATTCAGGACTTTTCCGCCCGTTTGGCGGGCATGTCCTTCTTCTCGAAGGTGGACCTCATACGCGGCTACCATCAGGTCCCCGTCAGGCCGGAGGACGTCCCGAAGACGGCGGTCATCACGCCATTCGGACTCTTCGAGTTCCTGCGGATGCCCTTCGGTCTGAAGAATGCGGCTCAGGCGTTCCAGCGACTGATGGACAGCGTCCTGCGCGACTTGGATTTGGTCTATGTCTACCTGGACGATATCCTCGTCGCCAGCGTGTCCCGCAAAGAGCACCTACGCCACCTCCGCACGCTCTTCAAACGCCTGGGCCAGCATGGCCTGATTGTGAACCCCGCAAAGTGCCGGTTCGGCGTCGCCGTAATCGATTTCCTGGGGCACCGTGTCACCAGGCACGGAGCCGTCCCCCTGCCGGCCAAGGTGGAGGCAGTGAAGGGGTTTCCGCGCCCCCGCACGATCAGAGGGCTGCAGGAGTTCCTGGGCATGGTGAACTTTTACCATCGGTTCCTGCCCCGTATCGCCCAGCTCCTGCGCCCTCTGCACGAAGCTCTCCGAGGTAAGCCGGGCAAAGGCGACATTACCTGGACCGAGCAGATGGACACGGCGTTCACGGGCGCGAAGCTCGCCTTGGCTAATGCCACCATGCTCGCGCACCCGGCGCCCGATGCACCGATCGCCCTCACCACCGACGCCTCGGACTACGTGGTGGGCGCAGTGCACGAGCAATGGGTGCGTGGAGCTTGGCAACCGCTGGCGTTCTTTAGCCGGCAGCTTCGCCCGCCCGAACGCCGTTACAGTACCTTCGACCGCGAGTTGCTCGGGCTTCACTTGGCGGTCAGGCACTTCCGCCATCTGCTCGAGGGCCGTGCGTTCACGGCCTTCCTCGACCACAAGCCACTGATCTTCAAGATGGGCAAGGTCACCGAGCCGTGGTCGGCCCGGCAGCAGCGTCACCTCTCGGCCGTGTCCGAGTACACGACGGACATCCGGCACGTCGCGGGGAAGGACAACCCGGTGGCGGATTGCCTTTCCCGGGCCGTCGCCCATGCAGTCCACCTTGGCATCGACTATGCCCGGATGGCAGCGGACCAGGCCGCTGACCCCGACGTCCAGGCCTTGCGGACCGCCGTCACGGGCCTCCGCGTCACCGAGGTGCCGTTCGACGGTGCGGGCGCGGCCCTCTTGTGCGACGTCTCCCTCGGGCGGCCTCGCCCCATCGTGCCCGCGGGCTGGCAGCGCCAGGTGTTTGACGCCATCCACGGCCTGTCCCACCCGGGCGCGAGGGCCTCCCAAAGGTTGATCGCCGACAAGTTCGTCTGGCCTGGCCTCCGGAAGGCCGTCCGCGGCTGGGCCAGGACGTGCCTCGCGTGCCAGCGCGCCAAGGTGCACCGGCACACCCAGGCCCCGTTGGCCCCGTTCACGGTGCCGGAACGCCGGTTTGACCACGTCCACGTGGACCTGGTGGGACCTCTGCCTCCCTCGCGGGGTTTCACCCACGTCCTCACCATGGTGGACCGCACCACCCGGTGGCCGGAGGCCGTGCCATTGGCGTTGACGACGGCGGCGGACGTCGCGCAGGCTTTCATCGCCACCTGGGTCGCCCGGTTCGGCGCCCCCTCAGACATCTCGTCCGACCGCGGCCCCCAGTTCATCTCGGAGCTCTGGGGTGCGGTCGCGCAGGGGCTCGGGGTCCGGCTGCACCGAACCACGGCCTACCACCCCCAGGCTAACGGCCTGTGTGAGCGATTTCACCGCTCATTGAAGGCCGCGCTCCAGGCCACCCTCCGCGACGGCGGCTGGGTCGAAAGGCTCCCCTGGGTCCTGCTGGGCCTCCGGACGGCGCCCAAGGAGGACCTGCGCGCATCCGCGGCAGAGTTGGTCTTCGGGCAACCGCTGCGGGTGCCAGGCGAGTTCCTCCCCGACTCCACGGCACCATGGTCCGCGGCACAGCAGCGCTCCGCTCTGCAAGAGACCGCCCAGAGGTTCACCCCGGTGCCAACGGCATGCCACGGGCACCCACCGACGCACGTCGCCCCGGAGCTTCGCACGGCGGAGTACGTCTTCGTCCGCCACGATGCCCACCGGACACCACTGCGGCCCCCGTACGACGGGCCTTTCCGCATGCTGGAGACCGGGGCAAAGCACTTCACCCTGGACATCGGCGGTACTCCTGACCGCGTTTCTGTAGACCGCCTCAAGCCGGCCCACCTCGATGTGGACCATCCACCGCCAGTGGCCTGACCCCCGCGTCGGGGCCGCCCCCCTGCGGGCGGACCCCCGGCACAGCCCAGCCCCGCCACCACGCCGCCCCCCGGTCCTGCACCCATCCCAGGGGCAGCCAGAGGCATCACACCTGGCATCCCTGCACCCCGGACGCCGCCGATCGATCGCCAGGGGGCGCTTCGGCCGGGTCATCCGTTTGCCCCGCAAACTGGCCCTCCAGGTGCGCGGGAATTCTGGGGGGGCGCGTGTGGCGGACACGAAAGCCCACTGGCGTGGTGACATCATTCCGCGCACTAAGTGGGCGGCGGCCACGCCCTAGAGAGAGGCGTGGCCTCAAGATATACACGGGGTGCGCAGCCCGGAGCAGCTCAGTGCTGCAGTTTGAGTACTTTCAATAAAGACTCTTTTATGAACCGCGTTGTCCGCTTGCTCCTTGCGTAAGCATTAGCGCGAGCAGCATCGCGCTTCAATATAGTATAACAAATATCATGAAACATTTACATTTTGTAGTCCATTGTATAATTTAAATAAACATAAATGCAAATTTCGCATGTGGAAAAAGTAAGTACACCCTTGGCTCTAATAGGTGGTATTGCCCCCTTTGGCAGAAACAACCTCAAGTAGGCGTTTCTTATAACTGTCTAACAGTCTCTGACATCGACTGGAAGAAATTTTTGCCCACTCCTCCATGCAGAATTCTGTCAGCTGTGCGATGTTTGAGGGGTTTCTTGCATGCACAGCTCGTTTCAAATCCCCCCACAACATCTCGATGGGATTTAGATCCGGGCTTTGACTTGGCCATTCCAGAAACCTCCATTTCTTTCTTTTCAGCCATTCCTTGGTGGATTTACTGGTATGTTTCGGGTCATTGTCATGTTGCAAGGTCCACCTTCGGTTGAGCTTCAACTCTCCGACAGATGGCCTCACATTATCCTGAAGCACCCTCTGGTACAATGAAGAATTCATAGTGGATTACATGATGGTGAGCTGCCCAGGCCCTGATGCAGCAAAGCTGCCCCAAACCATAATATTTCCAACCACCATGCTTTACAGTTGGTCTCAGGTTCTTGTGGTCAAATGCTGTCTTTGGTTTTCGCCAAACATGTCGTGTGATACTGTGGCCAAATAGCTCTACCTTTGACTCATCTGTCCAGAGCACATTGTTCCAGAAGTGCTGGTCTTTGCCGAGATGTTCATTGGCAAACTTTAGTCTTGCCCTGATGTTCTTTCTGTACAGCAAAGGTTTCCTCCTGGCACACCTCCCATGTAGATCAAATTTGTGCAGCCTCTTTCTAATGGTAGACTCGTGCACTTTGACATCAACAGTGGCAAGAGCTACCTGTAGGTCCCGTGATGACATTCTGGGCTTCTTAGAGACTTCTTTCAGCATCTTGCAGTCTGCTCTCGGGCTGAACTTGCTGGGGCGGCCTGGCCTGAACAAGTTGGCAGTTGTTTGGAATCTTCTCCACTTGTAGATGATCTTCCGGACAGTCGAATGATTGATTTCAAATTGTTTGGAGATCTTTTTTAATCCCTTTCCAGACTCGTGGGCATCTATAACCTTCTTTCTGAAGGCCTCAGAGAGCTCTTTTGATCTAGGCATGGTGACGCCGCACACTTCAACAACAAAGAGCAAACCAAACGAAATGTCTGAGGTTTAAATAAGACAGGTTCCTCCAAGATCCTCTCTAACGATGTTCTAATCATTTGCACCTGATTCTAATTTTAGGTATTTGAAGTAGTGATAAATGTAGGGGTGTACTTATTTTTTCCACATGTGAAATTTGCATTTATGTTTATTTAAATTATACAATGGACTACAAAATGTAAATGTTTCATGATATTTGTTATATTATATCACCTTTATCTTTCAATATTGTTGAAATGAAGATCAAATAGTTGTATGTAGAAATATGGTGAAAAGGTCAAAACTTTACATGGGGTGTCCTTACTTTTTCACATGACTATGTCTGAACCTTGTAAGCGAAATATCGTGAAATATAAACGAACTACTCACGTCTAATCTGGTGTTTGGGTGTATCTACGCTTAAGAAAACTATTGAAAATTGGGTCGCCATGTCAAAATCCAAGATGGCCGCCGCCATGTATGTCAACCTTGTGAGCAGAGTATCTTGAAAAATAAGCTAAGTACCAACTTCTAATCTGGTGTGTGGGTGTATCTACGCATAAGGAAGAACGCCATTGAAAACTGGGTCGCCACGTCAACATCCAAGATGGCCGCCGCCATGTATGTCTGAACCTTGTGAGCGGAATATCTTGAAAAATAAGCGAAGTACCAACTTCTAACCTGGTGTGTCGGTGTATCTTGGCATAAGGAAGAAAGCTATTGAAAATTGGGTCGCCACGCCAAAATCCAAGATGGTCGCCTTGCGTCTTTCACTTTGTCAACTCACATCACTTCACCGACGGGGGACCTAGGTGTAACGCTTTTACAGTTTATGAAGACACATTCATGGTCTTTCAGCACGAATGTATTGATTAATTACCAATAAATATATGGAATGAACAACAACAACAACAACAACATGCATTTTAAGGCCATTTTCCCTGCTAGAACGGGGGTTAGCCTTGCGGTCCCCATGACAATCTTCTCCATTTTGCCATATTTTCTGCATCTCTCCTTGTTAACCCCCTTGCCGGCATTTCTTCTTCCACCATCTTTAACCAAGTCGTTCTCGGTCTTCCCCGTCCTCTACTTCCTTCTACATTCATTTCCATCACTCTTCTCAACCAGTCACTTTCATCCTTCCTCAACACATGACCAAACAATCTCAACCTGTTCCTCTTCACAGCATCAATCACAAGCTCTATTCCCATCATCTTTCGCAATTCATCATTTGTCTTCCTCTCTCTCAACGATACTCAGCACATCCACCGAACCATTCGCATTTCCACACTTTCCAGCCTTCGTTGCTGCTCTACATTCATGACCCATGTCTCACTCCCATAAATCATAACACTTCTCACACATGCAGCATACACCTTTCCCTTCAGCTTCAACGACACTCCCCTCCTCATCAGCACGCCACTCAGTTCCCGAAACTTCTTCCATGCACATCTCACTCGAGCAACCGCTGCCGAGTCTGATCCACCTTCTCCATTCAGCATGTCTCCTAGGTAGCAAAATGTTTTCACACCTTCCAGCTTCACGCCGTCTCCAAGATCCAACTCAACATTTCCTCCATCTGCAGCTCCCTCTGTGCACACCTTACATTTGAATGTAGCTGCCACACTGGTAAATGACCCTCTCAGACCGCTACATTTTTGATGAACCCACTCAGCGCACATTGTGCATTGAATGGAGTTCACTCCGACAACCTTCCTGCACACAGCACATGGCCACTTCCAGTTCTTCCCACCTCACCACATGTCTTTCCTATATTCACCTTCAGACCTTTTGTCTCCATACATTCCTTCCACTTGTTCATCTTTTCCTTCAGTCCATCCATACTTTCTGCAATCAACACCAGATCATCTGCATACAACAACTCCCACGGCAAACCCTCCTTTACGTTCTGAGCCAGCACCTCCATCACAGCTACAAATAGTAGTGGACTTAGTACCGACCCCTGATGCACTCCAACCTTCACCTCAAACTCACCACTGTTCCCGTCCTTCGTCCTTACAGCTGTGCGTGCTCTTTTGTACATTGCCATCACATTTCTGATCAACCATTCCCCCACTTCTAACTTCCTCAATGCCCATGTCAATACTTCGCATGGAACCCTATCGAATGCTTTCTCCAGGTCAACAAACCCAAGAAACAACTTCTTCCTCTTCTCCATGTACTTCTCCTGCAACTGCCTCACAATAAAGAGCACGTCTCTCATTCCTCTTCCTGGCATAAATCCAAACTGCATTTCGTTGATCTTCACCTTCTTCCTTATCCTCCTCTCCAACACCCTTTCCAATACCTTCATTCCATGCTCCAATAACTTTATCGCTCGGTACGAGCCACACTCCAGAGGGTCACCTTTCCCCTTGTATAGAGGGACGAGGGTACTCAGTTCCCAATTCAATGGAATGGAATGAGGCCTTCTTTCACCACCAGATTACAGGTCTCTGTCATTCTCTTCACACCCCAACTTCCTGCTGCCTTCAACATATCTCCCACAACTCCCGTCGGCCCTCCCGCCTTTCTACTCTTCAATGCTTTTATCGCTTCCTCAACTTCCTTCTCAGTTATCTTCTCTGCCGGTCCTAAAACTGGGTTACTCTCCATGTTGCCATCCCATTCATTCTCTGTATTCAACAGCATTTCCATATATCTTTTCCATCTTCCTTTAATTCCATCTGGGTCCACAACGATTTGTCCCACTTCATCCTTCAAGCAACTCACCCACACCACATCGCACCTCTTTCGCTATCTGCTCTGCAATCCTGAATACCGCTGTCTGACCCTCTTCTGAATCCAAGCGTTCTCCGAACATTTTCCTACATGCCTCCTGCGCCTTTGCTACCTCTTTCTTTGCAGCCTTCTTGGCTGCCTTCTAACTTTCATGCTCTGCTTTTTCTGCTCCCGTACGCTTCGCCTTCTGCCACTCCTTGAACTTCTTCCTCTTCTCGTCAATCCTCTTTCCAACTTCATTATCCCACCACCATGTTTCCGAGTGCCTCGGTGGTCCTTTTGTCCATCCACATACCTCACCAACGGCTCCCAACAGACTATCTTTCATTGACATCCAACCACGTTCAAGCTCAACCACATCATCCTCTACCCTACTCAGCCTCTCTTTTAATGCCTCCCTTACTGTCACCTCTTTCAACCTCCACACCTTCATTCTCGGTTGGTACTTCACCCGCCGAGCTCTCCTCACACCTTTCACCCTTATGTCGCAGACAACCAAGTGGTGCTGTGAAACAGCCTCCTCTCCCGGGATCACCTTTGTGTCCCGGAGGTGCCCCCATCTCGCCTACGCACCATCAAGTAGTCAACGGTTGTCGTCGACCCACCTGACGTGTATGTAACAAGCTTATTATCCCCTTTCTGGAACTGAGTATTACAAATCAGCAAATCAGCTCCATCAGCAAACTCCAAAATCCTTTCACCTTCTCCATTTCTCACACCATATCCGTAACCCCAATGAACTCCCTCAAAACCATCCATACTCCTTCCCACATGTCCATTTAGGTCTCCTCCTACCACAAAAACTTCCTCATCTTTCACGTTTTCCATCAGCTTCTTTATCGCACACCAGAACTTGTCCTTCTCTTCATCACTCCGACCAACCTGCGGAGCATATCCCGAGATGACGTTCACCAAGAGCTTTCCAATCATCATTTTCACCATCATCAACCTATCAATCACTCAAGTCACACTCACCACACTGTCTACAAACTCCTCAGAAAACAGGACATCAACACCATTCACGCCCTCCGGGCACCCTTGCCACACAAACTTGTATTTCTGTCCCTGCCTACCCTTCACCATTCTCACACCACTTCCCTTCCATCTCGTCTCTTGCACACAACATATGTCCACTCTTCTTCTGACCAATACTTCCACCACTTCTCCTGATCTCCCTGTCATTGTCCCTACATCCCATTTCCCAAACCTCAGAAACCGATCTCCACTTTGGGCTGTACCCTGCCCATATGTAGTTGTAATTGTCATGGTTCTCTTTTTGAGGCAATGTTTTTATGGCCGGATGCCCTTCCTGACGCCAACCCTCTGTGTCGCCTCTTACGACACACGCAGGGATACGGTGTACCTATTCTAACCAGGGTACACACCGGGTACAATAAATATATGGAATCATAATACACAAAAAACCACTGTAATGACAGACTACATATTTCATAATATGCTTACTCGTATAATACTAGTATTATCTTTGCTTTTCTCATAAGTGGGGTCACCTCAGCAATTTTCATCTCAACAGGAAATTTAACAGATTGCATTTAAACTTGCAGTTCGTATTTCATTTGACTAAGGTGGCCAAGTGGACTGGATTGTACTGTGGACAGTGATGTAGTTGTTCTGGCAGTGTATGTATTTCAAAAGCTACACGTGGCACTGGATGCTCTATGGGTGGTGTTCCGGCACAGGCAAGCATATGCGCAAGGTACCAGCTGATGATATCTCAGCTGCAATTGGTCCTGAGAAGTCTATTGCACTTCCAATGTTTCACGCCATTACTGGGTGCGATACGACCTCTTGCTTTGCTGGCAGAGGAAAGAAGACTGCTTGGGATACATGGAGCATGTGCCCTGAAGTTACAATAGAGTTAATGAAGCTGATGGGACAACCACAAAGGTCAGATGTTGATGCTGCTATGGATGTTCTGGAGAGATTCGTCATACTTCTTTATGACCGAACAAGTTCTAAACACCATGATGATGAGCTCAGGATCGACCTATTCACATGGAAAGGCAGAGACGTGAGCAACATTCCACCAGCCAAGGGTGCTCTACTTCAGCATACCAGACGAGCAGTATACCAGGCCGGTCACATCTGGAGTCAGGTGCTTGAAGCAAAGGCTACGCCTCCACAACCAGACGGATGGGGATGGACTCGTAGTAGTGATGGAAACTGGGATGTTTGCAGAGAACTTATTCGATGCGGTTGTACCAAAGGCTGTTGAACAAACTGCAAATGCACAAAAGCAGCGCTGCCGTGTGCAGCTTTGTGCGAGTGTGGGGGTTCTTGCCATGATTAGTTCATGTGATATCTGGCATTTCACATTTGATGGTAAGCCTAACTGACTCGTGGCACATTGGTATTTACAACAATAAGTAACTTGGCTTCATATTCGTTTTGACTGTTATTTTTTTAATAGCCCTATAAGTTTAATTTACGGTACAGGTATCTTATATTTCATCAATACAAAATAAAGCAATACAAAGGCCGCCAAATGTTGTGTCTCTGTAAACTGGAAAAGGGCACTTATCTTCCAAAAGTGGAGCAAGACATGATCACCCATACTTATTATTGCCTTCTTTGAATTCTATGACCCCAAAAACCTACAGTCACGTGAACAAGTAAGTACACCCCATGTAAAGTTTTGAGTTTTTCAACATATTTCTACATACAGCTATTTGATCTTCATTTCAACAATATTGATAGATAAAGGTGATATAATATAACAAATATCATGAAACATTTACATTTGGTAGTCAATTGTATAATTTAAATAAACATAAATGCAAATTTCACATGTGGAAAAAGTAAGTACACCCCTACATTTATCACTACTTCAAATACCTAAAATTAGAATCAGGTGCACCAGCTCAGGTGCAAATGATTAGAACATCGTTAGAGAGGATCTTGGAGGAACCTGTCTTATTTAAACCTCAGACATTTCGTTTGGTTTGCTCTTTGTTGTTGAAGTGTGCGGCGCCACCATGCCGAGATCAACAAAAGAGCTCTCTGAGGCCTTCAGAAAGAAGTGTATAGATGCCACGAGTCTGGGAATGGATTTGAAAAGATCTCTAAACAATTTGAAATCAATCATTCGACTGTCCGGAAGATCATATACAAGTGGAGAAGATTCCAAACAACTGCCAACTTGTTCAGGCCAGGCCGCCCCAGCAAGTTCAGCCCGAGAGCAGACCGCAAGATGCTGAAAGAAGTCTCTAAGAACCCAGTAGCTCTTGCCACTGTTGATGTCAAAGTGCACGAGTCTACCATTCGAAAGAGGCTGCACAAATTTGATCTACATGGGAGGTGTGCCAGGAGCAAACCTTTGCTGTTCAGAAAGAACATCAGGGCAAGACTAAAGTTTGCCAATGAACACCTAGGCAAAGACCAGCACTTCTGGAACAATGTGCTCTGGACAGATGAGTCAAAGGTAGAGTTATTAGGCCACAGTACCAGACGACATGTTTGGCGAAAACCAAAGGCAGCATTTGACCACAAGAACCTGATACCAACTGTAAAGCATGGTGGTGGAAATATTATGGTTTGGGGCAGCTTTGCTGCATCAGGGCCTGGGCAGCTCACCATCATAGAATCCACTATGAATTCTTCATTGTACCAGAGGGTGCTTCAGGATAATGTGAGGCCATCTGTCGGAGAGTTGAAGCTCAACCGAAGGTGGACCTTGCAACATGACAATGACCCTAAACATACCAGTAAATCCACCAAGGAATGGCTGAAAAGAAAGAAATGGAGGGTTCTGGAATGGCCAAGTCAAAGCCCGGATCTAAATCCCATCGAGATGTTGTGGGGGGATTTGAAATGAGGTGTGCATGCAAGAAACCCCTCAAACATCGCACAGCTGAAAGAATTCTGCTTGGAGGCGTGGGCAAAAATTTCTCCCAGTTGATGTCAGAGACTGGTAGACAGTTATAAGAAACGCCTACTTGAGGTTGTTTCTGCCAAAGGGGGCAATACCACCTATTAGAGCCAAGGGTGTACTTACTTTTTCCACATGTGAAATTTGCATTTATGTTTATTTAAATTATACAATGGACTACAAAATGTAAATGTTTCATGATATTTGTTATATTATAAATATCACCTTTATTTATCAATATTGTTGAAATGAAGATCAAATAGCTGTATGTTGAAATATGTTGAAAAAGTCAAAACTTTACATGGGGTGTACTTACTTTTCCACGTGACTGTATATATAGGCACCAGAATTAAGATTCTAGGTGTCATGTATGAAGGTGCAAATATTCCATGTTTTATCCCGACACCATGACCGCGGGTTTATTTCCGTCTCCGGGAGTTACGGCTCAGCTCGGATGGCCCTGGGGTGAATCGGGCCTGTATCTGCAGAGTCAATAAACATGTGCAACAATCGATTGTAGTCTGTCGAGTTACCTTACATGGCGACGAGGACAAACATCTAGACCATGACTTATTTCGGCCATATCGATGAATTCGACTCTCATGAGGGAGATTTTGACACGTATTGTGAGCGGTTGTCTTTCTACTTCGAGGCGAACGGCATCGCGATGGAAGCCCGGATGAAAGCTGTCTTCCTGTCCGTTTGCGGGGGAGAGACGTTCACACTCGTTAAAATCCTGATTCATCCTCGGACAATCCAGGAGCTCACGTATGCAGAGCTCAAGGCCGCTTTGAAGGAACATTGTAATCCATCTCCTTCAGTCATCCTGTGTCGGTTTAATTTTTACATATGCAGACAGCAGCAAGGTCAGTCGATCCCAGACATCATTGCACACCTCAAAAAACGTAACATCTGTGTGAGTTTGGGGACACGATTGATGCCATGCTCCATGATTTGCTGGTGGTTGGCATGTCCGATGACCGCTCTCGTAGACGCCTGCTTGCTGAGAGATGACTGACTTTCCAAAATGCCAGAGACACCGCCATTTCCATGGAAAGTGCTGAAAGCAATGCTACAAGCATCGGTGCCACTCGCTCGTCTGGTACCAGCCCTGCTGTGAATCGGTTGGATCATGTTTCACAAGCTTTGTTTGTGATCACAGATCACAAGTCTCCTCGTCAGAAGCCAGTGCAGTCTCAAGCCCACAACAAATGTTTTCGGTGCAACGGAAAGCACCCTCCGGAGACGTGTCGGTTCAAAGATGCCACCTGCCATATTTGTTCGAAAACTGGCCATATTGCTCCAGCTTGCATCACTCGCAAATCGGGAAAAGAGAAAGCTGCTGCCAAGAAGATTCATCAGTTTATCGGTTCAGAGGAACCTGAGCTTGACCAGGTGAGCTCTGTTTCTGACAACTCAGAATCGTGTGACCTATTTCATATTGATTCTCGCCATATGCGGGACCCTTTTCTTGCCACTCTTTTCGTCAATAATCGACCATTGCAAATGGAGGTTGACACTAGTGCGGCTGTCTTGCTCATCAGCCATGCTGTTTTCACAAACCTGTGGAGTGATGCTGACCGACCCCAACTGAAACCAACAACCTGTGAACTCTCCACCTATACAGGTGAGAAGATTGTTCCCTGTGGTACATGTGACGTCAGGGTGGGCTACAATAACCGCGAGGTTCACCTACCCCTGATCGTCATTCCTGGAAAGGGCCGTTCCTTACTAGGCAGGAACCAGTTGAGCATAATTCAACTGAAGTGGAAAAGTATTTATCAACTCCGGGCAGGCAACGTTTCTGCTACCGCAGCATACACTCTCAAAAATGTGCTGGATATGTACCCGGATGTCTTCAAGGATGAGCTTGGAACCTTGAAAGGACATACGGCTAAACTCAGTGTTGACCGGATGCCAATCCTATATTTTGCAGAGCTTGCCCAGTCCCTTTCGCCCTGCGGGAGTGGATTGACAAGGAACTGGATCATCTTGAAAATCTTGGGATCATCGAGCAAATCCAGTATGCCGAATGGGCGGCGCCCATCATTCTGGTCATAAAATCGGACCAGTCCATCCGCATATGTGGAGATTATAGAATGACCGTGAACAAGTGTTCTTCATTGGACAAATATCCAATCCCGAGGATCGAAGACCTCTACGCTCGTCTCATGGGAGGCAAGACTTTTACTAAACTCGATCTCAAATCTGCCTATCTACAGCTCCTCTTGGACGAGAATTTGAAACGGTATCTTACCATCAACACGCATCGTGGGTTGTACAGGTACCACCGACTCAGTTTTGGAGTGAAATCTGCACCTGGCATTTATCAACGTGTCATGGACAGTTTGTTTGCCGCCGAACGCAACGTCGTTTGTTACCAGGATGATATTCTGGTTACTGGTCGTATGGATGCTGAACATCTACAAAACCTGGATAGAGTTCTGAAGAAGATTTCGGACTGCAGCCTACCTTTGTGTCGAGACAAGTGTAAGTTTATGGTGCCATCGGTCACGTACCTGGGTCATACGATCGATGCCGAGGGTCTACACCCGACAGATGAGAAAGTCCGAGCTATCAAGAATGCTCCTGCTCCACGAGACGTAACCGAATTGAAGTCATACCTCGGTTTGCTTCAGTTCTATGGTCGTTACATCCCAAATGTGACCGACGTTTTGGGCCCCCTTTATCGTATTTTGAGGAAAGGAGTCTCCTGGAGCTGGGGGTCCACTGAACAATCAGCATTCCAGACCTCCAAGGATCTGCTCAAATCGTCCAATGTTCTCGTTCATTTTGATCCAGAGAAAGATCTTGTGCTGACATGCGATGCCCGTCGGTATGGAGTGGGGAGTGTATTATCACACGTGACATGTATTATCACACGTGATAATATTATCACATTATCACAGCCTGATGGTACGGAAAGACCTGTTGCATTTGCTTCCAGAACGTTGTCCCCGGCAGAGAAGAACTATCCCCAACTTGACAAGGAAGGATTGGGACTCGTTTTCGGCATCAGCAAAGTTCGCCAGTACCTTCATGGACATCATTTCACGATTCGCACTGATAAGCCGCTGATCAGTCTGTTTGGTCCTACTAAGGCGACGTCTGACACACTACCGCCCAGAATCATCCGATGGTCCCCGTTTCTCGCTGCTTATGACTACACCATATGTTGTAAGCCTGGTTCGTCTATCACAAATGCAGATGCCATGAGTCGGTTACCCCTTCCAGAATCCGTTGATGATTCACCTACACCCGGATCCATTATCGCACTGATGGATCATCTGGAAGATTGTGCTGTCGATTCCGACCAGATCTGCACCCATACTCGACGAGACCCCATTCTGTCCAGAACTGTCCAGGCTGTACAGCTTGGATGGCATTTGCTACCTGAGGGTGACCCAGCTTTTGCGGCTTTTAAAGCACGTAAAAATGAACTCAGCGTAGAAAATATCTGCGTTCCAGGGTCATGGATGAAATCCATGACTGTCACCCTGGGATTGTGAAGATGAAGTCTCTCGCTAGAAACTATTTGTGGTGGCCGAATCTTGATGCTGTTATCGAACATCATGTTCGACATTGTTACCCCTGCCAGAGCACCCAGAATACACCTGCGAAAGCGCCACTGCATCCCTGGGAATGGCCCAGCGAACCGTGGCATCGCCTACATCTCGATTATGCCGGGCCTAGTAACGGCAGCATGATTCTAATCATCACGGACGCGCACACAAAATGGATCGATGCCTATGTGACGTGTGGTACTACGTCAGCCATTGTCATCGAAAAACTCAGACGCTGTTTCCCCACTCATGGTCTGCCCAGGATGATCGTGAGTGATAACGGTATGTGTTTTTCCAGTCCCGAGTTTGCCGAGTTCACACGTCGGAACAGCATCAAACACAAGTTTGTCAGCCCACATCACCAGGCTTCAAATGGCTTGGCGGAACGATCCGTGGGAATCATCAAATCCGGAATGCAGAAACTTCAGGAGGGAACCCTGAAAACGAAGCTTTCTCGTCTCCTGTTCAAATACCACATCACGCCACAATCAACAAGCGGTGCAGCTCCGTCTGAGTTATTGATGTAACGACACCTGAGATCGACACTCGACGATCTCAAGCCGGACATATCATCAAATGTTTATCAGAGCCAGCTTAATCAAAAGTTGATCCACGATAAATCGTCCAACAGTTGCTGTATCAACATTGGAGATCCAGTGTTTGCCCGAAATTTTGGTGCAGGTGCGACGTAGCTACCGGGGGACATCATCGAGAAGCCAGGTCCACTGTCCTGCGTGATTCACCTGCAGGACAGCCGTGAAATTCGTGGACATCAGGACCACATAACCTACCGTCACTGTCAGTCGATAGAGCCTGCAGCATCGTCACAGTCAGAACAACAGTTCGACCCGCCGCTGCCGGAGATCGTGGAGGCCGCTCCAGCCGGCTCGGATGCCCTAAAAACCTCTGCGCACGCTACACCCTTCGTTGAGACCAAAGGAATCACCTCTGACTCTGTATCCACTGGTCCACCGCGACGCTCAATGTGCGAGAGAAAAGCACCCGACCGTTTGAATCTTTGAAGATGTTTTTTTCATGTTGACACATGTTCTATTTTCAGGTTGACACATGTTCTATTTTCAGGTTGACACATGTTCTATTTTCAGGTTGACACATGTTCTATTTTCAGGTTGACACATGTTCTATTTTCAGGTTGACACATGTTCTATTTTCAGGTTGACACATGTTCTATTTTCAGGTTGACACATGTTCTATTTTCAGGTTGACACATGTTCTATTTTCAGGTTGACACATGTTCTATTTTCAGGTTGACACATGTTCTATTTTCAGGTTGACACATGTTCTATTTTCAGGTTGACACATGTTCTATTTTCACGTTGACACGTGTTCTATTTTCACGTTGACACGTGTTCTATTTTCACGTTGACACATGTTCTATTTTCACGTTGACACATGTTCTATTTTCACGTTGACACATGTTCTATTTTCACATTGACAAGTGTTCTATTTTCACGTTGACACATGCTCTATTTTCACGTTGACACATGTTCTATTTTCACGTTGACACATGTTCTACGTTCACGTTGACACATGTTCTATTTTCAGGTTGACACATGTTCTATTTTCACGTTGACAGGTGTTCTATTTTCACGTTGACACATGTTCTATTTTCACATTGACACATGTTCTACGTTCACGTTGACACGTTCTATTTTCACGTTGACACATGTTCTATTTTCACGTTGACACACGTTCTATTTTCATGTCGACACATGCTCTATTTTCACGTTGACACATGCTCTATTTTCACGGTGACACATGTTCTATATTCATGTTGGCACATGTTCTATTTTCACATTGACACATGTTCTATTTTCACGTTGACACACACAGGGGCAGAATTATCCCGGTGTCCACTTGCTTTTGTTTGCACACATATTTTCATATGTTTTTGGAAATGTTGCTTTTGGAATGTCAATTTTGGAAATCTAGCACGTATTGCTCTTGGCAATTTTGGACTTAAAGGGGAGGATGTCATGTATGAAGGTGCAAATATTCCCCGTTTTATCCCGACACCATGACCGCGGGTTTATTTCCGTTTCCGGGAGTTACGGCTCAGCTCGGATGGTGCTGGGGTGAATCGGGCCTGTATCTGCAGAGTCAATAAACGTGTGCAACAATTGATCGTAGTCTGTCGAGATACCTTACACTAGGCCTCTTGGTTGTTGAGTTATATGGTGTTTTAGTATTAGACTGTCTATATCACTATCTGCCATGTTCTTTCCTGGGAAAACCACATTTCCAAGCTGGCCTCCAAAGCCAGTCGCCGACTGGTGTTACGACCTGGCCCTTGTGTGAAGGGCTTGGGGTACTGCCTATTGCTCCGGAGATCCGAATCGATGTGCTCGGGAGACCAATATGTTCCCCGTAGGCGGGTCGCGCCATATGAGCAATCAGAAGTGACCAAGCGAAGCGACCATCCAAATGTTGACGCAATTTTTTACACCCCCCCCCCCCCCAACCCCCCCAATCCTCAACACACAGTATGCCATTCAGAAATGCAATACAAATTCAAAACAGTGAAATAAATGCAAATACTTTATTCAAAATCAAGAAAAAACACAGGGTGCAACACCAAGGAAAAGATCAATCATAAGGAAAGGAAATCCCGCTGATATGCAGCAGCAAAGATCAAGTAATTAAAGGACAGACACTGACAGGCACCAAGACAAAACAGACAAGACAATTAAATGACCCACCCGGTATCCCCAGCTAATCCCAAAGGGGTGGGAGAGGGCAGCAAAATAATAAAGAAATATTCGCCAGGATATAAAGGAAATAAAAGGTAAAAAATAAAACTGGGAGGGGAGGAGGGGAATTCAGGCCTGTTTCAGATGGCGTCCTGGCTGCCTCGTGCCAGCCACGTGTCCCGAGGGTGGAGCCTCCCCGCCACTCTTCTCTTTCTCAGCGGGTGTCCTCAAACTCCACGAACGACTTGCCCAGAGCAGTTCCTGCAAGACCATGAACGATGAAGCTGCACATTGCCTCTGGCCGGCTCAGACGAAACTTGATGAGGAGCACAAGCTTCTGACTGCCTCTCCCACTTTCTCATGATCGATCCCATGTGCACCGAGAAAACCCTCCTCCACCCAAATCTCTCCTGCACTGACTGTCCCTCCAACAGGCAGCCCTCAGAGAGATTAATCAAAAATCCTCAAAAAGCTCATACAGGCTGAGTTTCTCATCCAAACTGGACTATACGTGCTGCGTTCTGTTTTCGCCTTTCTCCACCGATCAACGCACTCTTCTTCTTTCCCCCTCTCCTGTTTTTTCTCTCTTCCCAAAGGTTCTTTCTCTATTCAATTATGTAGAGCTCCGGTGGGAGGGAGAAAGTCGATAAGGAAGATCTTTGTTTTTCTTTTAACAAAAGAATAAAGATAAAGTCGATAGAAAAGGAAGAAAGAAAAGGGCAAATCTGGTTTCACAGCCGGCCCGGAATTTCACATAACGTACACCCCAACGATCACAGCTTCTCGTCATTGCAAACCCAGCCCCATGAGTGTACCATCCTTAAACAATCCACCCCACAAGTGTAACACTGCTCCCATCCTTCTTCCAGAGCCGTCCCGGCTCGACTACCCTGAAATGGGGTGAATAGGGACAGCAAGGTGAATAGGGACACAAACTGAAAAAAGTTTGGAAACCATTTTTTCGCTGAAAATTGATAACCATACTAATTTGTTGATATTTGGGTTGAAAGTGTTCTCTTGTTTTTAAAAAAAGCAACTTATAGTCCCTATTAACCCCATATATGGGTTAAATAGGAATAAATAGGACTTTTATGGCTGTCCCTATTCACCCCGTTTTACGGGTGAATCACCCCGTTTTACGGGTTAATCACCCCGTTTTACGGGTGAATCACCCCGTTTTACAGGTGAATAGGGACAGTCACTAATACAAAAAAATAATAAAGAAATAGGGACAGTTTGGAGAAACTTTTTATTCCATTTTTTTTCTTCATTGGCACCGTGGTTTATATAATGGGTGCATATTATGTGCATCCATCTGAGCTATCAATTTAGCAATAAGTTTGAAACACAGGATTGTTTCTTGATTATTATTTTTTTGTATTAGTGACTGTCCCTATTAGGGACAGCCATAAAAATCCTATTTATTCCTATTTAACCCAAATATGGGGTTAATAGGGACTATAAGTTGCTTTTTAAAAAAACAAGAGAACACTTTCAACCCAAATATCAACAAATCATTATGGTTATCAATTTTCAGCGAAAGAAGTTTCCGAACTTTTTTTCAGTTTGTGTCCCTATTCACCTTGCTGTCCCTATTCACCCCATTTCACGGTATATAATCTAATCTAAGCAAATGCGGCTTCTCTACTCTACACCCCTGTTTAGTCCGATAACACAGAACATATACTTACACAACATTCAAAACATAGGGAGCATGGTCCTCCATCACAATAGAGTCGCATGGCAGTTAAAAAAAATAATAATAATAATAATAATAATAAACAACAACAAAAAAACAACTGTTGCGTCCTGATGGTTTACAGGATTCAAGCGACAGCAAGCAAGGTAACCAACTTGCATCCCTCCCTTTCTCTTCCAAGCTTGAGGCGAAGATGGGGAACGCCAAATAGAATATTGCCAGTAGCTTCCGCCGAATCTAGGGGAGGGAAATGGGGAACAAGGACAACAACCCCTCCCGATAGACCTATCCCCGCATCCTCTCAAGTCGTCATAGTCGCGGAGTTAAGCTGGACGCTGAATATTGCGTTTTCCCCTTCCACTTTGGCCGGCCAAATTGTTATTACCAATTCCATCCCCTGGGTCATGCTGTTGTGGGGTGCAGTTATTTGGGGTGTGGGTTTTCGGTCTTTTCCCCAACTTATTTTGGCCGAGTCGTACCCACTCAGGGATGGAGTCCCCATTATATTCCCTCAACCTGTTCCGGTGGAGGACGCATGGCGCAATTTGCTGTCCCTGCCACACGCGATAAATGACGTCATTTTCTTGCTTCATCACTAGACACGGACCCTGCCAATGATCGGCAAACCTACGACAGAGCCCTCTCCGCCACCTCATGTTGTTCACTCACACCAGGTCTACCTCCTTAAATTGCTTTCCCCGGCTTGTGTGTCGTACCTAGTTTTCATGCGCTGTCCAGAGCGCTGCAACCTGTCCCGAGCAACCTGATGCGCCTGTTCAATATCATGTTGTAGGCCTTCGACATAGTGGGGCCAGGTATGGACGTGTTGATCGGGTGGTCCTCCGTAAATCAAATCTGGGGGGAGTCTTAGTTCTCGACCATACATCAGGAGTGCGGGTGTGCAACCGGTGGCTTCGCTCACCGCCGTTCTGCATGACAGTAGAATCAGCAGTAACCCCTCATCCCAGTCGGTGTGAGTATCATTCACATACATTGCCAGCTGAGTACCCAGGGTTCGATTGAAACGTTCTACCATGCCGTCGGATTGAGGATGGTAAGGAGTGGTTCGAGTTTTCCGTATACCTAGAAGATTGCACATTGCTCGAAAAACCTGAGACTCAAAATTGCTTCCCTGATCTGAATGTAGCTCAGAAGGGATGCCGTACCGGGTGAAGAAACTGTCCACAAGTGCCCGCGCAACTGTATTCGCATCTATACTTGCCAATGCATAAGCCTCGGGCCACTTCGTAAAGTAGTCCATAGCGACTAGGATGTACCGGTTTCCCCGGGCGGTTTCTGGAAAAGGTCCTGTAATATCCACGGCCACTCTCTCCAGGGGTGCACCCACTTGGTATAATTGCAACGGGGCTAATTCTTTCTTCGAGGGGCCCTTCTTAGCAGAACACTTATCACAGTTGCGACAACAGGCCTCCACGTCCCTTTTGCAATGGATCCAATAAAAAAAAATCCAGATCTTCTTTGGCGTTTTATTTACCCCAAAGGGGCCCATTGCCTTTGGTCCGTGATAGTGCCCCAATATTTCAGACTTCTTCCGCTGTGGTGTTACCAGTAACCACACATACTTGTTTGGGGCGGCCACTGCCCACCTCCGGTAAAGTACTCCATCACCTAAGCCGAGACTGTCCCATTGTCCCCAGTACACTTTCAAGTCTGGCGTAAGAGTTGCTACCTCTTCCCAGTCCAGTCGTCGGTTCACCTCCTTCCAGGTAATGACCATGTTCAAGTCAGAGTCTTCTCGTGCCACACCAAAGTCTGTCAGCAAATCATTATCACTCTCTGTGGGTTGCACACTTCCATGCATTACACACACATGATCATTCTGGTTGTTCTCCTCCTCCTCCTCCTCCTCCTCCTCCTCCTCCTCCTCCTCCTCCTCCTCCTCCTCCTCCTCCTCCCCCTCCCTCTTGTCCTTTCTTTCACAATAGCGGCAACCTTGCTCAATGCACGGTCTTCCAGACAAGGCATCGGCGTTGGCATGGAGCCGACCCGGGTGATGCACAATGTTGAAATCAAAAGCCTGTAACTTTTCTAACCAGCGGGCCACCTGACCCTCCGGCCACTTGAAGTTCATTAGCCATCTTAGAGACACATGGTCTGTGCGAAGCGCAAATTATTTCCCAAGGAGGTACGGTCGGAAATGATCAACCGCGGTCACCAACGCCAGCAACTCTTTTCGCGTCACACAATAGTTACTTTCTGGTTTTGACAAAGCCCTGCTGAAGTAGGAGATTACCCTCTCTGTACCCCCCTGCTCTTGGGAAAGTACTGTGCCCAGGCCCAAGTGGCTTGCGTCTGTATCCAGGATAAACTCTCCCTCACTTTCAGGGAATGCCAGTATGGGGCTCTCCGTAAATGTATCCTTTAGGGTTCTAAACGCATCCTCACAGTCATAGGCCCAGACAAACTTGGTGTTTTTCTTTTCTGTCAACCTGTGTGGGGGTCGTGCGATGTCTGCAAAGCCTTTTATAAATCGTCGGTAGTACGAGCATAACCCAAGAAAGGCCCATACCTGCAGTACATTCGTGGGAGTAGGCCAATCTTGCACTGCTGAGATTTTGTCCGGGTTGGTCGACACACCCTCTCAACCGATAGTGTCCCAGGTAGGCGACTCTCACCTGAAATAGTTGGCATTTCCCGGGGTTCAATGTTAACACCACCTCCCGAAAGTGTGAAAAAACTTATTCTAGTTGGGAAATAGCAAGGTCAAATGTTGATGAATGGACTAGAACGTCATCCAGATAGACGAGACAGGATTTTCAATGCCACCCTTCCAAAACTCTGTCCATAAGCCTTTCAAATGTGGCGGGAGCATTGCACAGACCAAATGGCATAACCGTGAATTGCCATAGACCTGTTCCCACTGAAAATGCGGTCTTTTCACGACTGGCCGGGTCGACTTCAACCTGCCAGTAGCCACGCTTTTGGTCCAAAGTGCTATACCACTTCGATCCAGCTAACGCATCAAATGTCTCATCGATTCAAGGAAGAGGATATGAATCCTTTCTGGTCACATCGTTATTTCCTGTAATCCACGCAAAATCGAACCGTCTCATCCTTCTTCCGCACCAGGACCACTGGTGATGCCCATGCTCCATCAGAGGGTTCAATTACATCCTCGGCATACATTCTAGCAATTTCCTCCTCCGCAGTTTTCCTTTTTCCAAATGGTAGCCGTCTTGGCGGTTGTTTAATCGGTCTTGCCACCCCCGTCTCAATCCGATGGTTTGCCATTTTCGTGCAGCCCAGCTTCTTACCCACTAGCATGAACAAGTCTCGGTTACGGGCAATTAACCAGTGGACTTGTTTGGCTTGATCCTCACTGAGTCCTGCAATACTGCGTTGTTCCAGATCTGCGAGTTCTTCAGGCCACTCACCATCGTAGCGCCCTGTGGGATCCTCTACTCTGGACCTCCCATTACACTCTGCCACCTCTATCACCGACGTCCAGGTAGCTAGCTGGGTGGCCGCTCTCACAACCCTTGGCTGATCGGTGGCATTTAGCACCTGTACTGGTACCCGTGTTCCTTCGGACCCTGCTAACGTTCGTGCTACTGCGATTCCATAAGTCATTGGCTCTTCCATCGGTTCCACTAATCCCAGCAGGGATGATTCACACCTGACGACAGCTCGCTGAGCGATGATCAGCATCTCTGAGTTTGGTGGTACAGTCACAGACACGGGCGCAATTACACTTGCATCCTTTGGATCTTTATCTCGATGCTCCTCAAATAGAACCATGTCCTTTCCAATCTTCAAGCACATCCGATCAAAATCCAACTGGCAGCCGTTCTCGGCCAGGAAATCCAGTCCAATCAAGCAAGGGTCACAGAGTTCCGCCACCCACACCTTTGTATTGCACTCCATCCCAGCCAACCGCAAGTTGATGACTCCACTCCCGAGTATTGGCACTGTCTCCCCATTGGCCAATTTCAGACGATACCCTGCTCCAGGGGCGAGTTGTTTCCATCCCTTTGTTGTGTGTCGCAGCATGTCTGGATGTACAACAGTTGCATTCGCCCCCGTATCCACAATTGCTCGAATCCGTTTCCCCTCTACTGTACAATAAACTGTGACATTCTGCAGCTGTTCCCCAACTCCACTCGAACCAAGCATCACGACTGAGGCTTCCCCATTCACAGCTGGCTGTCGCCCCACACGACCGGCTATGTCCGGTTTCCCGAAGGGCTAGCTCCATCTCATCTTGGGCCCTCTGATCTCCCTTCTGCGATATGGCTTAATGCCCCCCCTCCCCCCTATCGGAGCAACTGCCATGGCTGTTTCATTTACATCCCATCTTGGTCCCCTTCCTCCTACGAACTCCTGTTGACGTCCGTGCCACCTACACTCCGACTGCAAGTGGCCCTGTATTCCGCACCTCCAGCATGTGGGGACCCTTCGCCGGGGATCAGAAAACACCCTGTTTCCTGGTGGTCCCCCCCCCACCCCCCCCCCCCCCCCCCCCCACGGTTGCTTCTCTAAGGTCCCAAAACCCTGCTGTATCACCTCATGAAGCCTCTGCACATCCTGTTTGGTGGCGTAACCTTCTCCCCTTTCAATACCATCAGCCAGTACTTCATACCGCTTGGGAGTCTCCACCTCTTCAGTTCCTGGGTGATATGCCTGACGAATTACTGCCCATTGCGTATGGGGCGACGGCCGTGTATTAATGATCCGCAATTCAGTAGCAATCTCCGCCGCATGATACAGACCCTGAGGCCGTTGTAGACGAACTTGTGATTGCAATTCCCCACCTATGGCTGCTATGAAATACTCAAGAGCCAGATTTTCAAATCCCGGTCCCTTCACCTCTGGATAAACCAGCTTTACTAAGCATTCAATGTCACCCGCCAGATTCTGGAACATCTCCGGGGGTTGCCACTTCTGCTGCATGAGCTGTACCCGTGCCAACTCAACCTGATGTGCTGTCCCGAAACATCTTCTGAGGCATTGTACCACTTTATCATAGCCCAGTGGGTCTTCTAGCCGGCCATTCAGTATCCCCAATGCCCTTCCTCTCAATGACGCTACCAGCATAGCCGCCCTTTGACTAACTGTCCAACTGTTCAACCTGGCAACGCACTCAAATTGTGCTAAATACGCCTCAAAGTTTTCTTCCCTATTATAGGGGCCACATGCAACGTCTCGACTGCATGCGTTACCTGCCATCATCCCCATGGTAACAGAAGCGTTAAGGCCGCTTAGCTCTACAGCAGATTTGGAGGCATCCCCGGGTTGCGATATGTCCCCCCTTACACCACGTATTCTGTTCTTTAATTTTATCTGTCCTAATCCCTTACAACTTCCTCTCCATTACTTGGAAACGAGTTTCCATTTCTTCCTTAAGTCCAGTCATCTGTCTTTTTATATTTTTGGCGTCAGCACTCTGAGCATCAATCTTCTCAGTCATTTCAACTCTTTGAGCATCCATCTTCTCATTTATTTCGGCTTTCTGAACATCTATCTCTTATTTATTTCAATTATTTCCACTCTCTGAACATCCATCTTCTCATTTATTTCAGCCCTCTGAGCATCAATTTTCTCAGTTTGCACCCCCAGTACGGCCATAATGGAACTCAACTGCTGGCCGATGTCCCTCGGCAGTCAACATGGGCGACACCAAGTTGCTGTCACTGCCTGCTCCTGGGCTACTGTGATCGAATGGGTGGCCAGGAGAATTTTTTTCAGTACCCTCTAGCTGGCTGGACTCAGTTACCCTTTCCCCAGATGTAACTGCCCCATCTAAAAACCCACTTCCATCCACCCCTGGGTTAAGGGCAAAATTTATTTTCCTCTTTGGCAAAGCTTCCTGCATTGTTTTCACCATTTCCTCAAATTGAACTTCGGACTTGTCCATATCAATACCCTCCTCCTTTCTCATTGCCTCCCTAAGACGATCTACCAACACACATTTTAAACTACCGACATCGAGATCACGTTTTCTCAGCTCTGACCTAAAATCGCTTACACGCCAATCAGCGAGTTCTTTACCTGTTACAGACACTACCACCTTACGACCTGGCCCTTGTGTGAAGGGCTCGGGATACTGCCTATTGCTCCGGAGATCCTAATCGATGTGCTCGGGAGACCAATACGTTCCCTGTGGGCGGGTTGCGCCGTATGAGCAATCAGAAGTGACGGAGCGAAGCTACCATCCAAATGCTGACGCAATTTTTTTACACCCCCCCCCCCCCCCCCCCCAATCTTCAACACACAGTATGCCAATTCAGAAATGCAATGCAAATTCAAAACAGGGGAATAAATGCAAATACTTTACTCAAAATCAAGAAAAAACAGAGGGTGCAACACCAAGGAAAAGCTCAATCATAAGGAAAGGAAATCCCGCTGATATGCAGCAGCAAAGATCAAGTAATTAAAGGACAGACAGGCGCCAAGACAAAACAGGTAAGACAATTAAACGACCCACCCGGTATCCCTAGCTAATCCCAAAGGGGAGGGAGAGGGTAACAAAATAAAGAAATATTCGCCAGGATATAAAGGAAATAAAAGGTAAAATAAAACTGGGAGGGGAGGAGGGGAGGGGGAGGGGGAGGGGGAGGAGGAGGAGGGTGAGGGGGAGGAGGGGGGAGGGGGGAGGGGAGGTGGGGAGAAGGGGTGAGGGGAGGTGGGGAGAAGGGGGGAGGGGAGGTGGGGAGAAGGGGGGGAGGGGAGGTGGGGAGAAGGGGGGGAGGGGAGGTGGGGAGGAGGGGGAGGAGGGGAGGAAGAGAGGAGGAGAATTCAGGCCTGTTTCAGATGGCGTCCTGGCTGCCTCGCCCCAGCCACATGTCCCGAGGGTGGAGCCACCCTCCACTCTTCTCTTTCTCAGTGGGTGTCCTCAAACTCCACGAACGACTTGCTCAGAGCAGTTCCTGCAAGACCATGAAGCCGCACGTTGCCTCTGGCCGGCTCAGACGAAACTTGATGAGGAGCACAAGCTTCTGGCTGCCTCTCTTACTTCCTCACGATCGATCCCACGTGCACCTAGAAAAGCCTCCACCACCCAAATCTCTCCTGCACTGACTGTCCCTCCAACAGGCAGCCCTCAGAGTGATTAATCAAAAATCCTCAAAAAGCTCACACAGGCCGAGTTTCTCATCAAAACTTGGACCGTACATGCTGCGTTTGGTTTTTTGCCTTACCCTTTCTCCACCGATTCGACGCCTCTTCTTCCTCCTCCCTCTCCTCTACTTTTCTCTCTTCCCAAAGGCTATTTCTCTATTCAATTATGTAGAGCTCCGGTGGGAGGGAGAAAGTCGATAACGAAGATCTTTGTTTTTCATTTAACAAAAGAATAAAAATAAAGTCGATAGGGGAGGAAGAAAGAAAAGGGCAAATCTGGTTTCACAGCCGGCCCGGAATTTCACATAACGTACACCCCAACGATCACAGCTTCTCGTCATTGCAAACCCAGCCCCATGAGTGTACCATCCTGAAACAATCCACCCCACGAGTGTAACACGAGTGCTGGGGTGAACCGGGCCTGTATCTGCAGAGTCAATAAACGTGTGCAACAATCGATCGGAGTCTGTCGAGATACCTTACACTAGGCCTCATGGTTGTTGAGTTATATTGTAGCGGTTACCGCTGGATGCACACAATCGCCTTGCACCGGCCAGAACACGGCCAGACGCACCTCTCCCGGGCATGCCCGGACTCACTGTTCCCGGGCACGCCCGAACCTCCCGGACACGCCCGGTCTCGTCTTTCCCGGGAATGCCCGCTCTCGCCTTTCCAGGGCTCGCCCAGAGCGTCCGGGCATGCCCGCTATCGCCTTTTCAGGGCTCGCCCAGAGCGTCCGGGCATGCCCGCTATCGCCTTTCCAGGGCTCGCCCAGAGCGTCCGGGCATGCCCGCTATCGCCTTTCCAGGGCTCGCCCAGAGCGTCCGGGCATGCCCGCTCTCGCTTTTCCAGTGCTCGTCCAGAGCGCCCGGGCACGCCCAGCCTCGACTTGCCAGGCCGCAGCCAAACACGCCTGGGCAGGTCCAGACTCGCCTTTCCAAGGCTCGCCCTTGACACCCGGGCATGCCCGGTATAGCTTTTGCCGGGCAAACTTCCCGACATAAATGTGTATATATATTGCTGCCCGATAAACGGGCTTGTCAGAATACCTGAGCTGTTTTGTTTCAATAAAGCAACTCGGACGAATTCCGTCTTTGGTCGCGTCAATTCTTTCGACTCGCGTTGGAGCGCAGTTCCTTCATTGGTGACCTACCGACATGGATACGGCAGTGACGCTTAAACTGCCTACCTTCTGGGAGGCTTACGCGGCTGTTTGGTTCGCTCAGGCGGACTCTCAGTTCGCCCTGCGAGGCATCACCGCGGACGACACCCGCTTCCACCATGTTGTGGCGGCGCTCGGTTCCGCCACCGCGGCCCGCGCCTTGAGCCTCCTCGAGCACCCGCCGGCTGCTGACAAATACGACGCGCTGAAGACACTCCTCCTCGACGCTTTCGCCCTCTCACCGGCAGCACGCGCACGGCGCCTGCTCGCTCTGCCCGAGCTCGGCGACACGCGCCCATCCGAGCGCATGGACTATATGCTCTCGTTGCTCGGTGAGCACTCTCCGGATTTTCTGTTCCGCGAGCTGTTCCTTCGCCAGCTGCCTCACCCGGTACGCCTCGCCCTGGCTGGCACGTTGATCACGGATTCCCGCGCCCTCGCCAGGGAAGCCGATAAGATCTCCTCGGCGGGCCAGCACATCGGCGCGGTTACCTGGAGCCCGCCGCCGTCCGAGGCGACGCCCACGACACCCGAGCGCCCTGCGCGGTTGGAGGCCGAACTGCCGGTGCAACTGGCGGCCGCCACGCCGCACCGCCCGCTTCCGACACGACGGCCGGGGCCTCCACCTGACCGGGCGTGGTGTTATTACCACGCCAGGTTCGGACACAAGGCTCGGACGTGCCGGCCCCCGTGCACTTTCGGCAGGTCGGGAAACGGCCGGGCCAGCGTTCATTCCCAGCCATGAGCGCCGGCCACTCGGGCAACTTGCTGTTTATTCGGGACAAAGCGTCTGGGCGGCGTTTCCTGTGTGACACCGGCGCCCAACTGAGCGTCATACCCGCCTCCGAGCAGGACAGACGGGACGCCGTTTGCGGCCCCTCTTTGGTCGCTGCTAATGGCTCGGCCATACGCACTTTCGGCCCACGCGTCGTCACCCTCTGCTTCGGCAGCCAGCGTTTTCAATGGACTTTTGTGACCGCCTGCGTCCCCATGGCTTTGCTGGGCGCCGACTTCCTCTGCGCGCACGGGCTGCTGGTCGACGTCAAACGTCGTCGCCTTGTCAACGCCAAGACCTTCAGCTCCCTGGCGTGCACAATGAGCAGCTCCGCGCCGACCGAACTGGCGTGCGCCCTCCCGGCAGCGAACGAGTTCGCTCGCCTGCTCGCGGAATTCCCGGCCCTCACGCGACCACCGTTTTCGGCCGTCGCGGTGCGGCACGGGATCGAGCACCACATACCCACTACGGGCCCGCCGGTCTACGCCAGGGCCCGCCGCCTCAACCCGGCCAAGCTCGCCATGGCGAAGGCCGAGTTTGACGCGTTGGAGCACCTCGGCATCGTGCGGCGCTCCGATAGCGCGTGGGCCTCGCCACTGCACATCGTGCCAAAGCCGGGGGGTGGATGGCGCCCGTGTGGCGACTACCGCTATCTCAACGACGCTACCACCCCCGACAGGTACCCGATCCCGCATATTCAGGACTTTTCCGCCCGTTTGGCGGGACGGGTCATCTTTTCGAAAATTGACCTGATACGGGGCAACCATCAGGTACCTGTCCGGGCGGCCGACGTCCCGAAGACGGCCGTCATCACGCCGTTTGGCCTGTTCGAATTTTTGCGGATGCCGTTTGGCCTCAAGAACGCGGCCCAGGCGTTCCAGCGCTTGATGGACGGCGTGCTGCGCGACCTGCCGTTTCTTTTCGTCTATCTGGACGATATCCTCGTCGCCAGCACGTCCCGCGCCGAGCACCTCCTCCACCTCCGAACACTGTTCGGTCGCCTCAGCGAGCACGGCTTAATTGTCAACCCGGTCAAATGCCACTTCGGCGCGACGACCGTTGACTTTTTGGGCCACCGCATCACCAAGACCGGGGCCGTGCCGCTGCCGACCAAGGTCGAGGCCATCACCACGTTTCCGCGTCCCCGTTCCATCAAGGCCCTCCAAGAGTTCCTCGGCATGGTGAATTTTTATCACCGATTCGTGCCCCGCGCTGCTCAGCTCATGCGGCCCCTTTACGAGGCCCTCCGGGGCAAGCCGGCCAAGCATGACATTGTTTGGTTCTGCGGCCATGGACGCGGCCTTCGCCAGCGCCAAACGGGCCCTCGCCGACGCAACGCTGCTGGCTCACCCGGTGCTCAACGCGCCCATCGCCCTCACTACGGACGCCTCCAACTACGCGGTGGGCGCCGTCCATGAGCAATGGGTGGACGGGGTTTGGCAGCCACTCGCTTTTTTCAGCCGGCAACTCCGGCCGAACGAGTTAAACTACAGCACGTTCGACCGCGAGCTGCTCGGGCTATTCCTGGCCGTTCGCCATTTCCGACACCTCCTGGAGGGCCACCCGTTCACGGCTTTCGTCGACCACAAGCCGTTGGTCTACGCAATGGCTAAGGTCACGGAGCCGTGGTCGGCCCGCCAGCAGCGCCACCTCTCCGCCGTGTCGGAGTTCACCACGGACATCCGGCACGTCGCCGGCAAAGACAACGCCGTGGCCGACTGTCTTTCTCGGGCCAGCGCGAACGCGGTCCACCTCGGCGTGGACTTCGCGCTCATGGCGGCCGACCAGACCACCGACGCCTCGGTGCAGGCACTCCGTGCGGTGGACATGGGCCTCCGCCTGGCCGACATTCCCTTCGCGGGCACCGTCCTGCTCTGCGACGTCTCCCAGGGCCAGCCTCGCCCCATCGTGCCCGTTTCCTGGCAGCGCCGCATCTTCGCCTCCATCCACGGCCTTTCTCACCCGGGCCGGAAAGCTTCTCAGAAGCTGGTGTCAGCGCGTTTCGTCTGGCACGGCCTTCGACGAAACATCCGCGACTGGGCCAACGCCTGCGCGGCCTGCCAGCGGGTCAAGGTCCACCGCCACACCCAGGCCCCGCTGGCACCTTTCGCCGTGCCTGAACGGCATTTCGACCACGTCCACGTGGACCTGGTGGGTCCCCTGCCCCCTCACGGGGGTTCACCCACCTGCTCACCATGGTGGACAGGACCACCAGGTGGCCGGAGGCCGTGCCCCTCGCCTCCACCACCACCGCCGACATGGCGCAGGCGTTCATCGCCACCTGGGTCGCGCGCTTCGGTGCACCAGCGGACATCTCGTCCGACTGCGGCCCACAGTTCACGTCTGAGCTTTGGGGCGCGGTCGCCCGTTCGTTGGGGGTCACGCTGCACCGCACCACGGCCTACCACCCCCAAGCCAACGGGTTGTGCGAGCGGTTTCACCGCTCCATGAACGCCGCACTCATGGCCGGCCTTCAGGACGACGGTTGGGCCGACCGGCTGCCGTGGGTCCTTTTGGGCCTTCGCACGGCCCCCAAGGAAGACCTCCAGGTGTCCGCCGCCGAGCTCGTCTATGGCCAGCCGCTCCGAGTCCCGGGCGAATTCGTGCCCGACGCTACCAGTCCCTGGTCCGCCGCTCGCCAGCGCTCGGACCTCCAGGAGGCCGCCCGACGATTTGCCCCCGTGCCGACGTCCCGCCATGGTGGCCCCCAGTCCTACGTCCCCCCGGCGCTTCGCACAGCGGAGTACGTCTTTGTGCGTCATGACGTGCACCGGGGGCCACTCCGGCCGCCGTACGACGGGCCCTTCCGGGTCCTGCGACGGGGCGACAAGTCTTTCATCGTCGACTTCGGCGGCCGGCCGGACCGGATTTCTGTGGACCGCCTCAAACCGGCGCACATGGACGTCGACCGACCACCACGGTTGGCCCTTCCTCTGCGGCGAGGCCGCCCCCCGTCCACAGTTCCCCCCGCTCGACCACCCACCACCACGTCGAACCCCTCCCCACGACCCTCCAGGGGTCGCTTTGGCCGGGTCATCCGGACCCCCCTTAAATTGACCCTGCCGGTGCAGGTCGATTCTGGAGGGGCGTGTGTAGCGGTTACCGCTGGATGCACACAATCGCCTTGCACCGGCCAGAACACGGCCAGACGCGCCTCTCCCGGGCATGCCCGGACTCACTGTTCCCGGGCACGCCCGAACCTCCCGGGCACGCCCGGTCTTGTCTTTCCCGGGCATGCCCACTCTCGCCTTTCCAGGGCTCGCCCAGAGCGTCCGGGCATGCCCGCTATCGCCTTTCCAGGGCTCGCCCAGAGCGTCCGGGCATGCCCGCTATCGCCTTTCCAGGGCTCGCCCAGAGCGTCCGGGCATGCCCGCTCTCGCTTTTCCAGTGCTCGTCCAGAGCGCCCGGGCACGCCCAGCCTCGACTTGCCAGGCCGCAGCCAAACACGCCCGGGCAGGTCCAGACTCGCCTTTCCAAGGCTCGCCCTTGACACCCGGGCATGCCCGGTATAGCTTTTGCCGGGCAAACTTCCCGACATAAATGTGTATATATATTGCTGCCCGATAAACGGGCTTGTCAGAATACCTGAGCTGTTTTGTTTCAAGTAAGCAACTCGGACGAATTCCGTCTTTGGTCGCGTCAATTCTTTCGACTCGCGTTGGAGCGCAGTTCCTTCAATATGGTATTTTAGTATTAGACTATCTATATCACTATCTGCCATGATCTTTCCTGGGGAAACCACATTTCAAATCTGGCCTCCAAAGCCAGTCGCCGACTGGGCATCCTCCGTCGTGCGAAGTCCTTCCTTGGCACACCTGAGCTCCTCACCATATACAAGGCTTTCATCCGCAACTCAATGGAATACTGTTCACCCCTCTGGGCCGGTGCTCCTGCCTCACACATAGCTCGTCTTCACGCTGTTGAAACCAAAGCTTTCAGAATCATTGGAATCTCCTGCGATGAAGCTAACTCCGATGGCCTTTCACTCACTCACCGCAGGCAGGTTGGTGGTCTTTCTGTCTTCTACCGACTCCTCTCTGGCCTTGCTCCCCCAGCTCTCTCTGGACTCTGTCCCCCCCCAATATTCCTGCAAGTCGCACAATATCTGCCAGCAACCCTCTTATGGTTAAAATGCCAAAATCTAGGCTCTCTGCTCACCTTCACTCTTTTATTCCCCTTTTCTCCCACCTCTGGAACAAACTACCTCACTCTCTTCAATCACACTCCTCCCTCCAGGTCTTTAAAACAGCTGTTCACCACCATCTCTTATCTTCCCCCATCCAAAACCTTGATCTTTTCTACCCCCGCTAATTTCACCCCAGATACACTTTTCTGAAATACCAACTTCTTTCCTGGAAGTCCTTGGTGTCTTTGTGTTTTATACTTCTCCCACACCCCCTCCTCCCCTTTCTGACGCCTCCTCCCCCCAAGCCCTCTGCCTCACACTTTTCTCTCGATGTCCCGACTCTCAAATGTTGTGTTTGTGTGCTTCCACTCCTCTCCCCATCTTGTCTACCGCTCCCCTTATTATATGTTTTGTGTGTCTGTTTGATTTTTTGTGTGATAAATGTTAGCTCTTTCACGAGCCTTGATCCTGTATACAAAAGAAAAGAAGAAAAAAATATGGTGGCCATTTTGAAAAATGGCCGCCACAGCCGTCATCGGCCAAAACGGAGATGGCACTATGTCTATTTTTTCTTGTAATGGCCTACTGATGATATTGTTGCGGATCTCGGCGCCGGCCTTTCCCCTTACCATGGGGGGATTAGTCCCCTTGTATTTTACTAGCTGACGGGATCCGGGACCTATGACGACACTCCTGGACAGCGCGAAGTAGGGTCGTAGGACTAATCACTAATACCTAAGTACTCGCACCACCCAGAAACGAGGAAATAAGCCCCGCCCGAATCATGGGTGTTGGTGGAAATGCCGAGCGGTAGCGGACCCGTGACCCGATCCGTTATCAATGACTAAACCCGATCCAAGCGGTTCGTAATCGTGCCACGCTTACCCAATGATGGAAATGACTGAAATGGTCGAATTTAGAAGAAAGGAATAACAGAATTTATTTACACTTTGTACAAGAAGAAGAAGAAGAATACACAGTGCAGCCTTAAGCAGTCTTAACTTATCCCTGGACAAACGGGCCAGTCACACTCAGACCCACTCACACGGGCTTGCAGACGAACAGGTCGATGGTCCAGAGATGGCGTCCAGGCAGCTCGCTCTCCGGTCCCCAACTTGCACCGCGAAGTAGATGAACCAGACGGCAGCGGCCAGGAGCTCTCCGCGTGTCGTTTGGCGCATGGGGTAATTACAGGGTGGACGGCTTTGGTGGTTACACTTGCGGCTCAGCTGCGTACGTAATAAGCGAATAGTTCGCAATAGTTCAATTTGCGCGAACAATGCGCTTCGCAATCAAGGCTCGAAAACATTGTGTGCACGCCAGTCCTCTTAATGCCGTTCTCACACGAAGGCTCCGGATCAGTTCTCTCAATGGCAGTCCTCTTCCAGCCAGTCCTCTCACAAAGCACAATTCACCCAACGAGTCCTCATATATCCCTTCGTAAGCGCCTCTCCCTTCTCATCTCAACTCCAGCCAGTCCTCTCACAAAGCGCAATTCACCCGAGTCCTTCTCATAAGCCCTGCGTAAGTGCCTCTCCCTTCTCATCTGAGGTGGGGGCCTCGTGCCAAGGGTTTTATTGCCACGCCCTTGGAACCCTCTGGAACCTCACCAGACGTTTCTTGCCACGCCCTATCACCCCATGCCCACCGAGCTCTGGTTGGCTGTTGCCCTTACCGTCACCGCCTCTGACGCGCTGTTTGACATGGCCACACCTCGACCCTCGCGCTCCGCCTTCTTTTCAGGCCTACCTCGTGGTTACCCGGCTAGTTTCCAGCGAAACCAAGGGCAGCGAACGCTGCTGGCGGCCAAAGCGTAACAAACTTGAGGGATGCCAAATGGGGCGCGGGATCGAGTTTGCCCATGATGGAAATTGGAGGGCGGCCGCAAAATGAAAGGACCTAAGCTTATTATTTATTTACACAATGCAGATGTTACTAGTGAAATGGCCTACTCTTACACATACTATGACATAACTAATTCTAATGGGCCTACGTGTTGCTTGTGGACTAACTATGGGGGGCAAACCTTTAACCTTTAATGATGTTATATGTACAATCTCAAAACCTCAACAACATGTACCAAGTTTGATGCTTTTATCAAAAAGTGCACGATTCTTCCCCCCATCCGCTCTACTATCTGTTCTGTGAGAGCTTGGTATCATCTTTAAAAACAACTTGATTGAAGGAGAGTCCTGAACTTACTACACCAATACCCCGATTTTTCTGATGCCTTGAACAAACATTGGTCCATCATGGGTGATTAAGTTTGTGGTGAAGTTTCATCGAAATTGCGTGTAGTTTCTGAGAAGAAAGCAAATACATATTTTGGGGGTTAACCCCTCTCCCCCATAGACCCCCAAAGGGGAAGATTTTTTTAAAATGCCATGAACAAACTTTGGTACAGCATAGGTGGTGAAGGTTGTGGTCATGTTTCATCAAAATTGTGTGTGTAGTTTCAGAAAATAAAGCAAATACCTTTTTTCGGGGGACAAACCTGGACCCACTTTGAACCCCCGTGGACCCCCATAGACATTGATTTTCTTAGTGCAGTGAACAAACTTTGGTACATCACGGGTGATGAAGGTTGTGGTCAAGTTTAATCAAAATATTGTGTGTAGTTTCAGAGGAAAAAGCAAATTCCTTTGGGGGGGGGGGGTCAAACCTGGATCCACTTTGACCCCAGTAAACCCCCTTAGACCCCAATTGTTTTAACGGCGCGAACAAAATTTAGTCACAACATAACAAATATAATTGGTGCCAAATTTGGTCGCTATTCCATCAGCGGTTTCGGAGAAGAAGTTTCAAGTGTTTACGGACGGACGGACGGACGGTTGGACAACGTGCCTTCGCATAAGCTCCCCTGAACTTCGTTCCAGGTGAGTTAATGAAGAAATGTCTCATTTACAAAAGTATTCAATCCCCTGAATCAATACTTCATAGAAGCACCTTTGGCAGCGATTACAGCTTCGCATCTTCTTGGGTATGTCTGCATCAGCTTTGCACATCTGGATTTTGGGAGTTTCTCCCATTCTTCTTTGCAGATTTGTTCAAGCTCTGTCAAGTTGGATGGGGAGCGTTGGTAAACAGCAATCTCCAATTCTTTCCACAGATTCTCAATTGGATTCAAGTCTGGGCTTTGGCTGGATCACTCAAAGACTTTCATGTTCTTATTCTGAAGCCATTCCAGTGTGGCTTTGGCTGGGTCACTCAAAGACTTTCATGTTCTTGTTCTGAAGCCATTCCAGTGTGGCTTTGGCTGTATGCTTGGAGTCATTGTCTTGTTGGAGCGTACATTTTTGCCACAGTCGAAGGTCTTTTGCACTGAAGGATTTGCTTATTTCTCCTCTCATTTGCCTACATTTGGCTTCAATCATTGTTCCCTCTTTCTTTACAAGTCTCACAGTCCTTGCCACTGAAAAGCATCCCCATAGAATGATGCTGCCACCACCATGCTTCATAGTGGGGATGGTGTAAGATGTGTCATGAGCTGTGCTAGGTTTCCCCAAGACGTAGCGCTTTGCATTCAGGCCAAAGTTCAATTTTCGTCTCATCCGACCACAGAATCTTTCACCTCATGGTCTCAGAATCTTTCCTGTGCCTTTTTGCAAACTCTAGGCGTGCTGTCATGTGCCTTTTTCACAGGAGTGGTTTCTGTCTGGCCACTCTCCCATAAAGCCTAGATTTGTGAAGTGCTGCAGATACTGTTCTCTTTCCAGCAGGTTCTCCCATCTCAGGCATGGAACTCTGTAGTTCTATCAGAGTGGTCATTGGGTTCTTGGTCACCTCCTTGACCAAGGTCCTTCTTGCCCGGTTGCTCAGTTTGGTCAGACAGGCAGCTCTAGAAAGAGTCTGGGTAGTTCCATATTCTTTCTCTTTCCTAATGATGGAGCTCATTGTGCTGTGGGAACTTTCTACACTCTATAAATGGTTTTATACCTCCCCCCAGATCTTTGCCTCCACACAGTTGTATCTCGGAGTTCTACAAACAGTTTCGTGGACTTCATGGTAGAGTGTTTGCTCTGCCATGCACTGTCAACTGTGGGACATTATATAGAAAGATGCGTTTCTTTCTAATTCATGTCCAATCAATTTAATTGGCCATATGTGGACTCCAATCAAGTTGTGGAGACATCTCAAAGACGATCAAAGGAAATTGGATGCACATGAGCTGAGCTCAATTTGGAGTTTTATAGCAAAGAGGTTGAACACTGATCGACTCAAGACATTACAGCTTTTCATATTTTTTGCAAAAAATTCTAAATATAAATTTCCACTTTGACATTTATCAGATAGAACACAGAATGCCTTTTAAAATCACAATCGATCAGTGACAAAAAAAATCCCAATTTAATTCATTTTTAATTCAGGCTGCTACACAACAAAATGTGGCAAAGGTCAAGGGGTGTGAATACTTTCTAAAGACACTGTATGAAGTAACATTCATCTTTTCAGTTTCCTTTTAGTAGAACCATGATCTCTCAGTATTCAATCAAGTTTTGAACGATGGACAACGCTTCCAAATGACAACTCAAAATGCAACTTACCGAAGGTTGAAATCAGATCGGCCCGATTACACAACTGAATAAATAATGTGGATTGACATTCTAGCTGTTTAGTGTGCTCAGGCTGTTGTCAGTCAACACATAACAGGAGACAAATAATAAGAAAAGAAAAAAGAAAAAAAACTTGTAGCTATTTCCTTATTTGATTCTTGGAAAATATATTCAAGACTTATGTAAGTTTGGGCATTATGTAAGTTTGATTCTTCATCGAACTACCTACCCCCTGTGTGTACCAATTGACTTGCTTGCATTATATCTCTGGATTGTATTTGTATTGTGTCATTATCATTGTTGTATCATTATGCCTTGTATTTTCAGTGAATGAGACAATTATAGTAATTAATTGTTATTTGAAGTGTGCTAAAAATGGTTAAAATCTGGTAGAACTTCTGTTTTGAATCACACATTCCCTTAATGGACATCTGTTCAGAATTCATGAATGGAGGTTCCTTGACCATTTTTTGTACACAGAGTTGGGCTCGTGGAGGAGATAGAACACAGAATGACATAACAGAAGGAAGAGAACAGTGAAAATATGGATGTGGGGGCAGAGGGGCACACCAACAGCAGGGAAGAGGGACAGAATAGAAGGATACATGTAGGAAGAAAGGAGACGGGGAATAATGAAAGCAAGGGGAGGGACAGGGGACAAGGTGGATCCAGGTGCAAACTGTCAAACACAGAAGTGGAAGGGATAGCTGGTGATGAAGCAGAATTGGAAAAAAAAATATGAAACGAAGAGGAGAGGGAGTAGGGGGGGATGAGGGTGACTCTGTGACCTGAAAACCGGGAAAGATGTGGGTTTGTGGGGGTTAAGGAGGGTAGAAAAGTTTATTGGTGTTGCTAGTAGGTGACCTGAAATCTTGATCTTGAATGGCTGTCTTGAAGCTGGAAGTACATTTCTGTGCATAATATGTATTTATTTCTGCAGTGATAGAGAAAAGAGGAACAAATAAATGGAAGTGAGCAGTGAGTCTAGATTTGGGCAGTTTTGCCAGAAGCGGGTTACTGGCAGACCACCTGTACCCCACAGAAACCTGGGTGGGACAGAGCATTGAAAGAGCAGAGGGTGCCAGGCCAGAAAGAAGGCAGTAGAGGATAGAGAGACCACTGACCTATCAGTGATGTGAATGTAATAGGCCCAGACACTTTGCTTCAATGTGGGAGATTCCAATGAAATTGAAAACCTTGGTTTCCATGGCATCAATCTGAGCAAGGTGTGAGGTAGGGGAGCCATCCCAGAGGGGAGAGCAGTACTCCATAAAGCTGCGGATGAAAGCCTTGTAAATGGATAGGATTTCAGTCGTGCCAAGGAAGGACTTTATGTCCTTATGGCTTTTGTCTTATGCTTGTGTCTTAGACTTATGTGTCTTAGACTTATACTGTATGTGTATCTTAGACTTGTGTCTTAGCTTGTGTCTTGTCTAAAAAAAACCCTCACACCGGCCTTACGGGGTCGTTACAACGTTTACGGCGGCGTTGCGGCGAAAGAATCGTGCACAACCGGGAGCATTCCTTGTGGCACCTGGGACATCCTCAACGCTTCCTGGAGCATTCGTATGGATCCTTAAGCGTCCGGGAGGGGTCGTAATTTCTTACGAGAGTTTTGGTCCAGACCAAAACTCTCGTAAGACAATTGCGGCAGTACTACGGAAATCTAGACCGCAACGCTTCCTCAACGCCTCCTCAACGCTTCCGCAACTGCCGTAACACCACCGTAAGACTCCGTAAGGCCATCTTAACCATCCGCAAGGATTCTCCCTCTCCTTGGACTCTCTGGGCAGCGGGTGCTCTGTCCATGGCTCTCCTGGATAGGTCTTGCCCCCTTGGAAGTCAGCAGCAGAATGAGGGGAGAGCGGGGGGGCCCCCGCTTTTATATTCTGGGCCGGGAACCGTAAGGAACCACAAGCAAACGTACAGGCACCATATCTCCGCCGTGTATATCCACAACGAAGCCGTAGCAGTCCGTACTAAACCGTAATAAACCGCTGTGAATCGGTCACGGTCAAGCAAAATCCTCTCCCGGGTGTTCACGATTTTGCTCAAAAAATCGCAACGCTGGCGTAGAAATTAATTCTGAGGAGGCAACAACAGCAATGCTGCCTCCTCAGCGTCGGCGAGTCTGGCATTTCACTCAGGCCGACTGGGACGGTCTTCAAGCAGCCATAAATCGTCTGGATTGGTCTCCCATCTCCACTGCCTCTGACATCAATTCTTCCTGGGAATTCTTCCAAAGCAAACTGATCTCTCTCATGCACAGATTTATCCCATCTCGCCTTCAGTTGTCTTACCCTTCCTCCCGTCCATGGTACACTGAATCTTGTGGTGAGGCAGTTGCCCTGAAACAACTTGCCTTTGCCTCTTGGAAGGCTAATCCAACTGAAGGCAATCTCAGTTCCTTCCACCAAGCTCGGAACAAGTGTGTGTCTACCCTCAGGAGTGCCAGGAAGCACTATCTCTCCTCACTCAAGAATGAACTCTCAAACCTGTCTCCTTCCTCCAAATCCTGGTGGCGTCTGGTCAAATCCGTTTCTGGTGTTTGTTCCCCCTCCATCCCCTCCCTTACCTCAAATGGCCACACAGTTGACATCGCACGTGACAAAGCCGAATGCCTCAACTCTGTGTTTGCCTCAAAATCCTTAGTCCCAAACCCATCTCTCTCTGTTCCCACCCTTCCCAGTCGAACCCAACTGCTCCTGGACTCTGTGTCCTTCTCTCCTGACAAGGTGGAGGAGTTTTTGTCAAACCTCGACTCTGATTCTGCAACTGGACCAGACGGCATCAGCCCACGGGTCCTAAAATCCTGCTCTGCCGCTCTATATCACCCTCTCTCTGTTCTTTTCACCCTATTTTTTGCTCAAGGTCATCTGCCAGCATCCTGGAAATCAGCAAACATCACTGCTTTGCACAAAAAGGTGCAAAAACAGATCCCAGCAACTACAGACCAATCAGCCTTCACCCAATTCTCAGCAAAGTCATGGAATCCATCATTGCTTCAGATATGAAATCTTTCCTCTTCTCCAATGGCTTGATCTCTGATCATCAATTTGGTTTCAGACCTGGACACTCTACTCTGGACATGCTGCTTCTGCTTTCTCAACAATGGATGGAGGTCCTCAATGCCAAACAGGAAATTAGAGCAGTCTCCCTTGACATATCACGTGCCTTCGATACGGTCTGGCACCCCGCTCTGCTCACCAAACTCTCCTCTTTTGGTATCCATGGAAATCTCCACGCATGGCTGGCGGACGTCCTCTCTAGTCGTAGTCAACGTGTGGCCCTGAATGGGTTTCTCTCATCTCCTCTTCCTGTTCAGGCTGGAGTTCCCCAAGGCAGTGTTCTTGGCCCTGTGCTTTTTCTGGTCTTCATCAATGATCTCTCTGACTCTCTTGAAAATCCTCTGTATCTCTTTGCTGATGACTCTACTCTCTGTCGCTCCATTCTTCATCCCTCAGATTGGCAGTCTGCAGCCTCCTCACTCTCTGCAGACCTGGACAAAATCACAGACTGGGCAAACAAGTGGAACATGTCTTTCAATCCAGACAAATCTCACACTCTTACGATGTCTCTCCGAAAAGACCGACTGGACAACCCTCCCATCCACTTTCTGAATAATCCTCTCCAAGAAGTTGTGTCACTCAAGCTTTTGGGTCTCACTATCTGCCATGATCTTTCCTGGGAAAACCACATTTCAAATCTGGCCTCCAAAGCCAGTCACCGACTGGGCATCCTCCGTCATGCGAAGTCCTTCCTTGGCACACCTGAGCTCCTCACCACATACAAGGCTTTCATCCGCAGCTCAATGGAATACTGCTCACCCCTCTGGGCTGGTGCTCCTGCCTCACACCGAGCTCGTCTTCACGCTGTTGAAACCAAAGCATTCAGAATCATTGGAATCTCCCGCGATGAAGCTAACTCCAAGGGCCTCTCACTCACTCACCGAAGGCAGGTTGGTGGTCTTTCCGTCTTCTACCGACTCCTCTCTGGCCTTGCCCCCCCCCCCCCAGCTCTCTCTGGGCTCTGTCCCGCAAATATTCCTACACGTCGCACAAGATCTGCCTGCAAATTTCCTATGGTCAAACTGCCAAAATCAAGACTCTCTGCTCACCTTCACTCCTTCATTCCTCTTTTCTACCACCTCTGGAACAAACTCCCTCACTCTCTTCAAACCCACTCCACCCTCCAGGTCTTTAAAACAGCTGTTCATCACCATCTCTTATCTTCCCCCATCCAAAACCTTGATCTTTTCTACCCCCGCTAATTTCACCCCAATCCCACTTTTTTGAAATACCAACTTCTGTCCTGGAAGTCCTTGGTGTCCTTGTGTTTTATACTTCTCCCCCCCCCCCCCTTCCCACACCTCCTCCCCCCAAGCCCTCTCCCTTCCACACATCTCCCTGCTCTCAAATGTTGTGTTTGTGTGCTTCCCCTTCTCTCCCCATCTTGTCTTCCGCTCCCTCTTTTGATATATTTTGTTTGTCTGGTTGATTTGTTTGTGAAGTAAATGTTAGCTCTTTCACGAGCCTCGATTCAGTATACAAAAATGGACACCCGAGGGGAGTTAATAAAAGAAATGGGGGAGGACAAGAGGCGCAGGTCGAGCGGGAAGGTCGCGGTGGTACGCGACGAGGTAACGCGGTGTGAGGTACGTGTAGGGAGCGGGGTAGAGCAGAGCGCGGCTACATTGACCGAGGGGATAGAAATCGCGACTCAGGGTGTAGAAAAACCGGCGATCGTCAAATTGGATAAAGAAATGTCGGGAGCGCCGGGGAAGGTCGAATTGGAAGACGAAATTTTATGGGCGCTGACGGTCGCGGTAGAAAAAGAAATAATTCAAATTGAAGGAACAAATGGGGCCGAAGAGACGGTAGAAAATGTAAATATATCGCGGGAGGAAAAAATGGAATCCGCGCAAAGTCCGTGTTCGCATTGTGATGCCGTGCTTGCTAACCCCAATGAAGGTTTGCAGGTGCTGCTGGAGGAGAAGAAAGGTCCCAAAGGTGAGCAGGAGTGTGTATGGCGGGACAGGATTTTTGGCGCGCTTGGGATCGAGACGGAGCCCGGGTGCTCGTGGAAGGTCCTTTGTGAGGTGTACGCGAGCGAATGGCATGCGTGTGAGGAAAAAGTGTGCGCCAGAGCACGAGTGTGTGAGAGAGAAGTGTGCGCCGGAGCGTGAATGTGCGTGGGAAGAGTGTGTCGGAAACGAGTGTGAAACAGAGTGTGTGATGGCCGAGGAGAGTGAGAGAGGATGCACACCAGAGCGTGTTGTAGAGAGTGTGCAGGAGTGCACACCAGAGCTTGTGATTGGGTGTGCAACAGGAGAGTGCACACCCGTGGGTAAGTGTGCGCTGATTTGGTGTGTACCAGAAGAGTGCACACCCGTCGTTGTTACTGTGTGTAACAAAAGGTTGTACACGAGGGTGTGCGATGGCCAAGTGTGTAATGGAGTGTGCGAGTGGCGTGAGTGTGCATATGTGGTGTGCACCTGAGTGTGTAAGGGAAGAGAATGCACGGGAGAGTGCTGTAATAGAATGCAGGGAGTGTATGGGAGGCGCTGGAGCGCCGCGTTGTGCGAGTGAGGAACGGGTCGCGTGGGGTGAGAATGAGGCCTGAGCATCGACGCAGACCGGGGGAGCGTTTAGAGCGACGTACAGCCGACGCGAGCCCTTGGTGCATGGTGTGCTTTGTGTGCTGCGGGGATCGGCGGGGATCGTTGCCGCGACGGCGTGCACGATTCGTGCCGGGCCCCGCCCTGTATGGTCGGTGCCGCGCCTTGGCGGGAAAGGCGATCGGCACGGTTCGAGGGGGGGTAGGAGAGGTCGGAGCTTCGCCCCCTGGCGGCCGCGGTGCTCCGACCGTGGGCAGTTGGGCCATCGTGCATGGGACCGCAAGGCTCCACACAGGGATGGCGCCTTGAACCTTGGCCCAACAAAACCTCCTCCCCTGAATCGAAAATGCCGGATGGACCCAACCAGCAGTAGACCAACCACCCGCATGCATCGCTCGGCTTTTCGAAGCCGAGCAGTGAAAATGTATTTCCGCACCGAGAGGCTCAAGTGGAGTGGACGGCTAGCGATAGTGTTGGCGAATGGTACCCGGCGTGAAGGAGTGGTGGTTTCGCCATTCCTCACATGTTTGGGCTCATGAGCATTAGAGTATGGGGATGGCAATGTAAACTAGCCGAGGACGGGATTAGGATAGGATAATTGCTCGGGATTTAGAAATGACAGTAGATGACAAGATTTAAGTAGAGACATTTGTACAGGTAGAGGGGACGTAGTTAGATTAGGTGGATGTTAATGACGAGGGAGTGCTTAGTGTAAGGGAAGACGGGGAAGCACGAGGTTTAGGGGAAGTAGTTAGTTAGATGATGCTGTGTGTGTGAGGATGGTATTGAGCTTGAGCAAATGAGAAATTGAATGAGAATCACTGTGTGTATTGAGCTTGAGCAAATGAGGAATTGAATGAGAATCACTGTGTGTATTGAGCTTGAGCAAATGAGGAATTGAATGAGAATCACTGTGTGTATTGAGCTTGAGCAAATGAGGAATTGGTTGGGAATAACCAGAAGTGGTGTATTGAGGACAAATGGAGTTGTGTTGAAGTGAATTGACTTGCATGGTGTGCAAGTGGAAAAAGGATGGTGAGCACAAGTGGTGTGCCGGGAATAATTGGTGTGTGGAATAAATAGTGTGGAATGAGTGATGTGGAATGCTTGGTGTGAAGTAAAAGGTGTGGAATGCATGGTGCAAAGGAGTGAATGGGGGGGAGATGGACCCCATCACGAATACCCGGGGCGGGTAGTTTAAAGCCAGGTAGAGGGTTTAGGTAAATTGTTTGGATATTGACACCTGTGGTGCGGGAGTTAGCAAGAAGTGCTTGGTTGGGTGCATGAGTCTATGAAATGGCTGGGCGTGTGGGCTTTGTTGGTGCGTATGGTTATTGGGGCACTCCGCCACTGGTAGTCTTTTTTTTTTTTTTTTTTTTTTTTTTTGTATACAAGATCGAGGCTCGTGAAAGAGCGAAAATGCCGGATGCCGGTCTGTCGGCCAGGTGAGGCCGCAGGTAGGCTCCGGGAGCCAGTTAGAGTTATGAGTAGTGTTCAGTGGGGCCCAAGGATCCTAGGAAAGGACCCGGGTAGCCCAATGCCAGAGAGGGCATCAGGGGGTGAGAGAGCCAGGAGGGGCCTTCCCCAATTTAGGTAGTCACAAGGAGCAAGGTAAGCTCGGGTGGTGACTTCAGTGGCGGAGGTGCGCAGGTAGTTGGACCTGCTAGTGGAGCCACACGACCCAGCCCAGAAATTGTGCGAAGGCACAGTGTGAAAAATTGGGGAGTGAGACCCAAATTTGGAAGGCACCAGGTAGTCAATGGGAATCGGGTTTTTAGAACCACATAGTGTAAAGAGGCCGATTAGCAGGGCATGACCCCGGGTAGTGTAAATGAGTTAATGTCATTAGAGTAGTTAGGAAGAGAATTCCCTTCGCGCCATCCACATCCATTCACCGAGGTGACAAAGCTCCGCACCAGCACCAAGAAACTGATTTGAGTAAGTGACATCTCGACGTGAAGTGACATTGTGTTTATTCCATTCCTTCCTTCCTGGGAGGGATTGGAAGATGAATTTGGAGTAGAGGGGGATATGGGAGACAAGACGTCGAGACGGATTTATAATTTGTAAATACAGGGAAGGGCAAGGGTAGTGTAAGCTGACATTGGGGTGTACGAATGGTTAGGGACGAGCTTGCTCTGCTCGCTCTCCCGCGCCCCTCATGCTGCATTGCCTTGTATTGATGTGTACCTTTGCGCCCTTTCTGCTTTGCTGACTGTGCTTTGTCTCTCCTCCCCACCCATGGACCCACATTGGAGGACGCGTTGTGCAGCAACAGCGACCAGTGCAGCTGCACCTTGCTATGCCTGTGCAGCTGCAAAATGCTATGGTTGTGCGGCACCCCTGCTGCACCTTGCTACACCTGTGCAGATGAACTGCACAGCACTTTGCTGCCGTATTCTTTATTATAACTTTGCTGCACATGTACAGCATTTGCTGCACCACATTACACATGGACCACACGTTTTGTGGCCTTACACTTTGCTGAGCAGTCATTTGCTGCAGACTTAACCTTGCATCTTCGGACCACGTGTTTTGAGTGGCATCAATGTCACGCAGTTGGACCACGTAATGGTGGCCCTGCTTGGCCAGGAATTAAATAAAAACGAACACGGGTTTTTGTACATTTTATTATTGGTGTGCCAGGAAAGAAGAACTTTAAGTTTTTATTGCACACAGAAGATGCGACATGCAGAAAGCAAGAAGATGCAGGAAGACGCAAGATGCAGCAGCCCAGCTGCAAATGTGAACTTTTTGATGAATGTGTTTTGTGTATTGGTGCTATGATGTGCTTTCTCTCCCCTCCAATCTTCTTTCCACAAAGAACAGGTCCTGGGTTATAGAACTGTAAATAATTAGGTTTTGTGGTTGTAAATAAGATGCTACCCACCGGCTTTATGTTTAGTTTGAAATTAATTCCGCAATTCGGTTAGTTGTGGGTGCGAGTCTGTTAGTTAGTTACACAACGCAGTAGGTCGGACATATCTAGTGTTGTAAAACGGTCACATACACGGGTTAGATTAAATGTAAGGGGGAACCACATCTAAGTGTCACACGCAATTAAAAGCTTGTCCCAAGTCTTTCTCAAAACCGGTCGTTCCCACTTGGGTAGGTTCGACTCGGGGACGAATCTGACGAGGGAGGGGGGCAGTGCTATGGTTTTGAGATTTGTAAAGTGAGCTCAATGAAGGTTAAAGTTTGCCCCCCATAGATAGTCACACAAGCAACATGTAGCCTCATTTGTAGTATAGTTATTTCTTATAGTCTAGTAGGAAGACTAGGTCCCCCTGCACCCCCCGGAGATATACTTCTAATCAGTGTTTCTAGATTGGAAAAAATGTGTAGAAAATGACTAGCTATGGCCCCAAGCTGAAAAAATGTCCCACATACCATTTTTATGCAAATTACTGCTGCCATTATCAAAAAAACGATTTTTGACATATCTCAGCCAATATTGCAGATAATTGAAAAATGAAGGTGTCTAGACCCATGTTTTGAAGGGCATAGATCATGATAGAACTATTCATAACATGATTACATGTGTCTATGGTATACTAGTATGCATATTAATGCTGTAATTACAAAATAATCAGTTTTACAAATGATAAGGATACGTTAATACTGCAGATAACTTAACATGGTACATAAGGGGTCTAAACCCAGGTATTTTCAAGGTTAAATGTCAACAAGATGCTCCTGAGTCTTGCATAGGGGCGGGACATTGGCAGTAACATTGGTACCACTCAACTTTTCTTCCCACCATTGACTTTGTATTGCGAGAGATTTTCACTTGCTTATTTAAAGGTTTCTCACCCAGCCCACGTAAAATCTACCAACTCCTGCTGTTAACTCCCAAACATATTTTTTTATGTTATCCAATCACAGTGCAGAAATGACAGACTAGAGATCCAAATTAGTGCTGCTATAGCTGCCATTTTACATTTCCATCCATGTAACATGCGCGCTCGTATCAATTGGTAATGTCGCGCGCTCGTATCAATTGGTAACGTTGATGTTATTGAATACCTCAGTTGAAAGTTCAGTCTTCCATTCCATCTGTGTGTTGTTCTTGGTATTCATCCTCCAATCTAGCCAGGTAAGATGCTAACTATAATGTTACTCACACTCTTGACTTCAGTTTCTGCATGAAATCATAAACAGGCAGAATAACAGCTGAGCCAGCTAGCACCATGTTAGCTAACGTTAAAGCTAGCCTCATCTATGTACAGTATGTTCCTAATGTCGGTGTAACTTAAACTTTTGTTAATGCCAAACATGAGACATATCTGTTGACTTCTGTATATGAATTGAACCAGAAAGAGGCACGACAGCTGAGCTAGCTACAGTAACTTAGCACAATGTTTCATTGGCCTAGATAGCTAACGTTAGTGTGGAAGAATTTAGATGTTTTAGCTATTAGCACTTTTGATGCCACTAAACATGGTTTAGTCAGCTAAAAAGTACCCTAGTGTAGAACATGACTCAGAACCTCTGTTACCTCACTGAAAACTCAGAGCCTCCTTTCACAGGCACTTTTAACATCATTCGTGATTTCTTATTTGTCATTTAACAGTGATGGTAGACATCGACAGCAAGCATGCCCAAAAGAAAACGGAGTGTAGAACCTGCAGCCCAAAGCTCTCCTCCTACATGCATCCTTCATGTACCATCCATGTCTGATCATGGGGATTTCACGCCCCTCCGTAAAATTAAAGGATCTGCTTCAGAAAAACTGCAACTGCTTCAAAAGATCCGGGATAGACGTCTCAACCAACCGCATGACTCCCCATGTCGTATGCAATCAGTATGTGATCAGATCCCGGCAACTCTTCCTGATGACCTAGAAAGAGTAGGATATCACAGCAAGTGTTATAAGCACTTTGTCCGCCACTTTCATCGTCTGGGAGATGATACAGAACCAGGGCCATCAACCTCATCATGGCATCACTCTCCTCGTAAACCAGGAGGTTCTGCTGAACCCATCTTCCCGCCAGAGTGTATATTTTGTGAGAAAGTTGAGACCAAAGATGCTCATCGCAATACTGAGAGGCCTACAACCTTCCCATCCTTTAAAAACAAAGAAAATGCATGGGAGCAAATCGAAACACGGGCTGAGAAAATGGGTCTCTATCGACTCCATCGAAAGGTGAAAAACAAAGACCTCTTTGCATGTGAGGCCAAACACCATCCGTCATGTTTTAAAGCTTTCCGCACAGCATTCTACAACTATGAGCGTGCGATTCACAGAGCCGAAGCACCAAAGGAGCAGGCTTGCATGTCAGCCGCCCATGAAAAGGCATTCAACTCAGTACTGGAACACATTCAAACCCAGGTCATCCAGCAGAATAAAGTTCTACAGCTTTCTTCCTTGCGCTTGCTCTATGTCGAGGAACTGAAACTGAATGGATATGAGAACTCAAATTATCGGTCAGAGAAACTACTGAAACGCCTACAGAATGACCCAATCAAGGAGCATATCCACTTCACGAAGGTTGATCATGACAAATGTGATGTCATTTCTTTCTGGCTTGTGCACAGCTCAAACATAACAGTTTCCAATGCTCTCGCACGAGCATTCACACTCGGAAGCACAAACAAGAACCAAAATGTTGCCCTCCAACTTCGCCAGGGTATTCTACAGGCTTTCAGAGAGTGTAAAGACCAACCATGGCCACCAACAGCTGAAGACATGGAGCTCAATCCTGAAGACATCCTACTTCCAGACCTTGTCCGCTTTCTCAGCGTGCTAATGACTGGCAAGGAGGGCATCGAGACAGAAAAGGTGAAGCGTCTGGTCTTCTCCATTGGACAAGATCTGTGCCGTGCAGTGTCAGATGGAAAATGGAAGTTACCAAAGCACATTCTCCTCTGTGTGACTGTAAGGCACCTGTTCCGAAGCAAACAGCTCACCACAATACTACACAGGCTTGGACACTCTGAGAGCTACGATTTCGCCTTGGAGTTGGAAACTGCTCTCGCCAAGGTCCTGGATGAAGTCTCAACTTATCGTACACCACAAATTGTGACAGGAGAGGGCAACCTTGTATTCCACTGTGAGTGGGACAACTTGAATAAAACCACTACCAGTGTGCACGGCAGCAACATTGTAAACAGTGCTGGAGGAATCATGGTGCAGGAGGTCAAGCCCGGGTTCGAGAGCAGCAAGGACCGAATGCTACCTACCATCAATAGGTCACAACAGCGTAGCCTGAAGGTCGACACACCAAAAACTCTCCCACCCTTGCACTTTACTCGCGTTGGCCCGAAGTTCCCTGAAGGCTCATCATTCACACCGCCAGCAGAGAATGACACAGTCTATGCCACTACGATGCAAGAGTACTACATCTGGCTCTTCATCAGATACATCGGAAGCTGTGGCCTGCAGCCTGTGCCTGGGCTAGGGGGTTTCACCTCTGCAACTGGTTCTCCCCCACCCAGCAAATCAACAGTCGACTACTGCACGCCTATCCAAAACCTTATGAGGAGCAAGGATGGATAAGGACTGATGAAGGACTGTTGAAACCAATGTGGTCCAGTGGTCCCATCCTACCAACCTCACTGGTAGATCTTCTGAACACAGGAGAGCACGAAGAGGAGGAGGAAGAGGAAGGAGAAGAAGAGTTTGACTCTGACGATTTCGATGAAAATGATGATGACTGACTCAGTGTAGAATCACTAATGCTAATGATGTTTATCTAAAACAAGCAAGAGAAGAGTGGTCACATTGAGTGCTAGGACTATTTTGACAGTTGTAATATTTAGAAAAATAAAACTTTGTGTTAACGTCTGTGTAGACGGACCTTAATATGAGTCTATTATTTCGTAAAACTGTGATTATTTTGTAAATAAAGCACTAATTAGCATACTAGTATACCATAGACACATGTAATCATGTTATGAATAGTTCTATCATGATCTATGCCCTTCAAAACATGGGTCTAGACACCTTCATTTTTCAATTATCTGCAATATTGGCTGAGATATGTCAAAAATCGTTTTTTTGATAATGGCAGCAGTAATTTGCATAAAAATGGTATGTGGGACATTTTTTCAGCTTGGGGCCATAGCTAGTCATTTTCTACACATTTTTTCCAATCTAGAAACACTGATTAGAAGTATATCTCCGGGGGGTGCAGGGGGACCTAGTCTTCCTACTAGACTATTAGTATGTGTGAGAGTAGGCCCTTTCCAGTGTTAATCCTGTGTTGTGTAAAGACAAGAGAATAGGTCCCACTTCTGTAAACCATTCTACCTCTACAGGCGCGATCCATTTTGCTGCCCTTTGCTTGCTCACTAGTCGAGTTAACACAAGGTAGGCCTAAAAAGGTGAGGGCGGCGTTGAGGTCGGGGGCGGCAGAGGCGATGACGGTAAGCATGAGCCACCAATCAGGGCTCAGAGGTGATGGCGTCAGAGGGCGTGGTGAGAAGAGTCTGGTGAGTTCCAGAAGGTTTGCGGGGCGTGCCTATATACCCCGATGCGCAAAGCCCTCGACAGGACTTGCAGAGGGGAGGCCTTGCAGAGGAGAGGGAGAGGACTTACATCACTCACACTGTACCGCTTGATGAACTTGACTATTGATAAGAACGCGTGCGCTAACCAACACCAAGGGTTGAGGAAGAAGAGTTGCTTACTAGATATACGTGGGGGCAGCCAGACGCGGTTATAACGAACTTGCGCATTCCAGCCAAGAAAGTGAACGAGGTTGCGTAACCGCCCCTTTGCCGTAAAAGCCGGCCCGCCTTTGCCGTAAAAGCCCTCCCTGCCGTTCGCCCCGATATATCGCCTTTGCTCAAGCGACGCGCTACGTGGCCTGCCTTCGTCGATCTCCATCTTCGCGGACGTGCCGGGGACCGTGGAGCGCTGGACGAGAACCATCCTTGGACGCGCTGGGGAACACCTGCCCATCTGCAATACCCTGTGTGAGTGTGAGTGAGACGGGCCCGTTGTCTTTGGGATAATTAAGCCTGTATAAGGATTGCTCTGTGTCTCTTCGTCCTGAACTGTATATATGTGTGATAATCATTAAACCACTCTGTTCTTCCTTTCTTCTGAATTCGATCGTTCCCGTGATTTCTCCATTGACGAAGCGTGGCACGAATAAGATCGCTCCAATCGGGTCCATTAATTATAACTGCGTGGATCACGTGTACGCAAACCGCTCGGCGTATTCCAACCTCACGTGGTTCGTGCGAGGCTTGTTTCCTCGCTTCCAGGGCAGTGCGAGTACTTAGGTACGAGTGAGAATTTGGTCCCGAAACCCTATTACGCGCTGTCCGGAAGGGACTTTGCAGGTCTCGGTTCGCGCCAGGCCAGTAAAGACAAGGGGATTAATCCCCCCCTTGATAAGGGGAGAAGGCCGGCGACAGAACCCTAACAAAAATTGAGACATGGCTCATTTTAAAGAACTCTCCATGGGGAATAAAATATGCTAATGATGATGTCATAGGTTCCTCCATTTTGACATCATAATTCGACAAGTACAAAACTTCATCGATCAAGATGAAATTTATTGAGCATCATCTAGGGATAAATTGGTGGGGAAAAAAAATAAATGATGACGTCATCGGTCACGTGGTTCAGTCGCCATATTTGTTTCTAACACAAAAGCCTTAAAAACCACCGAAAACACATCCTGGTGAGGGTCTGCAATCTCCGATTGCTTTTTCTTGTGTGTATAATGGCTTTAACAATAGAAACACTCACAATGTTTTAGACCCCTTAAAAAAGGACACCTTTTTTAAAAAGTCCATAGACTGCACTGTGAAAGGAACATTCCATCCCCCTCTTTTGCAAAGTTGGAATTAATCTTTTGTAAAAAATAGTTTTATATGGAGAAGAACATCACATGCTTCCTCACAATTGCTATTAATTGAATTTTTTTTTACTGAATCTCAGAGATAAATTTCTGAAGGCTATTGGATGAAAGAGTGCTTTTTTATTTACCAGCTAGGCATAGATATATGGCTGACAGGATGGCCTAGAGGTATGCACACTCGCCTCTAAGCTGTCGAGCCTGAGTTTGAATCCTGACTCAGCTATAAACTGTCATTCTGGTGTTTTACAGGTGAGGCTGTCCCTCAGATCATCAAGGTGTGTGTGTTTTACAGGTCATCAATGTGTGTGCTGTCCCTCAGACAGACATTAAATTGGGCGTCCCATCCACGGCATTCGTTGGTGAAGGTCCTTCATGAAGAGTAGGCCTGTCCTTTACGGATGGTGTCCTTCATGAAGATGCTATCTCTGGCACCATGGCCAAATTCCTGCTCAGACTTCCTGTGTTGGAATGGCAACTCATCCAGGATTGTAACCCAAGCCAAAAAACTGCTTCGGCCGAACAGACTCTTTGTACAGAGCATGGCACATGATGTGTCCTTGTCAGAATATACAGACATTGCAATTTGAAGTGGAACTTAAAGGTAGTTACGTGATCGTAAGGTTGTGCTTGCTCGTGATGATATGCTTACCTATGCACCAGGTAATGGTGCTGAGGTTAATATTAGAAACTCTGTTCCAGGAAATGACTAAAAAGGTAACATGTTTCATTACAAGCTCCAACAGACAAGCTCAGTTTGATTTATTCAATCCTCTCTGATTATCCAAGCTATAAATAAAATGCAACAAATGACTACATCCAGACCAAGTGGCGTAATGGTTTGACCGTCCAGCAACAGGTCTGGGAGGTCGGTGGTTTAAACCCCGCACTGAGTCGTACCAAAGACTTTTAAAATGGTACGTGCTGCTTCCTTGCTTGATGGTCAGCATTTAAGAGGATAGAGCAAGGACAAACAACCATGCGAAGGCAATGGCAAACCACCCATTGTAACCCATGCCAAGAAACTGCTTAGACAGCATCAACGTTCTGCAAAGAGTATGGCATATCAAATCATCACAAATGACTATTTATACATAACCCCGGTGCCTACAAAGAACAACTAGTAGGAATACAAACATGAATTCCATGTAAGAACTGTAAACATCCATCTTGCATGGGTGAAACGATGTCCTATGCAGAAGTTTTGTCGTTTTCAACTTGTACAAAAGTTGTCCAGGATCCACAGATGACAGCACAAGGCCGCAGACCCTGCTCTTGAAGAAAAGATACGCAGTGTGGCTCATCATGGCCCCGCCGATCCCCCAAACCGAGCTGCCCATAAGCTCCTAAATGACCAAGGGGCAAACAAAGCAACAAGTTTTCCACCAAAAATATTACTAACCATCTCCACAAACTGTTAATCCTGGAAAAAAGGTCAAAGATGTCAATTACAGGTTAGAAAAAGGTTATTTTACTTTCCCATAAACAGTAGAGGGGACGCTTGGGAAGGAGGGGCGGGGGAGGCTTGGGAGGCACAACAAACTCAAACATCTTAGAATCTTCAATTCAAAACATTTTTGCTGGAACAATTACCAAATAAGTGATGTGAAATTACATTTCCATTTATTCAGAGGAACATGAAGTGTTAATTCTGTAAACCTTCAAGGAGGAAAGCTTTTGTGCAAATAATTATTATCAAGAAGCTGGTGGACCAGTGGAGTAAATGCAGAAACAAACACGATACCAACAAGAGAATACAATTAAAAATTGAGCTAGAAAGCATCTGAAAATGCAAAGCCCATCTGCCTCCGCTTTGTATTCAGACTTCTCCGTCCATATGCTAAATATGATGTAAACAGATAAAAAGAAACACTAATTAGACGATTTTAGGCGTCCTTGACCTTTTGACATCAAAGGCAGTAGGCTGCAGTGACCAAATATGCAAACCTTGCTCAAATCTCAAGTCAATCGCATGAAAATTAATGATTTTATGCAACCTTGACCTTTTCATCGAAAAAAAAAAAACATAGAAAAAACAATTGGCTTCTAACTTTGGATTGGTGAACCAATTCAGTAACCCAATATGCAAAATCTTAAAATTTCAGGTCACTTGGATGAAAATTGACGATTTTATGTGACGCTGAGCATTGGACCTTTTGGCCAAATTATTAATTTGTGTTCTCCGTACTCACATCATAAAGCTTTGTTGAAAATTTGATGACAAAAAAGTTACGGCACCGGCACACGCACACGCACACGCACACACACACACACACACACACACACACACACACACACACACCTCACTCAGACTTGGGTTGTGTAGTTTTATAGTACCGTATGTATTTTATAGAAGTACTCACATTCTAGTTATTGGTTCACGAGTTATCAAGTGACCACTATATTCGTCATGTGTGTGCGTCTGTGTGTGTGTGTGTGTGTGTGTGTGTGTGTGTGTGTGTGTGTGTGTGTGTGTGTGTGTGGTGTGTGTGTCTGTCTGTCTGTCTGTCCGCAGCATAACTACCCGATGATATCATCCGATCCTGATGAAACTTGGCTGGGAGGTTGATATCATGAGCTAGTTGTGTCCTGCCTAGAGTAGGCGTATTGCGCCCATTGTGGGCGGAGCCACGCCAGAAAATGATGTCTTTTTAGGGGGTAATCGAGTTCAAGGTACATCTTCTCCGAGGGGTTTGGTGGAATCTGACAGGGGTTTCGATATTTGGTTCGGCCAATGTCATGTGTCTAGCCACACGGAGTTCGATATTTCATTTTTTTTTTTTTTTTTTTCATTTCATTTTTCACCGAATTTTCGGTATTGTGTAGCTAATTAACCTCATAACTGATTATACATTATTTTATATCTCATTTCAAGGTCAGTAACCTTCGTTTTGACATTTCTGGGCCTGGCCTGTCTGGGCCTGTTTCGGTTATAGTCCGTCCTTTGTCATTGAATACCGCTCGCTCGTGAACCATCGTCCTCTCCTGACTTGTACATATTTTATCGGCGTAGCCACATTCTAATTGTACATACTTTATCGAGACATGTGATGACCACCCTTTTTTGCACCATGACGATGCATATGGCTGCCGAAGCAGTTTCTAGGCTATTGGGCACAATCCTGGAGGGGTCACCACTCTGACGCAGGATACTGGAATGGCTCAATCATCGCAGTAAGCTGGTACTCATTTTGCCGACCTCAGAAAGATGACAAGCTGAGTCAACCTACCTAGTGTTAATTCAACGGCATGACAGGGGCTTGAATAACAGCATGACAGCCACCTTAACCATTAAGCCAACACCAGGCTACTTGATAGATGTACTCACATTCTAATTGTACATATTTTATAGACATACTCAGTTACTCACATTATAAATTGTACATACTTAAGAGGTATTTGGTTGAAAAGAAGAGAATGTGTACTACCGGCTACCACAACGTAGCGTTTGTGGCTTACATTAGCACATTCACTGTAGACAAACAAGCCAACAATCAAATGGACCTAGATAAAATACCCTCTCCTTTGGTGCGGCTAATGATCTTTGTTGGCATTCTGTCAATGTAAAGGAGCGGGAGAAGTGGTGGGGGAAAGAGCTGGTGATACATTTTGTGATGACCCTCAGAATGATAAAGATATCAAAGTAACAGGTGTACTTACCCCATCCCCATGCGTACAATTTGCCACATTCTGAAATAAAGCAGAAAGAAATAAAACAAAATGTGAGTAAAATCAAACTAAGGAAAATATTCTTTAATATTTCGCCACAATTCTTCATCTTGACTGTTGATCCAACACAAAGAGAATCATAAAAAATTTTTTTATTGATCCTACTAATTTGAAAAAATAAAATAAAGCAAAAAAAGAAATGTACACCTATGATAAAGCAATTGCAGACAAGACTAAACAAATACAAACGGTTCTGGATTACAAGAGAGCAAAACAAATCCAGGGGAAACTAAAAAGCATCTGAACATGCAAATGCCATCCACATCCGCTTTATGTTTGGACTTCTTCCGTATGCTAAATGCGATGAAAACAGCTAAAAAAATACAAAATATATTGAAGATTTTAGGCAACCATGACCTTTTGACCTCAAAAGTAATAAGCTTCAGTGCCCCAATATGCAAACCCTGCTAGAATTTCAAGTCAATTGGATGGAAATTGCCGATTTTGTGACCTTTCCCAATCACCTTTTGATCTTGGGGGAAAAAAAAAAAATTCCCTTCTCGCCTTCTAGCTTTTTATTGGTGAACCAATTCAGTGACCCGATATGCAAACCCTATTCAAATTTAAAGTCACTCAGCTCTTCAGTGCGGCCCATTCTACTGCCAATGTTTGTCTATGAAGATTGCATGGCTGTGTGCTTGATTATATATACCTGTCAGCAATGGGAGTAGATGAAACAGCCAAATCCACTAATTAGAAGGGGTGTCCGCATACTTTTGGCCATGTAGTATATATATATACATATATATATATATATATATATATATATATATGTATATATATATATATATATCTATATATATATATATATATATATATATATATATATATATATATACATTTTGTTATGTCGGTAGGGTGAAGCAATATCTAAGGTCAGGTAGATCTGTATAGGTAGGTATTCGACTGTCGCGATAGGGAATCAACCCTGTAATAAGTTCCATGTGTAGTCCGGGTTGTTGGGTTAAGATGTCTGCTTGTGAACATACCAGGATGTTCGAGTGTTAGATAGTGTAGGGATTAAGATAAACCCCTGTGTGTCACACCTGGTAATCAAACCTTTGTCCCTTATGGCAATGCACACCAACATAAACACTTAGACAGGCACTTTAGTGCACGCATTAATTAAATTCCCACGCATTAATTTGATTACCAGGTGTGACACACAGGGATTTATCTCAATCCCTACACTATCTAACACTCGAACATCCTGGTATGTTCACAGGCAGACATCTTAACCCGACAACCCGGACTACACATGGAACTTATTACAGGGTTGATTCCCTATCGCGACAGTCGAATACCTACCTATACAGATCTACCTGACCCTAGATATTGCTTTACCCTACCGACATAACAATATATATACACACATATATATGTAGAATGGCACACGGTAGAGTGCATACCTCTGCCAGGCTAAATAATTTATGTCTTGTGTCCCACTGATAGATCTCAAATGGACCTATGTAAAATCGAGCAAATTATTCCTTCTCACATTCTTAAAAGATGAACTGCGTGATTGGCAAACAAATTTAATACGCGATTAAAAAATTAACTCGACACCTCTCGCCCATGTCACCATCCACCACAGTTGTATCAGAATGAGCCGATTCATCATGGTCCCGGATGGTTTAATCCCAATATTGGGCCGTTCAAAAATTATGTGACGTTATTTTTTATTAAATTGGACACCCCATCCCACTGTAATGGCCCGTAACACTAGACCAGACACCCCCTAAGATATTACACAACACTTGAAGACACCGCCCTCCACCCACCCTTCCCATTCCAATCAACAATCGACCCAAACAAAGCCAATGGAAATCTGACGCAACAAACCCAGGCAGTGTATAACCAGCAGAGGCCGTCAGGCCTGGTGTCTTAGGCCCACCAGAAAACCAAGATGGTGGCCATATTATTTTGTGTGGGTGTCATAGTGGGTGGAGTCAAGTGACAAATGGAGGTATGGGCTGGCTTGCTGTCCGATCAATGGGTGCACATTTTAAAAATAGACCCCCAACAAGAAGAATAACAACAACCATGCGGAGATCTTGGAGACCTGTGACACAGTCGCAATATACAAATAACAATCTATATAATTATAAAATTGAAATCTTGCGTGTTTGTATGTAACATTCGATCGGTCCGGGGGCGTGGCTTACCCCTTTGAGAGAGTAGTAATATCCACCATTTTATTAACTCGCATAGCTTTGAGGCCTGTTTTGTAGGCCCGTGGTGTCTTGCTCTCTCTCTCAGTTTTATTTCAAATCAAATTCGATATATCATTTCATTTTTCACAGTCGCTAACATAGTTTTAGACTCGGTTGAAAAAAAACGGGAAGAAAATCCGATTAAAGTTGCCCTTTATAGAACGAAATGAATTCTGAAAGGCTTGTATCTTCAAGGCCATTGAGTCTGTTTCACACCTTTATCTTCAATGTAAGTCGCCATCTGATTTCATTTTTATCGATGGTTTTAGACTCAGTAAAAGAAATAATTGAGAACATTCACGCACACACGGGAAATTGCAGAGATATATTTTTAAAATCGCGCCACGTTGATATACGAAAATACACCGCCTAAAATAACAGGCATACAGTATATATCTTCGTCATTTCATTCAACATTATTACCCGGAAGTAAAATATGTTTCAGGAAATTACCGAGAGATATTTCTTCGATTTTTTTTATTATTTATATGCGCATACACTTTAAATAGGTTTATTTGAAATCTTTAATTTTCACAATGTAATTTATTTGTCATTTGATGATCGGCAAAACGATAGCACAAACACAATACTATTTGCAGGAAGAATGTCGTATCAACCCTCCGACGGCGCTACGGACGCGGACAACGAATCACACCTCACGTCTATGGACGCGAATAGCAACATCCGCACGAATCAGTCATCAATGATTTTCATTGACGCGCCTGGAGGCACAGGGAAGACGTTTCTTATCAACCTGATTCTCTCTAAAGTGAGAGCGAGTGGAGAAGTTGCCCCCTGCGGTGGCCTCATCTGGCATAGCTGCTACCCTCATGCCTGGTGGAAGAACAGCGCACTCAAGGTTCCAAATCCCTCTGACACCGAGGGAAGATGGCGTATGCAACATCGATAAAAATTCCACTATCGCAGACCTCTTTCGAAGTACAAAACGCATCGTGTGGGATGAGTGTCCTATGATCAGGAGAGAGAGTTTCGAGGCTGTGGATCGCACGTTGCGTGATGCATGTGACAAAGACGAGCCTTTTGGAGGGATCTTGACGATATGCTGTGGTGATTTCCGTCAACGTGATCGGAGATAAGGGCCAAAATCACGTGTCACAGGTAAGTGATTTAGAACGCTGGAGAGGTGAGCCTTATGGCTTGCTGGCCCAAAAAATCTCCCTGATGATGTCCAGCGTTCGCTTTAGTTCTATTCTCATATCTATTCAAACTGACATTGACCCAATGGGTCATGGGTCGTCTAGGGGTAGCATCATCATCATCATTGGCTGAGGGGTAGCATCATTGGCTGAGGCGTAGCATCATTGGCTGAAGGGTAGCATCATTGGCTGAGGGGTAGCATCATTGGCTGAGGGGTAGCATCATTGGCTGAGGGGTAGCATCATTGGCTGAGGGGTAGCATCATTGGCTGAGGGGTAGCATCATTGGCTGAGGGGAAGCATCATTGGCTGAGGGGTAGCATAATTGGCTGAGGGGTAGCATCATTGGCTGAGGTGTAGCATCATTGGCTGAGGTGTAGCATCATTGGCTGAGGGGTAGCATCATTGGCTGAGGAGTAGCATCATTGGCTGAGGGGTAGCATCATTGGCTGAGGGGTAGCATCATTGGCTGAGGGGTAGCATCATTGGCTGAGGGGAAGCATCATTGGCTGAGGGGTAGCATAATTGGCTGAGGGGTAGCATCATTGGCTGAGGTGTAGCATCATTGGCTGAGGTGTAGCATCATTGGCTGAGGGGTAGCATCATTGGCTGAGGAGTAGCATCATTGGCTGAGGGGTAGCATCATTGGCTGAGGGGTAGCATCATTGGCTGAGGGGTAGCATCATTGGCTGAGGGGTAGCATCATTGGCTGAGGGGTAGCATCATTGGCTGAGGTGTAGCATCATTGGCTGAGGGGTCGCATCATTGGCTGAGGGGTGGCATCATTGGCTGAGGGGCGGCATCATTGGCTGAGGGGCGGCATCATTGGCTGAGGGGTGGCATCATTGGCTGAGGGGTGGCATCATTGGCTGAGGGGCGGCATCATTGGCTGAGGGGCGGCATCATTGGCTGAGGGGCGGCATCATTGGCTGAGGGGCGGCATCATTGGCTGAGGGGCGGCATCATTGGCTGAGGGGCGACATCATTGGCTGAGGGGCGACATCATTGGCTGAGGGGCGACATCATTGGCTGAGGGGCGACATCATTGGCTGAGGGGCGACATCATTGGCTGAGGGGCGACATCATTGGCTGAGGGGCGACATCATTGGCTGAGGGGCGGCATCATTGGCTGAGGGGCGGCATCATTGGCTGAGGGGCGGCATCATTGGCTGAGGGGCGACATCATTGGGTGAGGGGCGACATCATTGGGTGAGGGGCGACATCATTGGCTGAGGGGCGGCATCATTGGCTGAAGGGCGACATCATTGGCTGAGGGGCGACATCATTGGCTGAGGGGCGACATCATTGGCTGAGGGGCGACATCATTGGCTGAGGGGCGACATCATTGGCTGAGGGGCGACATCATTGGCTGAGGGGCGACATCATTGGCTGAGGGGCGACATCATTGGCTGAGGGGCGACATCATTGGCTGAGGGGCGACATCATTGGCTGAGGGGCGACATCATTGGCTGAGGGGCGACATCATTGGCTGAGGGGCGACATCATTGGCTGAGGGGCGACATCATTGGCTGAGGGGCGACATCATTGGCTGAGGGGCGACATCATTGGCTGAGGGGCGACATCATTGGCTGAGGGGCGACATCATTGGCTGAGGGGCGACATCATTGGCTGAGGGGCGACATCATTGGCTGAGGGGCGACATCATTGGCTGAGGGGCGACATCATTGGCTGAGGGGCGACATCATTGGCTGAGGGGCGACATCATTGGCTGAGGGGCGACATCATTGGCTGAGGGGCGACATCATTGGCTGAGGGGCGACATCATTGGCTGAGGGGCGACATCATTGGCTGAGGGGCGACATCATTGGCTGAGGGGCGACATCATTGGCTGAGGGGCGACATCATTGGCTGAGGGGCGACATCATTGGCTGAGGGGCGACATCATTGGCTGAGGGGCGACATCATTGGCTGAGGGGCGACATCATTGGCTGAGGGGCGACATCATTGGCTGAGGGGCGACATCATTGGCTGAGGGGCGACATCATTGGCTGAGGGGCGACATCATTGGCTGAGGGGCGACATCATTGGCTGAGGGGCGACATCATTGGCTGAGGGGCGACATCATTGGCTGAGGGGCGACATCATTGGCTGAGAGGCGACATCATTGGCTGAGGGGCGACATCATTGGCTGAGGGGCGACATCATTGGCTGAGGGGCGACATCATTGGCTGAGGGGCGACATCATTGGCTGAGGGGCGACATCATTGGCTGAGGGGCGACATCATTGGCTGAGGTGTAGCATCATTGGCTGAGGGGTAGCATCATTGGCTGAGGGGTCACATCATTGGCTGAGGGGTGGCATCATTGGCTGAGGGGTGGCATCATTGGCTGAGGGGTAACATCATTGGCTGAGGGGTAGCATCATTGGCTGAGGGGTCACATCATTGGCTGAGGGGTAGCATCATTGGCTGAGGGGTGGCATCATTGGCTGAGGTGTAGCATCATTGGCTGAGGGGTCACATCATTGGCTGAGGGGTAGCATCATTGGCTGAGGGGTCACATCATTGGCTGAGGGGTAGCATCATTGGCTGAGGGGTCACATCATTGGCTGAGGGGTGGCATCATTGGCTGAGGGGTCTTCTCCTCACTGCTCATTACTAAAAACTGCTCTTCTATGTGAGGATTGATAAATAAAAGCAATTAGAACCAGTAAATTTAGTTTTATATGGCATTTTGCCTCTCTATTAGAAAGTGTGAGAAAATTATATATCTTCGCCATAGGTTGACCTTTGACCCCCACTGTAACCATGGTAACCCCTTAATTATATATAATAACATTGACCCAACGGGTCATGGGTCGTCTAGTATACAATAATAATAATCGTACATATAAATAAAATAATAGCAATAATAAAACTAATGCTAATGTTATTGTCAAGCTAATTCCTAAATATTTTAGTTTAAAACACTTTCAAGAGGTACAATTCCATAAGCATTTTGAGGTGAGTGGCAAAAAAACAAGTTGTTGATAGATCTGGCAGCACTGACTGGTAATTGCTACTGAATGGCGCGAGCCACAGGCGATGGCAGCAATGTCCTCTCCATGTGGGAAGTCCAACAGTGCTGGCAAAGCCTGAATAGAGATGAACTCTTTTTCATCATTCTCGGCACCCCGCCTTGCATGCTTATGTCCGTGTGGCTCAGACTCCTGTCCCACTTGGACATCACCTGCTCTCTCCACATGAGCAAATAAAAAAGGAAATAACATGTCGATCATAATACTTACAAAAGACAAATACAAGTATATAAATATAAAAATAAAATAACCACCTTTAGAGGCCATTTTTCCCCGCAAGGCGGGGGTTGGCCTTTTTCGGGAACCGTGGTTGTTGTTGTTTTTCGGTCCCCTTTTTGAAGCAATGTTTTACGGCCGGATGCCCTTCCTGACGCCAACCCTTTTTGCCGCCTTTAACGACAAACAGGGAATTACCAGTGAACTGGTACTCAATTAGCCGACCTCGGAAGGATGACAGGCTGAGTCAACCCCCCTGGCGTTAATTCAGCAATCGACCGGGATTCGAACCCAGAATCCTAGGATCCTAAGCCGGCACCCTAGCCGCTCGCCCAACACCAGGGTTTAAGGAACTAAGTATATAAAGGAACTAATATGCAGTAATACCTCGCTTAACACTGCACCGTAGAACGCCGATTTATTATCGAACTCTTTGTGCTGGAGAATTGTTTGACTAAAAAATAAATAAATAAATAAATCCGTAACAAGAAGCATTTGCCGAATAAACACACCCACCATTGTATGCTTTTGTTAATACTTACTGATGTTATTATAATCAAAATAAATATTAAATATTAAATATTAAACAACAAAATAAATCAAATAAAATAAATATATGCCGAGGCCGTAACACCTATCGGCTCAAAATCCTTTTAACTGTTGACTTGGTAGTTTTCACAATGAAGGTAACACGTATCAGGAGTACATACGACATAGCGATTGTGAATGTAACAGCTCTGAGGCGTCTTTCGCTTCGCATCGAATTATTCAATACATTCATTCATTCATTTAATGATCATTACGCTCATTCTTACGCTCATTAAACGTTCATTAAACATTAAATGTTCATTAAACGATTACGAAAATAAAAACGAAAAACATTAAGAAATTACGTTCACACCGTCACATCAAACACTACAGTGAACACAAACATCGTCACAACATCATCACAATGAAAACATCGTCACAAACGTTACATTACGTAATTCAAACCGTGAACACATCGAATATTGGAGAGCCCATTGCCCAAATTTGAAACACGATGGAATAATATTTACCGATATGAACAGTGATGTGGCTTTTATTGAAATTCTACAAATACTGTTTAGATTTTGATGATTTCCGTGTGATATGATTTAACGGATGTTTATATAAAGCGTTTAAAATAAAAAAGCCTTCAATTTCTGATATTTTGCCTTTTCATTTGGGCCTCCCAATTGAAGCCCCGCCCGTAGGGCAGGTACCGTTGCTAGTATAAACAATGATATTGTTACGGATCTCGGGGGTCGGCTCTCCCCTTATCAAGGTGGGGTTAATCCCCTTGTCCTTTTAGCTGGCCGTCCCGAGTCCTGGGAAGTTATAACGTTCCTTCCGGTCGGTGGTAAGTAGAGTTGTTGGTCGAGTCTTAGTCCAATTACCTAAGTACTACCACCGGCCGTAAAGCAAGGAGATAACTCCCGCCCGAACCACGGCGTTAATGGACACGCCAAGCGAAGCGAGCCGCGATTCGGGCCGTTAACAATGACTAGACCCGATTGTCGCGGTTCCTAATCGTGCCACAGGTACTCAATTGAGAAAAGACGAAAGCGATCGGATGGAGAGGAAACCAGAGTATGGGAAGAACAAAGATGCGTTTATTAACAAATATACAAGAGAAGAGGAAACGAAAGGATGTACAGGAAAGGAAGAGGAAGAAGCAGGACACCGGGCAGTCTTAAAACAGCCTTAACTTATGACCCCAGGACAAACATACACACTCACACAGGGATTGTAGCTGGTAGGGTGGAAGGTCCAGGTAGAGGATCCGGTGATGGGGTCCAGGCTCCAGTTCAGGCTCCGGTTCAGCGGGCGAAAACCCGGCAGGCAGCTCCGCGTATCGTTCGAACGCGACTGGACCTTACATATAGCAGGGGGGGGGGGGGGGGGGAATGGGATGCTTTGTACGTAATAACTGTACGACCGCAAACGCTCTCCCTCTCAAAGTCCTTTCAATGCGCGCGCCTCCAACAAGTCCGTACAAGTTCTTTTCAAATGTGCGCGCCTCCAACACCGTGTAAGTCCTCCGAAAGAAGTCCCGTTAAAAGGAGTCCCTTTGCAAATGTGCGCTCCTGGATAAGTCTGTAAAAGGGCTTTGCGCTCGCGCTTATATCATGCGAGCCAATATCACTATGCGCTTCACAAAGCCACGCCCGCCGGTGATATTCCCTCAGCCCTGGTTGGCTGGTGGGGTTTACCGGCCACGCCTTTGACGGCTGGTTGACAGGCCACACCTTGTTCTTGCCGGTCCGCCCCCTTTTTCCCTGACCGCATGGTTAATGGCGGTGCTTGAGCAGAAGCTCAGCGAGGCAGCGAACGCTGCTGGCAGGGGCGCGTAATGGCGTCGCTTGGAGAGGAAGGTTGTAAAATGGACGGAATTGGGACCTACTCTTATTTAATTGATGCAACGCAGATTCAACTATTGGAAACACGGCCTTATCTAAAACACATAATAATGAAATAACTAAAGTTCTATGGTGGCCTACGTGTTGCTTGTGGACTAACTAGGGGTGCTACCTTTAACCTTTAATGTCATATTTACAAGAGTTTCATATTTACACAAGTGTGGGTTCTAAAACCACAACAATATAATGACCTCGTTTAGCGCATTTTTGATTCGTGCTCTCTTTTTTTGGAACGCATCCTGAGCACTAAGTGAGGTATTACTGTATATGCTTTTTTTTTTTTTCCCCCTTTTAGTATAACCATGATCACTCGTTATTTAGTCAAGTTTTGAACTTTGGACAACCCTTCAAAATGACAATTCAAAATACAACGAAGCAAACGTTACCCTAATATGCTTGTAATCAGATCACAATGGAATATTCCCCAAACAGGAATTGAGAATCCCTAAGTTTACTGCTGTGAGAAACCAGGCAAGATAGACCGTAGGCAGATTGCCCTTCACCAGAGGCTCATGTTGGCATTACCCTGCTCCAACGAAAGACAATGCCCGAAACATCAGCCTTACCCTGTTTCTCAGGGAGGTAAGTAAGCTTTCTCAACTCGTGTTTGGAAAAAAAAACAATTGTTGCCATCTCTGCTGACACAATCAATCACTAGTCTTTAGCAAGACTAGTATTCCTTGTAATCGGATCAGACCGATTACCCAACTGAGTAAATAATGCAGTGGATTGACATTCGAGCTGTTTGTTAGTGTGCTCAGGCTGTGTTGTCAGTCAACACATAACAGTAGCCAAATAATAGGAAAACAAAACCTTATACAGTAGCTTCCTCCCTCATTTGATTCTTGCAAATTATATTCAAGGCCTGCCATTACATGATGCAAGTTTGATGAAGAATTCCACTACCTGAGTGTAGCAACTGACTTGCTTGCATCATATGTCTGGTTATCTACCCTGTATTTCATGTGAATGAGACAATTAGCCATTGATTTTGTATTTGAAGTGCGGTAAAACTTTGAAGAAGAAAAAAAAAAGAAAAAGAGTTTGAGCTCCTATTGTATCCTGCATCATAGCATTTCATCAATGGCCGTATGTTCAGAATTAATCAATGGATGTCCAGTGACCTTTTTCAAAATCTGTGTATATGTGAAACAAAATAATTGTGGGATGTTCTTTTTTAATAACCAAACAATTAAATTTGATATGGACAAAGGTTTGTTCGATTTGGGTGCATCATAAACTTGTTTGCCGCATCTTTAAAGATGGCCGTCACTGCTCTTCCCCCCAACCCACCTCTGCCCCTCTCCTTCAATGTACCACCTTTAGAGGCCATTTTTCCCCGCAAAGCGGGGGTTGGCCTTTTTCGGGAACCGTGGTTGTTGTTGTTTTTCGGTCCCCTTTTTGAAGCAATGTTTTACGGCCGGATGCCCTTCCTGACGCCAACCCTTTTTGCCGCCTTTAACGACAAACAGGGATTTACCAGTGAACTGGTACTCAATTAGCCGACCTCGGAAGGATGACAGGCTGAGTCAACCCCCCTGGTGTTAATTCAGCAATCGACCGGGATTCGAACCCAGGATCCTAGGATCCTAAGCCGGCACCCTAGCCGCTAGCCCAACACCAGGGATTAATGTATATCTCCTTCAATGTACCAATGACAATAATGCATACTACTGTCTGTTTTACAGTTGTGCAATCATACCTGTTCGGAGAGGTTTCCCAGATGTCTCGCATGCATGGCGTGCCGTCCCTCAGATAGACATTAAACTGGGCGTCCCGTCTGTCAGCATAACTTGATGGATGTTAAACTTCTTACGATATCCTTCGCAAAGAGTAGGTGAGCTATCACCGGTATCGTCGGTGAGCCTTGAACAAATTCCAAATTCCTACCCGATCCTGCAGGGGACTTTGCATCAACGGCATAGTTGCGACCCGAGAAAATGCTACTTGTACAATTTCTCCAGCACATGTGCTGAATATGAAAGAAGTAGGGCATCCATCAAATGTTACCAGCAAACAACACACCTTAGCTGTTTACCAATTTATCACCAAAGAAACCATCATATTATGTCCACAATGAAATAATGCTTTTCTATATAAACCGCTTAATTTTTATTTTTTCTACACAGAAAATAACACGAAAATGCAATCAAAATTTGAAACTGGTTTATCCACCCAAACAATACAAACATGGCAAAGTATTTCAACAGCTGCAGTACTGACAACCATAAATGAATGATTATATTTGAGGAGTTAACTTTGCTATAGACAGTGAGGGAATCTCTTTTATTAGTTGCAACACGATGTTTAAAAAATGCACACTGAAAAAATTATTTTATTGGATCAGTTGTTTTATTGTGATGGACGGATAGATGGTACTCCTCATGCTGTCAGACGCAGAAGGATGCCGAGGCAGTTTAATTGTCTAGAAGGCACAATCCTGGATGGGTCGCCACACCGACAAAGCATATTCGGCTGGCTCACTCCCAGATCATGTTGCGAACCTTGGAGGCATGACAGACCGAGTCAACCCGCCTAATGCTATTTTTCTATGGCTGGGGCATTAACTCGGGACCTTCAGATCCGAAGCCAACTACCTTAACCGTAAAGCCACCACCGAGCTAAGACTGAAGTTGTTCCATAAATTAGACAAAAACGTTATGGTCAAACCATGCCAAAGACAATTGAGCACTCTAGTCAAGCCAGTAGGCCTTGCAGCATGCCTCAAACCATGGGGAGTGTGGGAAAATACACTCAGGAATGGGCATAGAAAACTTTGACAAACTCCACATTCAAGGTACAAAATCAATTAGGGGTTAAATTAAATGTAAAAATGTTATGGTTAAATTTGACAACTTCGTCGAACTGCTGAGCCTAACGCTGCTGAGGGCACCATAATAAAGTAGGCTGCCCGGGGGCACAAAAATAAAGTTTGTATACTCTCCAGTTGTATTGAATATTTAATACAAAACAGGATATAGATATATAGATATATAGATATATAGATATATATATATATAGATATATAGATAGGCGATATAGATATATAGATATATAGATAGGCGATATAGATAGGCGATATAGATATATAGATATATAGATAGGCGATATAGATATATAGATATATAGATAGAGATATAGAGATATAGAGATATAGAGATATATATATAGATATATAGATATATAGATAGAGATATAGAGATATAGAGATATAGAGATATATATATAGATATATAGATATATAGATATATAGATAGAGATATAGAGATATATATATAGATATAGAGATATAGAGATATATATATAGATATATAGATATATAGATAGAGATATAGAGATATAGAGATATAGAGATATAGATATATAGATATATAGATATATAGATATATAGATATATAGAGATATAGAGATATAGAGATATATATATATATATATATATATATATATATATATATATATATATATATATATATATATATATATATATATATATATATATATATATATATATATATATATATATATATATATATTGTTACAGATCTGGGACGACGGCTCTCCCGTTAGCAAGGTGGGTTAACCCCATGTCCGTTATACTGGCCGTCGCCGATCCTGGGGGTCTGTGACGTCACTGGTGGTCAGCCACGACCAGGGTAATCGGGCCAGAGACCCAAAAAAAAGACCCCCCGAATACCTGCTTACCGTGACTTCCCAACCAGCGAGGAGACAGCCCCGCCCGAGTCGCGACGGTAATGGACACGCCGAGCGAAGCGAGTCACGACCCAGGCCGTTAACAATTACTAACCCGATTATAGCGGTTTTAATCGTGCCACGTAGACCAATGGAAATAAAAGACTAAAGCAACTGGAGGAAGACGAAACCAAAGCTTGGAGAAAGAGCACACATTTATTATAACAAACACCAGAGGAAAAGAAAGATCAAGGCTGTACAAAGGTAGGAGGATGTAAAAAGAACACAGGGCAGCCTTATCTATACAGTCTTACTTATACCCAGGACAGAACAAAGACAGACTCACACGGGGATGATGACATGAATGGCAGGAGAAGGTCCGTTCAGCTGGCAAAGGCGGCCGGTTCGGCTCGTTCAGCCGTCGAGGTTCCGTTCCGACCTCGCGTCGTGGTTTAAAGCGAACACGACAACCGCTGGAACCAACGTGGTTGCGTCGACGCCACGACCCTCTCGCTCTCTCAGTAATGATGGGATTTCCTCTCAGGCAAGGCACGATCTCTCGCGTCAGGCAACCCTCTTGTGCTGTGCACTCATCACCTCTGCTGGTCTCAAGCCTTCTCTCTTCCCATCTCCTCATGCGCGAACCTCGAACGCATATATGAAGCGGGGTCGTGACACGCCCTCGGCCGTTTGGGTCCCGCCCACGTGCTCTGTTTGTAGCCTTATTTGGTAACGGAGCTGAACAGCTCTGCCCTTGTGGCGAGCCACGGCCACGCCTCTTCTCGGCAACCCCGCCTTCTTGTCCAATGCAGAGCACCAAGGCCAGTGAGAGGGCGCACACCCCACGCCTGTTGAGCTGTTTGCAGAGAGATAGGGAGTTTGCTGGGGTATGGCGTTATTGAAGGGGAGCTAACCTTATTTGGTAATGCAACGTGGTGTCAATCTAGTGGATACAGAGCCTTAATTAAACATAGAATAGGAAATAATTAGCAAGATGATTCTAAGATTGGCTGTGTGTTGCGATGGCCTAGGGTGCGATATTTAATAATTAATAAAAGGGGATAATATTACAAAGGGGGATATTTACAAGTGAAGGGGGGGGGGGGGGGGTGTTCCCAAATCGGTAACAATATATATATATATATATATATATATATACACACACTTTCGGCTGCCCTGATTACCTGTTTAATGGGGTTTCTGCTGTGACAAAGCATTCTGTCACGGATTACGTCATTTCGAAAGTCATGTATTGGGATGAACTTTTTTTCCCCCACCATTACAAGCGTTTAAGTTGTAAATGGTGTCGGTTAGATATTAAACAAATACCAATTATTAAAAGCTCACCTTCCTCTAAAATACTAATTAATGAAGAAGAATTGCTTCAAAAAGGTAAATAAATAGCACCGCAAAGCGGGCGTAACCCCTAAGCCCATGCATGGTGGAAACCAATTTCAAGATGGCTGCCGTGGTGGCTGGTGGCCATATTGAAAATCGCAGCGCACCCATTTTCGAAAGGCACCTTCCTCTACCCAACCCCAACACACACTGAATGAATGAATGAATGATCGTTTTAAGGCCATTTTCCCCACTAGAGCGGGGGTTAGCCTTGCGAGCCCCATGACAATCATGGTTCCCTGTTTGAGGCAATGTTTTATGGCCGGATGCCCTTCCTGACGCCAACCCTTAGTCGCCTCTTACGATGCGCAGGGATACGGTGTACCTATTCTAAATCGGGGTACACACCATGATCATTCATCCCAGCAAGCTGGTACTCAATTTGCCGACCTCGGAAGGATGACAGGCTGAGTCAACCCCCCTGGCGTTAATTCAGCGATCGACCGGGATTCAAACCCAGGATCCTATGATCCCAAGCTAGCACCCTAACCGCTAAGCCAACAACCCCAACACACACTGCAAAAATGAATTTAATCGGACAAGCCATTCTGCTCGAAATTGACGGAAACCAATTTCAAGATGGCTGCCATGGTGGCCATATTGAAAATCGCAGCGCGCCCATGAACCTTCCTCGACGCAACCCCAACACACACTGCAAAATGGATTTAATCGGACAAGCCGTTCTGCTCGAAATTGACGGAAACCAAAATCAAGATGGCTGCCGTGGCGGCCATATTGAAAATCGCAGCGCGCCCATTTTCGAAAGGCACCTTCCTCTACTCAACCCCAACACACACTGCAAACATGGATTTAATCGGACAAGCTGTTCTGCTCAAAATTGACGGAAACCAAATTCAAGATGGCTACCGTGGTGGCCATATTGAAAATCGCAGCGTGCCCATTTTCGAAAGGCACCTTCCTCTAATCAACCCCAACACACACTGCAAAAATGGATTTAATCGGACAAGCCGTTCTTCTTGAAATTGGCGGAAACCAAAATTTGACGGACGCCCGGACGACGCCCGTGCCGACAATACCCCTTAGCCCAATTTGGGCTGAGGGGTGAAACGCCAAACCTTTGATGATCTGTATTACTCAGACTTGAAGACCGAGGAAAAATAAATTATGCAAGTGTTGCTATTTTCCTTCGGTGCACTTTAAATTTTAGTCTAGACATTTGGTACCAAATGGCTTTGAGATATTACCAAGAAGTATAACTTAAACTTTAATGACCTGAGATAATTTCAAATCAATCTGATGTTCAGAACAATTGAAAAAAACAAGCAGTCTGCAGTTTGGAGGTTCCCAACTTCCCCCTCTCCTCTCTTACCCAGACACGTTTTACCCAGCCACCTGTAAATTATACCAAGTGGTGTCCCTTTAATGATGCTTTGTTTATTGTAAGCAATAAACCATGTTCATCAATAACATATTGTTGCGAATATGGAATTTGGCCTCCATATCCGCTTGTAAATATTCCCCTATTTTCTCCAATACTCCCCAACTTTCCCCAATCCCCCATTCCCTAGTCCCATTGCATGTAAATAACAATCAGTAGAGCCGACCTTCCCCTTATTCCCCCATTAAATGTCGTGCCCAGGTCCACCGCACCACACGTAGACAACTTTCGGACATCTTCCTAGTTATTCTTAATCTATGTCAGTTAAGGCCTCGTTTCCATTAATTATGACTCTTCGTTGCACCAGAATGTGATTATATGGCATCAGTAGTGAGTTTAGGACCTTTCCCATACCTCCTCCCATCTTCTTCCCCAAACAACAACAATAACAACAACTACAACAACAACTACAACAACAATTACAACTACAACTACGACTACAACAACAGAGGGGCGGGGAGTGTGCGTCCTCACACCGGCTCGGTTACCCGCCATGACCATGCGCTCCACGGCGTTACCCCGAAGGGGCTGGCTGTCAGCTCCTCGTCAGGGGCGGAGCCAGTAACCCCCCCACGCACCCAATGAGAAGCAACGTGCCGATTCCATCTGGGGCGGAGCTAACGAGCCGAGGGCGTGTCACTCCCCGCCGGATATACGCGGCCCCGCGCCGGATGTGACGTCAGATGCGCCTCAGCTTGGAGAAAGAACGTCGCCTTCCGAGCGCTGTGACCTCCCTGCATCTCTGGACCGGACCGAGTCGATTCTGCCTTGAGCCAAGAGTGCACCTTGAGCCATCGATACCCGCTGTCCTTTTCATCAACCCCCGTGTGAGTCAGCCTTTTGTCCCGTTTATCTGTCGTCTGTTGGGGTTAATATAAGAGTGTGTCTAAGTGCTTGTCTTTCTATGCTGTCCCTCTTGTAGTTGTAATCTAACCTTCCGCCTTAATATAACCTCCTCCGGAGGTCTTGAGAACTGAACCCCTGGTGTCGTATTGTGTTATTGTAATCCAGCCGGGTGTCTTCTTTTTCTTATTGAGCCAGCATCGCGCGACTAGTCAACGTTCGGGCACAATCGGGTAACTTGTGCAGACGTGGTCATACCATAAAACCGCTCGGTAAATAACATCCAAGCCACGTCTGTAACAATTGGTGTCGAGGAGTGGAATTCGAACCCGGGACTAAATTTATTAGGCCCAAATTTGTAACAGTTAGAATCGATTTGGAGCGCGTTTCCCGCGCGAAATTATAACGGCCGAAATTTGAATTTGTTTTACGAAAATAAAAAATAAAAACCGAATTTTGAAAGTCGCGCTATGGCGGATCAAGACAGCTGGGGTCCGGTAGAGGAGAGAGAGGTAGGGTCGATCCAGGACCAAAATGAGGGACAGGAGGAGAGCGAAGCAGTGAGGGCGGCAGGTTCGCAAAATAGCGCCGTCACGCACGAAGAAGCGGGCGCGCAAAATGGCGCCTCGCTCATCACCGCGCCAGCGACCGTGGCAGCGCCCCCGGTGGATTTGAACTTGTTTTTTATGCAAATGAAGGCCCTTATGGACAAGAATAATGAAGAAATGGAAAGCAGAATAATGATGGGAATGAGGGCTGATAGGGAACAAATGGGGAACCGGATGGATGCTCAGAGTGAGCAAATGAGGGTTAATAGTGAGCGATTAGAGGGCCAAATGGGGGTAATGGGAAACCAAATGGGGGTAATGAGGGACGAAGCGAGGGGTACCAGTGAGGGGTTAGACAATAATTTTGAGGAGTTAGACAAGAAATTTGGGAAGTTAGACAATAATTTTGAGGAGTTAGACAAGAAATTTGGGAAGTTAGACAATAATTTTGAGGGGTTAGACAACGGGATAAAAGAGGTGAAACATGGGTTAACGGGGGTAGAAAATAGAATGGCTGCCCAGGAGAATCAGATAGAGGGAGTGAAAAATGGGTTAGAGGGGTTAGAAAACAGTATGGAAGGCAAATTGAGGGACATGAGGGACCAAGCGGAAAGGGAAGTTAAACAAATGGAGCAGCAGATAGAGGGGGTCAGAATGGGGGTAGAAACCAAACTGGATGCTCACAGGGAGGAAATGGAGCAGATGAGGGTGGCATCTGGGCAGGAGATGCAAGTGATGGGAGAGGAGATCAGAAGAGGAGTGAGTGAGGAGGTCGGAGGAGTGCGCGAGGAGGTGAGGCACTGTAAGGAGCGCATGGAGAAAGAGGTGAGAAAGGGGACTGTAAAGTTACAAGGGGGCATAGAGGTCCTGACGCAGGAGGTGGAACAGCTGACGGAGGGACAAAAAGGACTAACGGAGCAGGTTCAAAGGAACACTGCGGTATTAGGAGGGTTGAAAGCGACACAAAACGACATAAAAAACGACTTAATAGCGACGAAGAGGGAATGTCAGATGGTACGTGAGGGACTGACAACGAGGTTGGACGAGGTGATAGAGGTAATGGAGACGAAGGACCGGCAGGTGAGGACGCACATGGAAACGGTCAAGGTAGCCTTGGAGGACGAGCTTGAGGAGACGTACCGGGGAATAAAAGAGGTGAGGCACAAATTAGAAGAAGTGGAAGAAGGGATGAGCGAAATTAAGAAGCGACGGAGAGGGGATAAGAAAGAAATAAAAGAGGGGATAAAAGAATTGGTCCAAAGTCTGTGTTTGGATCGTGATGATGTGCTCATTAACCGGATGAGGGATTCGCAGGTGATGGAGGAGAAGCGAAGAGGAAGAGGACCCGGTGTAAGTGGTGACCAATATGGTCGTGCGTATGATGCGCCAGGGGATTTAATAAGCTTGGGGGTCGAGATAGACCCGGGTGTTCGTGAGAGGCCGTTGGTGAAGTGTGCGACAGGTCTGGTGTGCGAAAAAGGAGGTGTGCAAGAAAGTCCGACTCTGGGGTGTGTGAGGAAAAAGTGCGTGCCAAGGAGTGAGTGTGCTGGCGAGAGTGAGTCGGTCGTAGCGCGTGTGCGAGGGAGCACATGGAAGCGTGGTGTGGTGAGTGTTGCAGAGGGTGTGACGGGAGAGTGTGCGCAAGAGTGTGCACGAGAAAGGTGTGTGACGGACAGGTGCATGAGGAAAGAGTGCGCTGTCAGAAGTAAGGAAGAGTGTCCACCTGTGGTGAGTGTTACAGAGGGTGTAACGGGAGAGTGTGCGCGAGAAAGGTGTGTGACGGACAGGTGCACGAGGAAAGAGTGCGCTGTCAAGAGTAAGGGTGAGTGCGCTGTCAAGAATGGAGGTGAGAGTAGTGAGAGTGACATGGAGCGTGAGTTAGTTGTGACAGGTGAGAGAGGATGTACACCTGGGATGGAAGGATGCACACCTGGAATGGTAGAGCGTGAGTGGGAATGCACGCTGGAGTTGGTGGTGAGGCACGTGGTTGGGTGTGTGAATGAGGGCACACCTGTGATTGTCACAGAGGAGGTGACTGAGGAGGGGGCGCGAAGAGGTGTATTGGTGAGGTGTGCGAGCAACGAATGTGTGCCAAAGTGTTCGGTGGTCAGGTGTGTGACCAAGGCTGTGAGTGGAATGGGTGTACCTGGGTGTGTAAGGAACGGTACGAGGAGCATGGGCACAGCTGGATGTGTGAGCAAGGAACGGGCTGCGGGGTGTAAGCATGCAGGTGAAGCATCGACATTAAACGGGTTAGAGGTTAGGACGACTTATAGCCGAATCGGGCCCTCGGTGCGTGCTGGGCCTCGCTTTGAACGGCCGCGTCCGTGCTCCACTAGGCGGAGCTGGCAGCCCGATAGGAAGGGTCGTTATGGCGACCACGTTTTGTTGAGACGTGCCGGCAGGTCGAGATCGGGACATTGGATGGCTCCACGCCGAGGTGATGCGTGGGATCTCGGCCCGGGTAAGCCCCCGTCCCTGCACCGAGTGCCGGACGCATCCAGCCGCTGGCACAAAACAACCAGCATCCATTGCTTGGCTTCACGAAGCCGGGCTTTGGACAGGGAGTGGCGCACCGAGAGGTATTAGTGAGTCGACTGGGTGATGAGGTTAGTGTTTTGGACCCAAAATTAGAGAAAAACAAAATTTGATGATTGGCAAGGGATTGGTAGTAGTGATTGGCAGATGATGGGCAGTGATTGGCAAATTTTTAATTTGTTGAAATTTGATGTGCAAAATTGGTAGTGAGAGACCCCCGATGTGGTGGGATGGCAAATCCACCATCCCTCACAGGGGGGGGGCAAAGGAGCAATAGTTTATGGGGTGTATGGCAGTGAAAACTAGCCCGGGTGGGTTAGGATATTGTGTGTAGGGATCTAGAGAAGATGACCTTAGGTAACGTTAAGGTTAGTTAGTGACTGATACCTGTAGTGGGGACGCAGGTAGATTAGTGTGGATGATAATGACGTGGGAGCGCAATAGTTTAAAGGGACGACTGGGAAGCGCAAGTTTCAGAAGGGAGTAGTTAGCTGAGATGATGCCGTGTGTGTGAAGGTTGAACAGGTGTGATTGCACAGGTGTGCAACTGGACAGGTGTGTGGAGCAGTGTATGAGTAGTGAGTGTGTGGATCAGCGCGAATGCGCTTGGGGAGAGAAGGGTGCAGGTGGCACCAGGTGTGAGAGCACAGGTGTGCAGGTACAGGTGTGTGGAGAGAGTTGGAGTGAGTGGTACGGAGTGGTGTGCATGGTGCGAAGGTGTGGATGGGGGAAGAGTGGACCCCTTTCACGAATACCCGGGGCGGGTAGTGTAAGTGTTAGGTAGAGGGTGCAGGTAAATTGTGGTTGGATATTGGCATTTGTGGTGCGGTTGCAGAATGGTGTTGTGAATGGGTGCATTAGTGTTGTGGAAATGGCTGGGCGTGTAGCCTGTTAGTGTGTGTAGTTGGTTGGGCACTCCACCACTGTGAGGATGTCGGCCAGGTGAGGCCGCAGGTGGGCTCTGGGAGCCGGTAGTTGTGAGTGGGTGCCTGAGGATCCCGGGTGTGGATCGGGCAGCCCAGTGCCAGAGAGGGCACGGAGTGGGGAGAGAGCCAGAGGGCCTTCCCCTGGTAGTTAGGTTAGGGTAAGGAGCAGGTAAGCTCGGAGGCAACTGCAGTGGTGGAGGTGTGCAGGTGGGTAGACCCACTGGGAGAGGTACACGTCGCAGCCCAGAAATTGTACGAGGGCACCGGGAGATGAATCGGGGGAGTGAGACCCCAAATTGAAGAGCACCACAGTCTGGCCAATGGGAATTGGTTTTTAGAACCCATAGTGTAAGAGGGCCAATGGTTTGGCCGGAGAAAGACCCCGGGTAGTGTAAAGTTGTTAAAGTCATTTAGGCGATAGTTAGGATTGATGAACCTGTCGCACCATACGCAGCCACTTACCCGTGATGATGATGACTCCACACCTGTGTTTTCTTTGTTTTGTGCAGGAAATGAGATTGCTGTGAGGATTTGTGAGACGCATCACGACGTGGATGAGACATTGGGGTGATTCCATCTCTCCCTCCCTAGGAGGGACTGATGATGAATTGGTAATGGCAAATTTTGATGTTGAGTTGAAAATGGCAAATTTTGATGAGAGTTGAAAATGGCAAATTTGATTGGTTAGGAGGGAGAGAAGACGAATTTGGTTTATGGGAGGAACGGGGAAGACAGTAGGGATGTTTGTTGATTTGTAAAGTAGATGTTTATGGGTAGTGTTGTGTTGTGTGGATACAGTAAGGGGTAAGGGAGGGGCCATGTAGGTTACCTGGTGGGGGGGGGGCGTACGATAGGAACGTACCTGTCTCACCTGGTTCCCATGTGCCCCCAGTGTGCATCACCTTACATTGCGTGCACTTTTGCGCCCTTACCACCTTACTCACTTGTCTGCTTCTTTTGTCTCCCACCTCCGAGGATCTGGCTTTGGGGTAGAGAGAGAGGAGAGAGAGGTGCTGGCTGCGCAGTTGTGGGCCTGCACTTTCGCTGTTTGCTGCCGGGATCGATACACCATATGGACCGCAATGTTTGTGGCCACCCACAATGGACCGCAGTTCGTTTGCGGCCAAGCACCACCCGGGGATGGACCTATGGGTCAACGTGGCACCTATGCCATACAGGTGAACCACTTTTAGTTAACACCAAGTGCACCACAAGAAGAGCAAGAGACACCTGCAGGGTTAGGGGTTGTCGAATTTATTTTTATTCCAATGAACAATGGTGACTGCACCGATTGGTGGTGGGGTGGTGCTTTTGATGCTGGGAAAGGGTGCTCTGCACGTTATTAAAGGCCGTCGGCCACAGAGCACTCGTGGGTTGGTGTATCGATGTTGGCAAGCGCGCTCTCTCTCTATGCATAACATCTGCATGTGTCCCTCCAAAAACAGGTCCTGGATCGTAGTGTAAATAGCAGCGTAGTCTTGTAAATAATGCTCCCTACCGGCTGTATGTTTAGTTTGAGAATTCTTTCCGGATTCGGTTATCCTGTGGGTGTGTTTCTGTGAGGAGAAGGGTGCAACGTCGCAGGGGGACATATTTACTCATTTGTGAATATCTGTAAAACTGTCGCACTCAGGGTAGAGTTAATAGTAGAGGGAACTACATTGCGTGCCACACTAAAGTAGGTAAAAATTTATCGGGTCGGGACGCCCCGAGGGTAGAGAAGGGTGCAATGTTGCAAATATGGAATTTGGCCTCCATATCCGCTTGTAAATATTCCCCTATTTTCTCCAATACTCCCCAACTTTCCCCAATCCCCCATTCCCTAGTCCCATTGCATGTAAATAACAATCAGTAGAGCCGACCTTCCCCTTATTCCCCCATTAAATGTCGTGCCCAGGTCCACCGCACCACACGTAGACAACTTTCGGACATCTTCCTAGTTATTCTTAATCTATGTCAGTTAAGGCCTCGTTTCCATTAATTATGACTCTTCGTTGCACCAGAATGTGATTATATGGCATCAGTAGTGAGTTTAGGACCTTTCCCATACCTCCTCCCATCTTCTTCCCCAAACAACAACAATAACAACAACTACAACAACAACTACAACAACAATTACAACTACAACTACGACTACAACAACAGAGGGGCGGGGAGTGTGCGTCCTCACACCGGCTCGGTTACCCGCCATGACCATGCGCTCCACGGCGTTACCCCGAAGGGGCTGGCTGTCAGCTCCTCGTCAGGGGCGGAGCCAGTAACCCCCCCACGCACCCAATGAGAAGCAACGTGCCGATTCCATCTGGGGCGGAGCTAACGAGCCGAGGGCGTGTCACTCCCCGCCGGATATACGCGGCCCCGCGCCGGATGTGACGTCAGATGCGCCTCAGCTTGGAGAAAGAACGTCGCCTTCCGAGCGCTGTGACCTCCCTGCATCTCTGGACCGGACCGAGTCGATTCTGCCTTGAGCCAAGAGTGCACCTTGAGCCATCGATACCCGCTGTCCTTTTCATCAACCCCCGTGTGAGTCAGCCTTTTGTCCCGTTTATCTGTCGTCTGTTGGGGTTAATATAAGAGTGTGTCTAAGTGCTTGTCTTTCTATGCTGTCCCTCTTGTAGTTGTAATCTAACCTTCCGCCTTAATATAACCTCCTCCGGAGGTCTTGAGAACTGAACCCCTGGTGTCGTATTGTGTTATTGTAATCCAGCCGGGTGTCTTCTTTTTCTTATTGAGCCAGCATCGTGCGACTAGTCAACGTTCGGGCACAATCGGGTAACTTGTGCAGACGTGGTCATACCATAAAACCGCTCGGTAAATAACATCCAAGCCACGTCTGTAACAATATTTTTGTTAATTTAATAAAAATACCAGTAACACTGATTTTGAGTATAGTGTACCTGGAATCTGTAAAGGTTTTTCAGGGTCCAAAGGGTCAATAATGAAGTCCATTTTTGAAGGAAGCCCTAGTTGTCCAGCCTCATTCCAACCCCAGGAATATACGTCACCAGCACCTGAAAAAAACCACTGTGTGCTTATCATTAAACACTTCAATGTACTAAAATGACCAAGGAAATAAATTTGCATGTTAACACCAGTGAAGCTGTCAGTAAGGAAATCCCATAAATCACCAATTGGAAAGTACGAATTCTGATGACCAACACACTTTAATATTGGTACCGACAGAAACAAATAATTGACCTCCAGGAGAGAGCAAACCTATAATCCCCTCCAGGTAGGGCACTAATTACCTGAATTTGAGTTTTGAGAGTTATAACAACTGAGCACTTATCTCATTATAATAGAGCAAATGTATATGTATATTTGTGACCAAAACTTCTTCAAATATATATAAAACGAAAAACACGGTCCGTGAAGCCGTGAGGCATTGAAGCCATATAAGTACTAATTACCTTTATATCGTGTACCCCTCCCTCCTCCCCCAGCTCTCCCTCTTCCACAGATCTACCGATGTCCCTGTTCTCTTCTGTTGTTGTGCTTGTGTGCTTTCCTCTCTCCCCCTCTTGTCTCCTACCCCCTTCATTGCATGTTTTATGTGTCTGTGCATGTTTTCATGTTCAATGTGTTGGCTCTTACACGAGCCTAGATTCTGTACAAGAAAAAAAAATTTTTTACCTGCATTTTAGAACAATGCACACACCTGTAAAGCAACTTCCAACTGGCCTGTTCACTCATTCAGCAGGATACAAATAACAAACAAAGAAACTTACAGCTAAGGGCCAATGAATGCCAGCCACCTGCTGCAACTTCCAAGATGGGTAGACCGTGCAGAGCCTCCACAAGCCGAGCTTGTTTTTCCTCTTCCAAGCCACCATGGCCCAACTGTCCATGCCTGCATATGAAGCAAAAAAAACAATGCAAAGCTAATTATGCTCTACGAATTGGAAAGAACTTTAAGAAAAGAAAACTGCCTGATTGCAGGGTCTTGTGGTCTGCATAATTTTACAGAAATGAGACTGCTCAGTAGTTACGTTATGAAGCATTTAAATTGTGTTCCAAGGCTGCGAGATATACATGGATCTATTAGGGTGGTCCTTATTTGCATGCAAAATTCTAAGTTGAACACTGTAAAGCTGTAATCCCCTAATTTTTATGATGATGTCCAGCAAATTTCGTACACAGAGGTTTTTAAAGGGCAAAAAGCACCTCCTTATGCAGAAGATGCTGTCAGACGTTAAGGTCATTCATTGCAAGGAGCAGAAGTGATATGAGCAGCACTAGTGAACCACTGAACCATGCCATAAGGAAGACTCGAACATCAAACATGTCGGATGTCACAGAGTCCGCTTTCCTCACGAGCAATGAGCGTAAACCATCTCCTAAACATCCAGATCTTGAGGGCATATAATGCCTTGGCAATCCATCTTGCACGATACTCTTTGGTTTATATGATACAGAAACTCAAACTTTTGTGCACACCATCAATACACTTCAATGTGAGCTCCATTTGTCGCATGCAGGACATCAAGGCGGTTCTTGCCATGTTCAGCTCAGCATGTTTGTGTCCACCAGTGTACATGCAGCTGTGATCCGAGAACGAAGATCCTGCAGGTTTGCCACCTTGGTGTTGCAGACAACATCTTTGACAAACCCCCACAGAAAAAAAAAAAATCAAGGGAGGTTATATCTGGTGATCGTGGAGGCCATGCGGTTGTACACCTCGGCCAATCCAGTGACCTGGAAATTGTTCATTCAGGACGGCTCGAACGACTCAGGCCCAATGAGGGGGAGCGCTGTCCTGTTGAAAAATGATGTCGGGTTGCAGTCTCCAATCTGTGGGAAAGCGATTCCTTCCAACATGTTCATGTAAATTGGTGAGATTACTGTATCCTCCGCAAAGAAAAACAGACCCACCAAGCGGTCATGGAGAAGAACACACCACACATTGACCTTTGTTTGGTATGTCGTGTATGTGTTCAATGACCATGTGGAGGTTTTCTGAGCCCGAGATCCTCACATTGTGCCAGTTGACTTTTCCCGATACATGAAAGCAAGCTTCGTCTGTGAACATGATCTTTTTCAGATAATATTCGCCCTCCTCTATGTGACTGAAAGCCTGGTGTTGGCTTAGCGGTTAGGGTGCCGGATTGGGATCCTAGGATCTTGGGTTCTAATTCCGGTCGATCGCTGAATTAACGCCAGGGGGGTTGACTCAGCCTGTCATCCTTCCGAGGTCGGCAAATTGAGTACCAGTTCACTGGTAATTCCCTGCGTGTCGCAAGAGGCGACTAACAGGGTTGGCGGCAGGAAGGGCATCCGGCCATAAAATATTGCTTCATAAAGGGAGCCACTGTGTCCAAAAAAGGCCAACACCTGCTCTGTGGGGAAAAATGGCCTCTAAAGGTGGTTCTTTTTCTTTTCTCCTCTACGTGACTGAGCATTTCCAAGGAAAACGCCTTGCATTTGGGTCATCATTTGGTTTGAGTTCCTGCAGAATCTGCACCTTATAGACATAAAGCTTCAGTGTTTAATGCAAAATCCTTTGTACAGCAGTGGTTGGTAGTCCCAGTTCTCTGGATACGCTTAAAAAGATACTCTCAAAGAAAACTACGAGTACATGCAAGTGGGATTATCTATGGTAATGGGGTATATTTGTGTTACATGGAGGACAAAAAATGAAGTTGATGAGCAGATTCTCATTTTTACATATTTCATTCTTTAGAGTGCACACTATCCAAAACTATAAAGATAAGGATAACTTTTTGTTTATCATAAATTATGTCGGCAGAGATAGCTCACGCTTCAGGCATGGTAACGCTACGAACGGGGACAGACAAAAGGCACAAGAATAGCAATAAAAAATACAGAGATAGCACCTCTTTGAGTTTGACATGTCTCAGTGTGTCATTTCAGTATGATTAAACTCCATGTGTTGAAAATACATACTTTTCCTGGGGGTGAAATACCAAAAGTTTTGTCAGTGACAAATATTCTGAACTTATTGTCCCACATTAATTTTTTTTTTTTTAACCAAATACTCATTGAACACCTTTAAAATACATCATAATACAGCTTTGCAATCCATCAGTCATGGATACCTTAAATTTATCAAAATCTAGAGACTTTCTGTTGAACTGGATCTGCATAAACCTACCTGCCATAATATTGAACATATGGTAACGTTGGCAACGGGGACAGACTTTCTTTACTAATACCATCTGACTGATGTTACCATACACATTTTATGTATCTTTAATGAAAAGACTGTCAAAGAAAGCAAAACCACATGTTTTTAATGAAATACAAAATCAAACTTTTCCCTTTATATATGTTGTTTTGTAAATTATAGTAATGTTGGTAACGGGGACAGACATTCCCATCAAAACCCAATTAATTGATTTCTTCATGGAACTTGTGTCTTGTTTTTTTTATTACTTAAACCACTGAAAAAGCGAAGTAAGAAATGTTATACATAGCTGCATATCATACTTTGCTAATAAACTCTTCTTTCTTATCACATTGGTAATGTTGGTAACAAGGACAGACACTTCTGACCAAACATGGGAGAAAGTGCTCCTTTTTTCATCCTTGTGTCTTGAACATACGTCTTGTACGTCTCTGACAGGGAGCGATGAAGGACGTGCTTTGGAGTATTGTTTGCATTGACAGACTTTTTGTTGGGCATTATGGTTGAAATGTCTGGCCTTTCAAAGAAGTTCGCTATGTGTTGTGTGGTAGTAGTGTCTGTGGCATCACACCTCCTATTCCTCATCTCTGGGTTTACAGACTTTCTTCTTCGCAGATTATGATACTTCAGGATTGTCTTGTATGAAAGGCTCATTGTGCGTGATAAGTGTGCCTTCATTCCATGTTGCTTGTCGAGGCCAGAGGAAAGCTGCCAGAGGAAATACTGCCGCCTTTTACCCTTCATTGACATGCATGTACGACGAACTCCTTCCAAGACCTTTTCATTTTTCTGCTGAAGTCTTATTCCTCGTGATTTCAGAGCTGCTGCTTTCCTGGGGCTGGCGCTTGATATTAACACCTCCACCATGTCCACGTACTTTGATGTGCTTGCTGGCATTTTTGACCTTAGCTGGTAAGCAGCTTGCCGCCTTGCACCTGGAGAATATCGGTAATGCGCTGCATCTGATGTGCCTGCAACATCTTCGACATCTTCAGGTTGTGTTGCTGTTTTCTCTTCATACCACATGTCCTCTCTTTTCTGTCTCTTCTTTGCATTGTCCTTCTCCCTTATTCTCCTCTTCTTCTGTACACTCAGCTTGGCCCGCTGTTCGCGTTTCCTCATATTCCAGTAATCCCTTTTCTGCCTCTTCTTTGCCTCTCCTGCACGTCTACATGGCTGAGTCTGAGAGGCTGCAGTAATGACTGATGCTGCTTCCTTTTTTCTCTGTCTAAGTCTCTGCATGCGAAGCCTTGCCATTTCATTGTTACTCTGTCTTTGTTGTTCCGTTTGATTTTTTCTGTAGAGCTGTGTGCGCGTAGTTTCAACCAGTCTGTGGAGACGATATTCTTCTGGTCTATTCTTCAGTCGTTGACGATAAGTCCGCATCTCTTGTGCTCTGTCTTTAACTGGTGCATTTGTTATATCACCTAATGGGTGCTTCTGTATCGCTCGATTAAATGACCTCAGTCGAATTTGCAGTGCCATCACTCTGGTGAAAAAAAAAGAAGCAATAAACAAAATTGTACACATTTTACAAGTTGTCTTTGTTTTTATTTTCATTTCATGTAATTTCTTTCCACGTGATTTGTTTTTTATCTTGATTTCATTCTTCTTTTTTTTTAGAGAGATCTGTCATCACAAAAAGTATTTTTAAGTGACCAATGAGACATATACATGTATCCATAATGTTGCTTTCGGCTGCAAAATAAATAAGGTCACATTTCAATGTATGGAACTGCAGTGAACATAAATTTTCATTTCTGGAATAACTAACGCATACACGTAATGCATGATTATTAATAATAATAAACCTAAGGTATCCTACATCGTAGCTGAAGAAAAGGTGTAGAGGAATAGGATGATTCTACTGATGATTTACTGTCAAAGCAGAAGTATAAACTTTTGATGTGACAAACAATTTGCACTTAATGCCCGATTTTGAAACTTAAAATGCACATCCGATGTAAAAATCATCCCCATCATTTACATTGCTAATGAAACCGATTTATCGCATTATTTCAAAGATGTCCCACCCCCCCCCCCCCCCCAGCCCCACCACTCATTACCGTAATCATTGCATGGTACACATATTATCCGCTATTGACTGATGCAGCAAGTCACGTCTGCTATTTCAACCAACAATAGAAACTTCATTCACGTTCGCAACAAAGACAAACTCCGCTCGGCTGTCCCCGTTCGAACGTACACACACACAACACACATCGTTTCTGTCCACATGGCGTTCTATCGAGAAATGCACCGACACTCGGGTACAAAATCGTTACTAAAATAGGTCACAAAATGCAATTATACGTACCTTTCTCAATATGTTGGTGTGTATAAACCAAATACCTTTAAAATCTTGCCGCCAACGAAGAACAGAATACTCGTTCGTATCTGATGTTGCGTTCGTAACTTCGAGGACCGATCACGCGTTTGACGGCGTAACTTAAAACCAAAAAAAATTGTGTGACAATGACGTCCTTTTAGACATACCCGGAAGTCAAGACCGATCCGATCACGCAAGAAGAAGAAGATTTTCCCGCACAGGAACTTGAAACGGCCAATTTTCATTTTGTTACGAACGTAGAAAAATCGGGGACAGAATGCAATTCTACATTTTGCGATCGTTTTGTTCGCAAACGATCATCTCTTCACGCAAAAAACATCTACAGCATAATGAAGCTGGTGTTCTACACAATTGTAAGAACTTGAAAATATGAATTAAAATTAACAACAAATCAGTGAAAACCTATCTTTCACGTTCGTAATTTCGGGGACAGACGCCATAACGAACGTGCACTACATTTTTGAAAATTGAGAAAAAATATTAAACGACTTCAAAAAAAACAAAAAACGCGATAAGTTTACTTAATTATGTTGTAATTATTATTATAGAGATAAGGGAAAGAACTTGACCTCATATATGTGATTCTAATCACGTTTTATTTTGATATATGTTGGCGTGTCACGTTTTCACTCTTTTGTAGGAGGGTGGACATGGAACTTCATTTGAAATAAAAATCCAACGAAGTATTTTATTTGCACCAAACTATATCTGGTATCTCTCCAGGGTGTGCCACATCTGAATTTAATATTTTGTACGACAAAAAATCATTGTGCTTTCGTCAGTTCAGTTAACAATAGAGGCATGCCACAAATGTCCCAATACCGTAGATAAGCCTAAGTACAGTAATGTACTCAGTGGCTCATATTATCCAGCAGGAAAACCTTGGCAACCTCACCTCAAGGTACCCTGACTTAGTACGTGTCCGAATGTAAAGGAAGTTGCCGTTAGACTAACCACAACCACACCTTTTCTTTCCCCCACCAACACTTACGTAGCGTTTCCAAATGAATGTAATACATGTAGGACAATATCAAAATTAACAGTGTTTACTCTACTTCTTTAACAACCCCAAATCATCTCACCTTCTTGAAGGGGTTGGTCAAGGGGGAGGCTTTGGACCAGCTCTGACATTTAACTCGAGGTGAATTGAGCAGTAATTTGGGATTCGTTCAGGGTGCTGATAATAAGTCGCCCCATCTTTGCGAAAGACACGATGGAAAATTTAACCTCCACAAGATAATGCCAGCAGATGAATCACCAGCTTAGCATGCATCCGAAGGATGGAACACCTTGTGTATGCAATACCTTATTCGCAAAGCACCAATATGACAGTTTATAGTTGGGCTGAGACTCAAACCTGGATTAGCCAGTTCAAGGAGAAGGAGAAGTATGCTAGTTCTGCACCGCCATCCTGTCAGACCAACGGACCCAACCTATAGGATGTAAATCTAAGATCTTTCCATTGTGCTCAGATATGCTTAACAGGCCAATCCACAGTGATCTAATGGAAGATCAATACTAAAGGGAGACCCATACCTTCATCTCGTGAAATTCTTCAGCAAAATATGTAAAAAGAAAAATTAAAAAGCCACAACAAAACAAAACATTGCAAAAGTATACTTATGTTCTTCTGCAAGTGAAATATGTATGTACAAGCTCTTCCATAAGACTTAGGTATGCACGTACATTACACAACACACAGCACTCGGTTGCATTTTACAAAAGCGATACAAAGAGACCAAAAACACAGAAATGGAAGTACAGCTGGACATAGTCAAAGATGTAGAAGTACAAAGGTCAAACCTGCCAGAGCCCCATGTCCAAACTTGTCCAGTAAATGATAACAGTACAGCATGTTCACGTCCTAAAGCCAGACGCCACACCTGTACACCCTCCGGAAGACTCAGCTCACGGAAGAACGGTGGATGCAATTCCACATAACCACCGGGAACCAAAGGCAAGGCTGTTTCAGTCAAAAGAAGGTTGCAAAAATCAGTGTTAATGCACCGCAAATTAGAAATTGATGCCGAAAGCATTTTCAATCGATCATGATCGATAGGCCCAAACTGCAGGACTCGATACTTCAAGCAAGTTACTCAAAGATGCACGCACCTTTAAAAGGCAATGTGCATTGACATTTTTCATTGCACGAATCAAACCGGACCACTATCTGCAGCCATTCTGGAGTTATAGATTTGCTGCACAGCCATTTTAAAGACCAATCAAATCTTCATGATGATTTATAGATCTTCCGGTTGAAAAACATCACATCACCTCACATCTGCCTGGAGGTCAAATTATATTTACGAATTTTCTCCAAATGTCCTGTTCATCATGTTTCACACTCCAAAAAGCAGACAGAAGGATGTAGCTCCGGCCCTGTGTTTTGTAATTATAGTTCATGCCCAGTGTTTAATGTGCTGCAAGTCCTATGTTCATTCAAATGTCATCCTACAACCCGTTAAAGTTAGAAACAATTTATTTTATACAGTCGAACCGGTGGTAATGATCACCTGTTCATCATGACCACTTTTGGTCAATCACTTCCATTTCCCCTCCAAGGGAAATACAACAAGGAGCTGGGAAATATACCAAGACCTTTTGGGTGGTATGAGGAATAGATATGTGTAATATGAAAGTTAAATATTTAACTGTTTTTGAAACATCTCGTACACAAGCCAAGTTACCGAGATGGTTGCCATGGCAACATAATTCAGCCAATCACAGCAGTGATCTAACCAGGTTGAGATAATGTCAGTAGGAATAGATATCTGCAATATGAAAGCTAAATGTTCAACGTTTTTTGAAATATAGTGTAAACAAAAATACATCGACGGATAATCGGTTGGTTGGTTGGTTGGACGGAGCTCATTTTAATGTCCACTGTCTCTGACCTTGGCGGAGTAGAGGACAACAATAGGTATACTGATTCTTTACCCAGCAAGCACCTGATAGCGTAATCAGTGACCACAAATATCAATCCTTTGATATCAACATTACCTGTCACCAATGACCACTATTCCAGGCAGCGTTTATGGTCACTTTTTAAAACAATGGTCGAGTGTCATCAACAATGGAACAGTAAGGCTTGAGACGAGGTTGAGCCATTGTTTGGTGCAAAGAGTTCTAAGTCATCCATGTAAAGTAAATGGGTCACCTTTTTTGTCTTTGTACATTCTATTATTTGATGTTAGGGTGTATTCATGTCCTTGCTCATTCATGAGGTTGCTCAATGAGTCCAGGACCAGGCAAAACAGGAGGGGTGAAAGGCTGCCTCCCTATAAGATCCTCTACGTATCTTCACTCTTGGTATTTCGATCTTTCCTTCCGAGTGCTGTAATATCAATGTGGTATTCCAAAACTCCATTGCTTTCTCTATCAGTTTGATTATTTGGGGGTTAGGGTATTGTATCATCATCAGGTTAGGGTTAGGTTAGGTTAGGTTAGGGTATCGTTAGGGTATTGTACAATTGTATGGATTGTATCATCCATGAATGTGGGACACTATCAAAGGTTTTTTTTGTAAAAATCCATGCTGTGGATGATTTTGTTCTTCTTGTATTGCAATTTTCGAGTATGGCCTTGTTTAGTAGGAGTTGGTCTATTGTTCCATAGCATACTCTTTTACATCCCTTCAATTCTGCCTCTAGGCCTCCTCCTTGTGGTAGGTGATGGTATATCATTTCTGCGATTTCCGTCATGAGTTTGTACAATGTACATTGTTGGCAGACAGGTTATTGGTCTATACTTGAGGTAGTTGTGTCTCTTCAGACTTTTGGATGAGGAAGTTGTGACCTATTGTGAGCCACTCATTCAAGGTCTGCTCCCCTTGGATAAGTTTGTTGAACGCTCGAGCGTTGTGATTGTGGAGAGCATCTAATTGCTTTAACCAGATGTTTGGAATTCCATCTGGGCCTGCACTTTTAAAGTGTGTTTGTGTGCGTCTGCATGTGTGCTATCCCCTGCTGCCGCTCACTTGTATTAATAGGAATGGTACGAACTCGACACCTCGCATCCACAGATATTTTTCGTATTTTTTGAGTCCGACTTGCATCACGGAACACAGAAATTATGGTTAACCAAAATGAAGTTACCAGTTTCATTTAAATGCTGAAATTTATGTTTAAAATACTTTTTTGAATTACAGATTTTGCACTAGCAATGACATGTAAAAGGTGCCCCAGTTTATTGAAGCAAGTCAGTGAAAACGCACACAGCACATGTGCAAAAGGCCTCATTAGTATTCATACATCATTTTGAAAGTCCCATATTGAACTAGTAAATAAATAATTTTGTTAAAAATCAAAATGAAAGATTACCTTTGGCATCCTCATCAGTTAAAGCAGCCCCCTGCCAGGCTGGAACAGCTGGACCATCATGGAAAAGGTCAGGCCACGCCCAGACCTGCAGGCCTTCCGAGCTGGCCAGTAGCACAAAGTCTTCACCACAAACGAATGCTTGGATATCATTCCCACCACGTAACACTCGCAAATGGCTGCTTTTCGAGCACACAAACCCCTTTGCCCACAGGTGACCCTTTCCTGGTGAGAGCAAAGGCAGTGGTCATACATAGATATTTCAGCATTTTGGAGTTTCAATATTAATACAATATCAAGATTATCAACTCATTCATGAAATTACACACGACCTCCAATACATTGTCACATATAATAAACAGACATGCAGTTACACATCAATAACATGTGTTTTTTGTTAAACGTTTATTAGCTGATATAATGTCTTCATCTTTAGCATAATCAAAATGCAGACATCTATCTATAATTCCAGTAATCTCTGTACGTTTGTTTGTCTGTGACCGCTGTTTCTCGACAACCACGGGTCCGATATACTTTTAACTTGCCAGGTATATTGCTGGGGACCCGAGGATGTGCCTTTTCAAGGTTTCATATTAATCGGACAATTACTTACCGAGCTATGTCCAAAAAACGATTCAACCAATCAGAGAGCAGCGAACTATCGCGTGTGCCGAACGTGGCGGACACACTCTGCCTCGGATGGCACATTTGAGAGCGTATTCATTTATTTCACGTTTGCAAACTATGTTGGCGTTAAACTATGTTTTAAAACTAATAAAAACGAATTTGCGATTCATTCGCTTTCCTGCGCGTTTGTGCACGCGATGGCGATTTCTTTACCAAACTCCGGAAGCCGTTCGCTTTGGACCAAACCATTTCATGTAAATAGAGGGGGGGGATTGTCACCGTACTCGCAAGCCGTTCGCTTTGGACCAAACCATTTCATGTAAATAGAGGGGGGGGATATAATTTTAGATATAGATATAGTACGGGCAATGCCCTAGTAATAATAATAATGATAATTCATTTATTTTGTATAGCGCTTTTCCAGAAGCCCAAAGGCGCCAAAGATGCGCCCTCAGCTTGGAGAGAGAAGGACGCCACCTCCGAGCGCTGCAATACCTCCCCGCATCTCTGGACCGGACCGTGTTTGATTCTGCCCCTGAGCCAAGGTGCACCTTGTGCTATCGACTGCCTGTCCTTCCCTGCCATCAATCCCTGTGTAAGTCAGTCTTGTTCCGTTTGTCTGTGGTCTGTCTGGGCTGGATAAGATTGTGTTTAAGTGCCTATCTCTTCTGTGCTTTACCTCATTACCTTGTAATCTACCCCCTTTTCTCCACCACCAATTATATCCTCCTCCGGAGGTCTTGAGAACTGTACCCCTTGTGTCGTTTCATTTATCCCAGTCGTTGTGTCCTTTCCAAATCATTGATTTAGCATAGCGCGAATATGCCACTGTATTAAACAACAAAATGACAGAAAGAACGAAATAAAAAGATTCAAATTTACCCAGTTGAAGTACTTCAGAAAATATGCGAAGGAAATAAACACCCAGGAGAGATTGCTCTGCAACTGTGCCCAATTGTTACAACTGTGGCAACTGTGGACTTCAGCACCCTGCTCCACATTTTCAGGCAGTCAGAAAAATAAATAAATAAATTTTAAAAACCAAAGAAGCAAGAGGATATTAGTAATTCGAATAAAGCAACTTTTTAAAGTGATACAAATAAAAATAAGAAAAAAAAAAAAAAAAAAAAAAAAAAATAGTAATTAAATAAACGAAAAATAAAAAGGAGAGAGCAAAGTGTGAGGAAAGGGAAAGAGGAAAGAAAAGAGGAAAAGGAGGAGGGATAGATAGATAAGTAACAAGAAATAAAGTAAAATAAAATTTGGGGATCGGAGGGGAGGGGGGTCAAAGCGGATCAGATATCAAAAATATTGTAAGACGGGAGGTCAATGTGAATGAAAAATGCTTGTAGATTCCATTGGGAGCGTCAATGTGTCAATCCTTTAAGCATGCCCTCGGAATCACCTCGACCTTGCTCTTTGCACATGAACCGTCCATGGTGCTGAAAGGGATAAAGATACTGGAGACTGCCCTGTGGCTGAATGAACGTCTGGAAAGATTGAAGTGTGGAGCAACCAGCTTGGAGAGGTTTGCGCTATTGGTTCGTGCATCAAGCAAATGCTGATGGAAGCCATTGCCGAGTCTTTGCCCGGTTTCCCCGAAGCAGAATTTCTTGCAGAGAGTGCATGTGATTTCGTAGATTGCATTCGTGGAGGTGCAGTTAAGGTGGCCCATGGCTTAATACTGCTTCTTGGTGCCGAGAGCAAAGTGTGATTTTCTTGATGAAAGGGCAGGTATTACATCGACTCTGTGAACACTTGAACGTGACTGGTGGGAGGTCAGAAGACAATGGTCTTTTAACCAGAAATTTTCTCAAATTTCAGTTCAGCTTGAAGAAGATGAACTTTGGTTGTGAGAAAATTGAGGCGGTTTCAGGATCATTCAGTAAAAGCTTGAGGATCCTCTGGATGATGTTCTTGACTCGAAGGTTGATGGGAGGTCGGTCAATGTGAACAGGATCCTTTCTTTGTTTCTTTTCTCAGGTTGTGAAGTCGTCTGTTTGTCGGTGTTGCGGGAACGCTCTAGCGCACCGGCTACAGTGGAGGGTGGAAAGACAGACTCAATGAAGAACCTGCACATCTCATTTGATTTGAATCTTAAGTCGGAATCGTCACTTCACAGATGACGAATCCTGAGGAAATGGGGAAATGGAATTGAGCTTTTGATGTGGGAGGGGTGGGAGGATGGATATAGAAGGTAGTTGTGTGAATCCGTCAATTTGTAAGAGACAGTGAAGGCAAGCCCTGTCTGACTGAAATATGAATATCGAGAAAGGTGACAAAGGTAATCAAAATCTCCCATGTGAAATTGAGGGCACGGAGGAAGGAATTCACAAAGTCGATAAACTGTTCAGGATACTCTTTGCTAGTACAGGATACAGCATGGATGCAATAGTCTATGTCGTGGCCATAAAACCCCTTGGGTGGGACCATCAAACTGTTCTTCTTCGTTTGTATGCAGCACAAGGCTGCGGAGTAGCATCATTGGCTGCACCGCTGATGCAATGCCCTCTGCTGGTTAGAGGAGGAATTTGTAATTAGTACCGGGTGCTGGTGATAGCTCGCCAACTCTTCGTGAAGGACATCATGGTATCTTTAACGTCCACCAATGAATGCTGGGACGTCCATCTGAGGGACGGCACATACATTGATGAACACCCTGCCTGTGAAACACCAGGATGACCGTTTTATATCTGGGCATGGGCCGAGATTCAAACCCAGGTTATACAGCTTAGAGGTGACTATCTGTCCCTGTAGGTCATCCTGTCAGCCCCATCAAACTCGTCAAAAATTTGCTTATCAACAAAACTGACAAAAAAAATTGCATAGCTAATTTTGGGACCAAGCAAAAAGATTTGGTCTCCTATTTTTATGAGACTTATTATTATTATTTCCACCAATTTTTGTGGAAGCTGTAGCGTCGGCACTGTTGCTCCGAACAAGTTGAAACTTTCCAGGAATGTTGGGGCAAATGGGAATTTATACCATCTTTTTTCCCAAATGTTGATTTTCCAATCACCATGGCAACCAGATTGGATTTAAGCGAAAACTTGAAATATCTTCGCCGAAACCGCAAATGCTATCGATTCAATAAGTCTCAGTTTATGATATAATCTACCAATGGTGCAAAAAAGTGGTTTGAGATGAAGTCATCAGCCACGTAGTTTAGCCGCCATATTGGATTAAAGGTGAATACATTTTTAAAATCTTCTTCATAAGCTTTCAACCTATTTCTGTGAAACTTGGCACATATGATCGAGTACCCCTGGGGAATATATACATTGTTACCGTTTGTCTGTCTATCCGTTTGTGAACAAAATATCTCAAAAAGTTGTGGATGGATTCGGATAAAATTTCGCAGTGATGTAACGTATGTGACAGGGATGAAATGATTAGATTTTGGTGAAGATGCGGATTCGGATCCGGCTACTAGAATGTTTTAAGTGATTCTTCACCATTGGGAGATAGGGCCAAAAACGATACATAGCAGGATAGCTCAAAAAGTTATGGACGGATTTGGACGAAACTTGGTGGACCAGTTGGGTGTCTGACAAGGACGATTTGATTCGATTTGGGGGAACATCTGAATATGGATTCGGATATGAGAATTATTTAATTTGTAAGTGATTCTTCACCATTGGGAGATTGGGGCAAAAACGATACATAGCGGGATGTCTAAAAAAAGTTATGGATGGATTTGGACGAAACTTGTTGGACAGGTTGTGTGTGTGACAAGGAAGAATTGATTAAATTTTGGTGAAGATCCGGATCCAACTAGTATAATTTTTAAAGTGATCCTTCACCATTGAGTGATATGGCCAACCAGGTGGAGGTGTGCTCCCTACTGAGTGCCGTTCTAGTTTGAAATTGCGTCGTATTGAACAAGGGGCACTTGGGCCCCTGCATCACCGCTCTTTTTTAATTTACATTTATTATTAGTGGCTCCTGGTGTCCGGCTGTACGTATGTACGTATGTACGTACGTATGTACGGCCATTAACATTCAACTAAAACATCTTCTGCTCGCAAACTACCCGACTGATATGGACCAAATTTAGTCTGATACATCAGGACAGGTCTCATGGGGTTGTGCTGCCCATCCAGACGCACTGAGGGGAAAGGGGGGTTTTGTCCCAAATATTAGTAGTAGTACCATATTTCATTCAAAAGTCTTCTCAGAAACCGACACCCTGGATCGTGGATATTCTCCAAAACCAAAGGGAAACAATGATCGGCCAATCTTACGCGTGTGCAGGAGGGTCGCGCCCCAACCCGCGGAGACGCTTCGCAGCGATCCTCGACAGATCGCCTTTGGCCAAACGTGAGCCTCCTCTCTCGGATCGCCCAGCTGACCTAAGCCGCCGTAGCCGCAAGCAAGCCAATCAGTCATGGGGACTCAAGAGATAAACGTGTTGTGGTTCCACTAGCGTTTTAAAAACCGTTCTCAAAAATATTTATTCTCTCTAAATCTTCATGTACACGTTTGACTTTGTAATTAAAACGAGCGAAGAGTAAAAATATTAAATAATGAAAATGCTTTGTTGGCGGACGCAAATACACCGCCAGTGATGGCCCAGCCAGCGACACCGCCGCATTCGAGTTTGAAGACATGGAAGCTGTCTGTATATTGCATACGCATGGAAAAGAGGTGTTACCTTGGTAATAGCGTGAGTTGGGATTGTGAAGTTGCGCGTATGTACGGTACGAATCACGATCGTTAATAGTTTTATATTAACATTACATTTGTAGTATTTCCCCAAAGGAACATGATGAATATTCCCAAGTGGAATATTCCCATTCCTGGGAAAACCACATTTCAAATCTGGCCTCCAAAGCCAGTCGCCGACTGGGCATCCTCCGTCGTGCGAAGTCCTTCCTTGGCACACCTGAGCTCCTCACCACGTACAAGGCTTTCATCCGCAGCTCTATGGAATACTGCTCTCCCCTCTGGTCTGATGCTCCTGCCTCACACCTAGCTCGTCTTCACGCTGTTGAAACCAAAGCGTTCAGAATCATTGGAATCTCCCGCGATGAAGCTAACTCCAAGGGCCTCTCACTCACTCACCGCAGGCAGGTTGGTGGTCTTTCCGTCTTCTACCGACTCCTCTCTGGCCTTGCCCCCCCAGCTCTCTCTGGGCTCTGTCCACCAAATATTCCTACAGGTCGCACAAGATCTGCCTGCAACCCTCTTAGGGTTAAACTGCCAAAATCAAGACTCTCTGCTCACCTTCACTCCTCTTTTCTCCCGCCTCTGGAACAAACTCCCTCACTCTCTTCAATCCCACTCCACCCTCCAGGTCTTTAAAACATCTGTTCACCACCATCTCTTATCTTCCCCCATCCAAAACCTTGATCTTTTCTACCCCCGCTAATTTCACCCCAATTCCACTTTTTTGAAATACCAACTTCTGTCCTGGAAGTCCTTGGTGTCCTTGTGTTTGATACTTCTCCCACACCTTCACGCCCCTTCCCACGCCTCCTCCCCCCAAGCCCTCTCCCTCCCACACATCTCCCTGCTCTCAAATGTTGTGTTTGTGTGCTTCCCCTTCTCTCCCCATCTTGTCTTCCGCTCCCTCTTTTTATATATTTTGTTTGTCTGGTTGATTTGTTTGTGAAGTAAATGTTAACTCTTTCACGAGCCTGATTCAGTATACAAAAAAAAAAAAAAAAAAAAAGTGGGTAGATGCCCACGCATCTCACGATGGAGGGGGGGGGGGGGTCCAAATTGGGGTGAATTAGGTGATAAAGTTGTTTTCCAATTTGACTCGATGGAAATTTGGAGGCTTTGGGGCTTTAATGCCTGATAGTGATAACACGGTTTTATTTGCGCAGTGAAAACGATGTGAACGTTGAGCGGGTCCTGAAGTTGGAAAACGTTCAGTGAAAGGACCTTTAACCCCTTTTAGACCATACATGGGTATAAAAGGGTCTCAAGTGTAAAAAGGGTCTTAAAGAATTAAAAATGTCTCACTCGGATCTAAAGGGTACATTCCAATAGTACCGTAATCAGGGTCTAAACGGTCTGAAGAATCTAAAATGTTGAAATGTTCTTAAAATGTCTAAAAGTCGAAAGATCAACAGAGTTTTCAAGGTGTAACGGAAGGAAGGGGCCTAAATGATATGTTCCAAAAGTAGTTGGGGTTTAACGGATCAAAAGCATGTAAATGGCTAAAGGCGTCGACAAAAAGTTTTTTTTTTGTTTTTTTTGTATACATAATCGAGGCTCGTGAAAGAGCGAACATTTATCACACAAACAAATCAAACAGACAAACAAACAACCAAAGTATATAAAAAGGGAAGCAGTAGACAAGATGGGGAGAGAAGGGGAAGCACATAAACACAACATTTGTGAGGGACATCGGGAATTTGTGGGAGGGAGCGGGCTTGGGGAGAGGCGGCGCGGGGGGGAGGGGGAGGGAGAAGTATAAACACAAGGACACCAAGGACTTCCAGGAAAGAAGTTGGTATTTCAAAAAAGAGGATTTGGGGTGAAATTAGTGGGGGTAGAAAAGATCAAGGTTTTGGATGGGGGAAGATAAGAGATGGTGGTGAACAGCTGTTTTAAAGACCTGGAGGGAGGAGTGGGATTGAAGGGAGTGGGCTAGTTTGTTCCAGAGGCAGGAGAAAAGAGGAATGAAGGAGTGAAGGTGAGCAGAGTCTTGATTTTGGCAGTTTAACCATAAGAGGGTTGCAGGCAGATCTGTGCGACCTGTAGGAATATTTGGGGGACAGAGCCCAGAGAGAGCTGGAGGAGCAAGGCCGGAGATGAGTCAGTAGAAGACAGAAAGACCAGTAACCTGCCTGCGGTAAGTGAGTGAAAGGCCCTCGGAGGTAGCTTCATCACGGGAGATTCCAATGATTCTGAACGCTTTGGTTTCAACAGCATGAAGACGAGCTAGGCGTGAGGCAAGAGCACCAGCCCAGAGGGGAGAGCAGTATTCCATTGAGCTGTGGATGAAAGCCTTGTATGTGGTGAGGAGCTCAGGTGTGACAAGGAAGGACTTCGCACGACGGAAGATGCCCATTCGGCGACTGGCTTTGGAGGCCAGATTTGAAATGTGGTTTTCCCAGGAAAGATCATGGCAGGTAGTGAGACCCAAAAGCTTGAGTGACAGAACTTCTTGGAGAGGATTATTCAGAAAGTAGATGGGAGGGTTGTCCAGTCGGTCTTTGCGGAGAGACATCGTAAGAGTGTGAGATTTGTCAGGATTGAAAGACATGTTCCACTTGTTTGCCCAGTCAGTGATTTTGTCCAGGTCTGCAGAGAGTGAGGAGGCTGCAGACTGCCGATCTGAGGGATGAGGAATGGAGCGGCAGAGAGTGGAATCATCAGCAAAGAGATAGAGAGGATTTTCAAGAAAGTCAGAGAGATCATTGATGAAGACCAGAAAAAGCACGGGGCCCAGAACACTGCCTTGGGGAACTTCAGCCTGAACAGGCAGAGGGGATGAGAGAACCCCATTCAGGGCCACACGTTGACTACGACTAGAGAGGAAGTCCGCCAGCCATGCGTGGAGATTTCCATGGATACCAAACGAGGAGAGTTTGGTGAGCAGAGCGGGGTGCCAGACCGTATCGAAGGCACGTGATATGTCAAGGGAGACAGCTCTGATTTCCTGTTTGGCATTGAGAACCTCCATCCATTGTTGAGACAGCAGAAGCAGCATGTCCAGAGTAGAGTGACCTGGTCTGAAACCAAATTGATGATCAGAGATCAAGCCATTGGAGAAGAGGAAAGATTTCATATCTGAAGCAATGATGGATTCCATGACTTTGCTGATAATTGGGAGAAGGCCGATTGGTCTGTAGTTGCTAGGATCTGTTTTTGCACCTTTTTTGTGTAAAGCGGTGATGTTGGCTGATTTCCAAGCAGATGGCAGTTGACCTTGAGCAAAAGAGAGGGTGAAGAGAACAGAGAGAGGGAGTGAAAGAGCGGAAGAACAGGATTTTAGGACCCGTGGGCTGATGCCGTCAGGTCCAGTTGCTGAATCAGAGTCGAGGGTTGACAGAAACTTTTCCACCTTGTCAGGAGGAAAGGACACAGAGTCCAGGAGCAGCTGGGTACGACTGGGTACGGTGGGTACAGAGAGGGATGGGTTTGGGACACAAGATTTAGAGGCAAACACAGAGTTGAGGCATTCAGCCAGCCTGGTGTTAGCTTAGTGGTTAGGCTGCCGGCTTGGGATCCTAGGATCCTGGGTTCGAATCCCGGTCGATCGCTGAATTAACGCCAGGGGCGTTGACTCAACCTGTCATCCTTCCGAGGTCGGCAAATTGAGTACCAGTTCACTGGTAATTCCCTGTGTGTCGCAAGGGGTGACTAACAGGGTTGGCGGCAGGAAGGGCATTCGGCCATAAAACATTGCTTCAAAAAGGGGCCATGGTGCCCAAAAAAGGCCAACCCCTGCTCTGTGGGGAAAAATGGCCTCTAAAGGTGGTTCTTTTCTTTCTTTCTCCCCCTTTCTTTTCCGTTCTTCAAAGCGAGAGGGCATTAATGACATTAAAAGGTCAAAATTGAATGAAGAGGTTGAATTAAGAGGTATAAATTAAACAACAGCAAAACGTTTTTTTATTGAATTAATAATCTCCTGAGATGAGGGAATCTCATGATATGTGATGGACACAGAAACAAAGATTATTCGTATTTTGAATTAATTAGATAATGATCTCACCACCTGGATGGAAAAAATGGCTCCATTCGTTTTTGTGCATCATCATGAATGGTCATGCCGAGTTTCAAAATTATCCATGGAGCCTCTCGGATGAGTTTGGGGAAAAACCAAAAAATGTTAATGGACCTACTTCCGAAAGATTAAAGTTTCCATTTGTCATTGAAACTTGTAATGCAATGTGAATGGTGCAATAAAAGGTCAAAAACGATTTTCAGGGTTTTCTTTCGATTTTCTAAGGAGTCTAAACTATAAAGTGTGTTGAAAGGTGTAAATGGGTCTTTAGAAGGTCAGTAAGGGGTCTTTAAAGGGTGTGTGGAAGCATCCGTCCAGTACCCAACCATTGGGTGGGAGATGTTCATTATTATCTCATGGTCTCTTCCGCAAAGAGTATGCGAATCATCACCGGCATTTTGACCAAATTCACATTCCTGCCCGAACTATTTCTCAGCAGGCAATGCACTGTTGCCCTGTAAATGGAGTAAACCCACGACTACTTTGTGAATTTTGTGGTAATAGTGTTTTGTAATACTTTCCAAGGGTGTGGTGCTGACCGGGCCGCCGTGGTGCTGACCGGACAAACGTGGCATGGTGCTGACGGGGACGCCTCTAGAGTGTGGCTCGTACCGAGCGATAAAGTTATTGGAGCATGGAATGAAGGTATTGGAAAGGGTGTTGGAGAGGAGGATAAGGAAGAAAGTGAAGATCGACGAAATGCAGTTTGGATTTATGCCAGGAAGAGGAACGACAAACGCACTTTTTATTGTGAGGCAGTTGCAGGAGAAGTACATGGAGAAGAGGAAGATGTTGTTTCTTGGGTTTGTTGATCTGGAGAAAGCATTCGATAGTGTTCCACGCAAAGTATTGACATGGGCAATGAGGAAGTTAGGAATGGAGGAATGGTTGATCAGAGTCGTGATGGCAATGTACAAAAGAGCGCGCACAGCTGTAAGGACGAAGGACGGGAACAGTGGTGAGTTTGAGGTGAAGGTGGGAGTGCATCAGGGGTCGGTACTAAGTCCACTACTATTTGTAGCTGTGATGGAGGTGCTGGCTCAGAACGTAAAGGAGGGTTTACCGTGGGAGTTGTTGTATGCAGATGATCTGGTGTTGATTGCGGAAAGTATGGATGGACTGAAGGAAAAGATGAACAAGTGGAAGGAATGTATGGAGACAAAAGGTCTGAAGTTGAATATCGGAAAGACGAAGGTGATGGCAAGTGGTAAAGCATGTGGCGAGGTGGAAAGAACTGGGAAGTGGCCCTGTGCTGTGTGTCGGAAGGGTGTCGGAGTGAACTCCATTCAATGTACAATGTGCGCTGAGTGGGTTCATCAAAAATGTAGTGGTCTGAGCGGGTCATTAACCAGTGTGGCAGCTCCATTCAAATGTAAAGTGTGCACAGAGGGAGCTGCAGATGGAGGAAATGTTGAGTTGGATCTTGGAGACGGCGTGAAGCTGGAAGGTGTGAAAACATTTTGCTACCTCGGAGACATGCTGAATGGAGAAGGTGGATCAGACTCGGCAACGGTTGCTAGAGTGAGATGTGCATGGAAGAAGTTTCGGGAACTGAGTGGCATGCTGATGATGAGGGGAGTGTCGTTGAAGCTGAAAGGAAAGGTGTGTGCTGCATGTGTGAGAAGTGTGATGATTTATGGGAGCGAGACATGGGTAATGAACGTAGAGCAGAAACAAAGGTTGGAAAGGGTGGAAATGCGAATGGTTCGACCAATGTGCGGAGTATCGTTGAGAGAGAGGAAGACAAATGATGAATTGCGAAAGATGATGGGAATAGAGCCTGTGATTGATGCTGTGAAGAGGAACAGGTTGAGATGGTTTGGTCATGTGTTGAGGAAGGATGAAAGTGACTGGTTGAGAAGAGTGATGGAAATGAATGTAGAAGGAAGTAGAGGACGGGGAAGACCGAGAAAGACTTGGCTAAAGATGGTGGAAGAAGAAATTCGGGCAAGGGGGTTAACAAGGAGAGATGCAGAAAATAGGGCAAGATGGAGAAGATTGTCATGGGGACCACAAGGCTAACCCCCGCTCTAGCAGGGAAAATGGCCTTAAAATGCATGTTGTGTGTGTTGTAGTGTTTTGTAATACTTAGTAATAAATCAGAATAAAATATGTAGGAATTTTACTTGAAATCTGTGCAATGGTGAATTATAAAGTTTGTAACCTATATGACGTTATATTACATACAACAATGGACAATGATTTGAAAGAATGTTGCTGGAGACAAAGTATTCATTTATCATGTTACATTTACTTTTTAAACATACACATATATTTTTATCTCGCCACCAAAGGTGGATGGAGGTCATGTTTTCACCCCTGTCTGTCTGTGAACAAAATATCTCAAAGTTGTGGACGGATTTGGACAAAACTTGGTGGACCAGTTGGGTGTCTGACAAGGAAGAATAGATTCGATTTTGGTGAAGATCCGGATCCGGCTAGTATAATTTTTTAAGTGATTCTTCACCATTGAGTGATATGGCCAACCAGGCGGAGGTATGCTCTCGACTGAGCGCCTTTCTAGTTTAAAAAGTGTTTTTGTTGAAACGTACAATAAGGTTAAATATATGGTTTAAACTCACAGGCACCGATCTGTCTCGGGAATTGATCAACTCACAAACCTGTTTGCAAATTCCATTGCATCATCTGTGACCACATCTGCATTAAGACGATGTATATATAGATGGATACCTCCAGGCTTGCTTGACTCACTCAGTAGGCGATATTGTGCAATCTCTCATCTCGCCAGGGCGAACTTTTGTTTAAACCTGCCCGGGTTGATAGTCATATGCAAACAGATAAAGTGTATGCTGATTATTTACCCCAGCATTCTTTCATCCCTCCCACCGTCGGGTCCATGAGTGAATAAAAGGCCACTCGTGGAGAACTGTTACTCAGAACGGATCATCATGTAATTGGCACTATATTCTAGTTCTCCGTGTACACAAAATAAAGGTATACTTTGTTTGTCTTGTGAGTTGAAGAGAGCCGAGTCTCTTTCTCAGACAGGTGTAAGGGCTCTAAAGGGTCTTTCACCCTCTCCCCACACCCCATTCCTCCCCGTCGCCATGCTGAGGGTGGGTGGAGTTTGCCCATTCAAGCTCGGTCTGAAGGGTCTTAAAAGGGTCTAAGGTTTAAGGGGTGTAAGCAGTCTCAGAAATCTAAGGGGTTGTAGCGGCTGCCGCTGAGTTTTCACAATCGCCTTGCACCTATCAAGGACGCGGAGCGATCACCATGCCGGGCTCGTCCAGGACGCCCAGGCTCGCCCTCAACTTGCCAGGCCGCAGCCAGGACGCTGGGCCACGCCCCCTGGCGCCGGGCCTGGGCAAACCCCCTGGCGGAATAGATATATATTGCTGACTGATAAACGGTTTTTCAGAGTGCCTGAGTGTTTGATTTCATTAAAGCAACTCAGATGAATTCTAGCTTTTTGTCGCGTCCATTCTTCCGATCGACGTGGGAGCCCCGGCTCCTTCATTGGTGACCTATCGACATGGACACGGCAGTCGCCCTTAAACTGCCTACCTTCTGGGAGGCTCACGCGGCGGTTTGGTTCGCACAGGCGGAGTCCCTGTTCGCCCTGCGAGGCATCACGGCCGACGACACCCGCTTCCACCATGTGGTAGCTGCGCTCGGGTCGGTTACCGCGGCCCGCGCCCTGAGCCTCCTCGAAAGCCCGCCAGCCGCTGACAAATACGGCGCGATTAAGAAGCTGCTCCTCGATGCTTTCGCCCTCCCATCGGCGGAACGCGCACGGCGCCTGCTCGATCTGCCTGAGCTCGGCGACACGCGCCCTTCCGAGCGCATGGACTACATGCTTTCACTGCTCGGCGAGCACTCTCCGGCATTCCTGTTCCGGGAGCTGTTCTTCCGTCAGCTGCCTAACCCGGTACGCCTCGCCCTGGCAAGCACGACGATCACAGATCCCCGGGCCCTTGCCAGAGAAGCCGACAAGATCTCCGCCGCAGGACAGCGCATCGTAGCGGCGACATGGGACCCACCGCCGTCCGACGCAACACCCAGGGCGCCCGAGCACCCGGCACGGTCGACGGCCGAACTGCCGACGCCATTGGCGGCCGCTCTACCGAGCCGACCACCTCCGGCACGACGACCGAGGCCTCCACCTGACCAAGCGTGGTGTTACTATCATGCCAGGTTCGGACAGAAGGCCCGGACATGCCGACCCCCGTGCACCTTCGGCAGGCCGGGAAACGGCCGGGCCGGCGTTCATTACCAGCCATGAGCGCCGGCCACACGGGCAACTTACTGTTCATCACGGATAAAGCATCCGGACGGCGCTTCCTGTGCGACACCGGCGCCCAACTGAGCGTCATACCCGCCTCTGACCAGGACAGGCAATCCGCGGTTTGCGGCCCCTCCTTAGTTGCGGCCAACGGATCGACTATCCGCACCTTCGGCCCGCGCAACGTCACCCTCTGCTTCGGCGGCCAACGCTTTGCTTGGACGTTTGTAACCGCCAACGTGCCCGTGGCTCTGCTAGGCGCCGACTTCCTCTGCGCACACGGACTGCTGGTGGACGTCCAACGGCGTCGTTTAATCAACGCTGAAACCTTCAGCTCCCTGGTATGCACATTGAGCAGCTCCGCGCCGACCGAGCTGGCATGCGCCGTCCCGGCGGCGAACGAGTTTGCTCGCCTGCTCACGGAGTTCCCGGCCCTCACGCGGCCGACGTTTTCGGCCGTCGCAGTACGGCATGGGATCGAGCACCACATACCAACCACGGGCCCGCCGGTCTACGCCAGGGCCCGCCGCCTCGACCCAGCCAAGCTCGCCGTAGCGAAGGCCGAATTCGACGCGTTGGAGCACCTCGGCATCGTGCGGCGCTCCGATAGCGCGTGGGCCTCGCCACTGCACATCGTGCCAAAGCCGGGGGGTGGATGGCGCCCGTGTGGCGACTACCGCCGTCTCAATGACGCTACCACCCCCGACAGGTACCCGATCCCGCATATCCAAGACTTCTCCGCCCGTCTGGCGGGACGGGTCATTTTTTCGAAAATTGACCTCATACGGGGATATCACCAGGTACCTGTCAGGGCGGCCGACGTCCCTAAAACGGCAGTCATCACGCCGTTCGGCTTATTCGAATTCTTGCGGATGCCGTTTGGTCTCAAGAACGCGGCTCAGGCGTTCCAGCGCTTGATGGACGGCGTGCTGCGTGACCTGCCGTTCCTTTTCGTTTACCTGGACGACATCCTCGTCGCCAGCACGTCCCGGGCCGAGCACCTCCTCCACCTCCGGACACTGTTCGAGCGCCTCAGCGAGCACGGCCTCATCGTCAACCCGGCCAAATGCCACTTCGGCACGACGGCCGTTGATTTTTTGGGCCATCACATCACCAAGAACGGGGCCGTGCCGCTGCCAACCAAGGTCGAGGCCATCACCACGTTCCCGCGTCCCCGCACCATAAAGGCCCTGCAGGAATTCCTGGGAATGGTGAATTTTTATCACCGCTTCGTGCCCCGCGCTGCTCAGCTCATGCGGCCCCTCTACGAAGCCCTCCGGGGCATGCCGGCCAAGCACGACATCGCCTGGTCCGCAGCAATGGATGCGGCCTTCCAAGGCTCAAAGCGGGCCCTCGCCGACGCAACACTGCTCGCTCACCCGGTGCTCAACGCTCCCATCGCCCTCACCACGGATGCCTCCGACTACGCGGTGGGCGCCGTACATGAGCAATGGGTGAACGGGGTTTGGCAGCCACTCGCTTTTTTCAGCCGGCAGCTCCGGCCGAACGAGCTCAAATACAGCACGTTTGACCGGGAGCTCCTCGGTCTACACCTGGCCGTCCGCCATTTCCGCCACCTCCTGGAGGGCCGACCTTTCACGGCGTTCGTCGACCACAAGCCGTTGGTTTACGCCATGGCCAAGGTCACGGAGCCATGGTCGGCCCGCCAACAGCGCCACCTCTCCGCCGTGTCGGAGTTTACCACGGACATCCGGCACGTCGCCGGCAAAAACAACGCCGTGGCCGACTGTCTTTCCCGGGCCAGCGCGAACGCGGTCCACCTGGGCGTGGATTTTGCGCTTATGGCGGCGGACCAAACCACCGACACCACGGTGCAAGCCCTCCGGGCGGCGGACACGGGCCTCCGCCTGGCCGACATCCCCTGCGCGGACACTGTCCTGCTCTGCGACGTCTCCCAAGGCCAGCCTCGCCCCATCGTGCCCGTCGCCTGGCAACGCCGCATCTTCGCCTCCCTCCACGGCCTTTCCCACCCGGGCCGGAAAGCTTCCCAGAAGCTGGTGTCGGCGCGTTTCGTCTGGCACGGCCTTCGTCGGGACGTCCGCGATTGGACCAGCGCCTGCACGGCCTGCCAACGGGCCAAGGTCCACCGACACACCCAGGCCCCGCTGGCACCTTTCACCGTGCCCGAACGACGTTTCGACCACGTCAACGTGGATCTGGTGGGCCCCCTCCCCCCGTCACGGGGGTTCACACACCTGCTCACCATGGTGGACAGGACCACCAGGTGGCCGGAGGCCGTTCCCCTCGTCTCCACCACCACCGCCGACGTGGCGCAGGCTTTCATCGCCACCTGGGTCGCCCGCTTCGGCGCACCGGCGGACATCTCGTCAGACCGCGGTCCACAGTTCACCTCCGAGCTGTGGGGCGCGGTCGCCCGCAACCTGGGGATCAAGCTCCACCGTACTACGGCCTACCACCCCCAAGCAAACGGGTTGTGCGAGCGATTCCACCGCTCCATGAAGGCCGCGCTCATGGCCGGCCTTCAAGACGTCGGGTGGGCCGACCGGCTGCCGTGGGTCCTTTTGGGCCTTCGCACGGCCCCCCAAGGAGGACCTCCAGGCATCCACCGCCGAGCTTGTCTATGGCCAGGTGCTACGCGTCCCGGGCGAATTTGTGCCCGACGCTACCAGTCCCTGGTCCGCAGCTCACCAGCGCTCGGACCTCCAGGAGGCCGCCCGACGGTTTGCCCCCGTGCCAACATCCCACCACGGTGACCCCCAGTCCTACGTCCCCCCAGCACTCCGCACAGCGGAGTATGTTTTTGTGCGTCACGACGCACATCGGTGGCCACTCCAGCCGCCGTACGACGGGCCCTTCCGGGTGCTGCGACGGGACGACAAGTCGTTCGTCATCGACATCGGCGGCAGGTCGGACCGGATTGCTGTGGACCGCCTCAAGCCGGCGCACGTGGACGTCGACCACCCACCACGGGTGGCCCTTCCGCCGCGGCGAGGCCGTCCCCCGTCCACGGTGCCCCCCACTCGACCGCCCACCACCTCACCGGACCCCCTCCCACGACCCGCCAGGGGTCGCTTCGGCCGGGTCATCAGGACCCCCCTAAAATTGACCCTGCCGGTGCAAGTCGATTCTGGGGGGACGTGTGTAGCGGCTGCCGCTGAGTTTTCACAATCGCCTTGCACCTATCAAGGACGCGGAGCGATCACCATGCCGGGCTCGTCCAGGACGCCCAGGCTCGCCCTCAACTTGCCAGGCCGCAGCCAGGACGCTGGGCCACGCCCCCTGGCGCCGGGCCTGGGCAAACCCCCTGGCGGAATAGATATATATTGCTGACTGATAAACGGTTTTTCAGAGTGCCTGAGTGTTTGATTTCATTAAAGCAACTCAGATGAATTCTAGCTTTTTGTCGCGTCCATTCTTCCGATCGATGTGGGAGCCCCGGCTCCTTCAGGGTCTTTAAAGCGTCTAAATGGTATAAAGGTCTTAAATGGTATGAGTGTAAAGCATCTACGAGGTCTTAAGGGTCTAAATGGTCCAACTATAAGGGGTCTAAAGGGTCTTTAAACTGTATAAGGGGTGTAAAGGGTGTAAGGGGGTCATAAGAGTTTGTGCTGTCTTAAGGTCCAAAAGTTGCGTTCCAACAGTATGTAACGGATTTAATAGACATAGGCATGGTCCAATAATATGTAATTAATAGACATAGTCATGGTCCACGGCACGTTCAAACAGTATGTAATTGATAGACTCTCACATGGATCCATTGGTACATTTCTGCAGGAGGTTGAATCCCAAGGCAGAATTTTTACCCATCACAGGTCGGTCGGTGAACCCCTGGGTTTTCTCTCACATTATTTATGGTATGACTCATGACCCCTCATCTCCATCCTCCCCCAGCCCACTCACGTTGCACGCATTCTTCCAGAATCCCACTCACGCCTAACTTCCACAATTATAAACTCAATGCTCACTTCGATTCCTTCAATCCCTCTATTCTCTCATCTGTGCCAGTCTTTATTAATTCGGTGTCTTTATTAATTCTTTCTCTCCTCCCGGACACGTGCTTGTTCGCTCTCCTCCTCGTCTCGACTTGTGCCCCGCCCCCTATATCTCGTTTTTCTTCCACCTCTGCTCCTTCTTTCTCAAATCCACGTCCTCACTTAGAGACTTTTCCCAGATTATTTTGCATGGTTTTGTTTAAATATGTTTAAACCGCAGCCGTGATGCTGACGCCGCCCTCCCCCCCTCCACCCTCCCCCAGAATTTCCATATTTTAAACGTTTCCCAGTGTGTACCCTGGATTAGAATAGGTACACCGTATCCATGCGTGTCGTAAGAGACGACTAAGAGGGTTGGCGTCAGGAAGGGTATCCGGCCATAAAAACATTGCCTCAAAAAGAGAACCATGACAATTACAACTACATATGGGCAGGGTACAGCCCGAAGTGGAGATCGGTTTCTGAGGTTTGGGACATGGAATGTAGGGACAATGACAGGGAGATCAGGAGAAGTGGTGGAAGTATTGGTCAGAAGAAGTGGACATATGTTGTGTGCAAGAGACTAGATGGAAGGGAAGTGGTGTGAAAATGGTGAAGGGTAGGCAGGGACAGAAATACTAGTTTATGTGGCAAGGATGCCTGGATGGCGTGAATGGTGTTGGTGTCCTGTTTTCTGAGGAGTTTGTAGACAGTGTGGTGAGTGTGACTAGAGTGAGTGATAGGTTGATGATGGTGAAAATGATGATTGGAAAGCTCTTGGTGAACGTCATCTCGGGATATGCTCCGCAGGTTGATCGGAGCAATGAAGAGGACAGGTTCTGGTGTGCGATAGAGAAGCTGATGGAAAACGTGAAAGATGAGGAAGTTGTTGTGGTAGGAGGAGACCTAAATGGACATGTGGGAAGGAGTATGGATGGTTTTGAGGGAGTTCATGGGGGTTACGGATATGGTGTGAGAAATGGAGAAGGTGAAAGGATTTTGGAGTTTGCTGATGGAGCTGATTTGTTGATTTGTAATACTCAGTTCCAGAAAGAGGATAATAAGCTTGTTACATACACATCAGGTGGGTCGACGACAACCGTTGACTACCTGATGGTGCGTAGGCGAGATAGGGGGCACCTCCGGGACAAAAAGGTGATCCCGGGGGAGGAGGCTGTTTCACAGCACCACTTGGTTGTCTGCGACATAAGGGTGAGAGGAGCGAGGAGAGCTCGGTGGGGGAAGTACCAACCGAGAATGAAGGTGTGGAGGTTGAAAGAGGTGACAGTAAGGGAGGCATTAAAAGAGAGGCTGAGTAGGGTAGAGGATGATGTGGTTGAGCTTGAAAGTGGTTGGATGTCAATGAAAGCTAGTCTGTTGGGAGCCGTTGGTGAGGTATGTGGATGGACAAAAGGACCACTGAGGCACTCGGAAACATGGTGGTGGGATGACGAAGTTGGAAAGAGGATTGACGAGAAGACGAAGAAGTTCAAGGAGTGGCAGAAGGCGAAGGGTACGGGAGCAGAAACAGCAGACCATGAAAGTTATAAGGCAGCCAAGAAGGCTGCAAAGAAAGAGGTAGCAAAGGCGCGGGAGGCATGTAGGAAAATGTTCAGAGAACGCTTGGATTCGGAAGAGGGTCAGAGAGCAGTATTCAGGATTGCAAAGCAGATAGCGAAAGAGAGGTGTGATGTGATAGGGGTGAGTTGCTTGAAGGATGAAGTGGGACAAATCGTTGTCGACCCAGATGGAATTAAAGGAAGATGGAAAAGATATATGGAAATGCTGTTGAATACAGAGAATGAATGGGATGGCAACAGAGAGTAACCCAGTTTTAGGACCGGCAGAGAAGATAACTGAGCAGGGAGTTGAGGAAGCGATAAAAGCAATGAAGAGGAGAAAATCGGGAGGTCCGACGGGAGTTGTGGGAGATATGTTGAAGGCAGCAGGAAGTTGGGGTGTGAAGAGAATGGCAGAGATCTTTAATCTGGTGGTGAAAGAAGGCCGCATTCCAGTGGATTGGGAACTGAGCACCCTCGTCCCTCTATACAAGGGGAAAGGTGACCCTCTGGAGTGTGGCTTGTACCGAGCGCTCAAGTTATTGGAGCATGCAATGAAGGTATTGGAAAGGGTGTTGGAGAGGAGGATAAGGAAGAAAGTGAAGATCGACGAAATGCAGTTTGGATTTATGCCAGGAAGAGGAACAACAGACGCGCTTTTCATTGTGATGCAGTTGCAGGAGAAGTACATGGAGAAAAGGAAGAAGTTGTTTCTTGGGTTTGTTGATCTGGAGAAAGCATTCGATAGGGTTCCACGCAAAGTATTGACATGGGCATTGAGGAAGTTAGGAGTGGAGGAATGGTTGATCAGATTAGTGATGGCAATGTACAAAAGAGCGCGCACAGCTGTAAGGACGAAGGACGGGAACAGTGGTGAGTTTGAGGTGAAGGTGGGAGTGCATCAGGGGTCGGTACTAAGTCCACTACTATTTGTAGCTGTGATGACGGTGCTGGCTCAGAACGTAAAGGAGGGTTTACCGTGGGAGCTGTTGTATGCAGATGATCTGGTGTTGATTGCGGAAAGTATGGATGGACTGAAGGAAAAGATGAACAAGTGGAAGGAATGTATGGAGACAAAAGGTCTGAAGGTGAATATCGGAAAGACAAAGGTGATGGCAAGTGGTAAAGCATGTGGTGAGGTGGAAAGAACTGGGAAGTGGCCCTGTGCTGTGTGTCAGAAGGGTGTCAGAGTGAACTCCATTCAATATACAATGTGCGCTGAGTGGGTTCATCAGAAATGTAGTGGTCTGAGAGGGTCATTAACCAGTGTGGCAGCTACATTCAAATGTAAGGTGTGCACAGAGGGAGCTGCAGATGGAGGAAATGTTGAGTTGGATCTTGGAGACGGCGTGAAGCTGGAAGGTGTGAAAACAATTTGCTACCTCGGAGACATGCTGAATGGAGAACGTGGATCAGACTCGGCAACGGTTGCAAGAGTGAGATGTGCATGGAAGAAGTTTCGGGAACCGAGTGTCGTGCTGATGAGGAGGGGAGTGTCGTTGAAGCTGAAGGGAAAGGTGTATGCTGCATGTGAGAAGTGTTATGATTTATGGGAGCGAGACATGGGTAATGAACGTAGAGCAGCAACCAAGGTTGGAAAGGGTGGACATGCGAATGGTTCGATGGATGTGCGGAGTATTGTTGAGAGAGAGGAAGACAAATGATGAATTGCGAAAGATGATGGGAATAGAGCCTGTGATTGATGCTGTGAAGAGGAACAGGTTGAGATGGTTTGGTAATGTGTTGAGGAAGGATGAAAGTGACTGGTTGAGAAGAGTGATGGAAATGAATGTAGAAGGAAGTGGAGGACGGGGAAGACCGAGAAAGACTTGGTTAAAGATGGTGGAAGAAGAAATGCGGGCAAGGGGGTTAACAAGGAGAGACGCAGAAAATAGGGAAAAATGGAGAAGATTGTCATGGGGACCGCAAGGCTAACCCCCGCTCTAGCAGGGAAAATGGCCTTTAAAATGCATGTTGTTGTGCCAGTACTCGGTTATCTTGTGCCTTTCCATTCGATATTTGAGTGCTGCCAATCCTCACTTCATGTTTTCTCCCATAGCTACTCCTGCTATCTACCACTCTCTGTACCTCCTCTACTCCCCCAATCCATTTACAGATGATTTCACAGTCTTCCTGTTCCCCTTTGATCCTCTGTCAGTTTGTGAACCCTCCATGACACAAGATTTCTGTATACCCAATTAATTATTTAATTTCAAATACAAGATACAGTCCTTCAAAATTAACTCGCTTTATATTTTTCATAAGCAAAGACAAAAAAAGCTTACCGTTTACATTTTCCTTTGTGGCTGAAAAACAACACCAATGAAACAGCTCTGGAATTACAATTTTTTATTTACCAGGTATCTTGCATTCTTTCCATCCAATTAGTTTGTACATCAGGGTATTTAAGAACTATGTCCATTTAACTGGAATCTGTAAAGCAAATAATTTACACTCGACTTAAATTGAGTAGTGTACAAATTATGACTAAAGTCACCTGCTATTGATAAGTCTGCAAAATAGCATTAAAGCATTTTCTCAAACATTTACATTTTGGGAAAACAAGTGAATTTTCCATTCAAGTTAATAAGCCCATTTTTTGTTGGTTTTTTTGCCCATAAATTACAACGGATAAAAGTAAAATAAACTATTAAAAGGACAGATGTGAAAATAAAAAATAATAAAATAAAATGAAATAAATTCACATTAGTCTGCAGAACAAAAATAAATACAATCAATTTTTGATTTTTCTGCAAGAAGCAAACAAGTGCAGAGTGCGAACGACACACCAAATTATTTGAAAATGTAGTTTTATGAAAACATGTGTGCTTTGTTTCAAGTAAAACCGTTTTATTTCTTTCAACCGCACAAAGTTTCACTCCAACTGTCCCACAAAAAAATGCTTCGAAGGACATAAATGAAGTTGTGTTTGTGTATTTAGTTGCGGCTTATCAATGCTTTGCTAATGGAGAGAAAGTACATGATCGCATATTCGGAAAGTTGTGCTTTGAGTAACCGCATGTTTATCCAAGTATCCGCATGTTTAGCCAAGTATCCGCATGTTTAGCCAAGTATCCGCATGTTTAGCCAAGTATCCGCATGTTTAGCCAAGTATCCGCATGTTTAGCAAAGTATCCGCATGTTTAGCCAAGTATCCGCATGTTTAGCCAAGTATCCGCATGTTTTGCCAAGTATCCGCATGTTTAGCCAAGTATCCGCATGTTTAGCCAAGTATCCGCATGTTTAGCCAAGTATCCGCATGTTTAGCCAAGTATCCGCATGTTTAGCCAAGTATCCGCATGTTTAGCCAAGTATCTGCATGTCCAGCCAAGTATCCGCATGTATAGCCAAGTATCCGCATGTATAGCCAAGTATCCGCATGTCTAGCCAAGTATCCGCATGTTTAGCCAAGTATCCGCATGTTTAGCCAAGTATCCGCATGTTTAGCCAAGTATCCGCATGTTTAGCCAAGTATCCACCCCTCGTGAGTTGGAATTAATGATAGTCAGGAATATAATATTATTTATATATATCTCAAAAGGCACTTTCAACCTACTTGGTGTACTGTGTTCACAAAAGTAGTAGTGTTGCTACCGACATTTGGCAAACAGTAATTACAAAGGAATTGATAAATGGACAAGATACATCATATACAAGTATTGCTGAATCATATTGCATGTTAGATGAGATATTAAACCATGATTAAAAAGCTGCTTTCCAGAGCATAAGTAGATTTGCATATCTTATACCGCTGCAAAGAAATATGGCAGTAATCTGTAAAACCAAAGCAAAATACATGCGGATGATTCATGCTACAACATTTTGTGAAACATTCGTAAAGATGATGCAAATAGAGAGACCGTTTGTTACCTCCGCCGCCAAAGGTGGATGGACGTTATGTTTTCACCCATATCTGTTTGTCTGTCCGTTTGTCTGTAAACAAAATATCTCAAAAAGTTGAGGACGGATTCGGACAAAATTTGGCAGAGATGTAGCGTATGTGACAATTACGAAATGATTAGATTTTGGTGAAGATCCAGATTCGGATCCGGCCACTAGAATTTTTTAAGTGATTCTTCATCATTGGGAGATCGGGCCAAAAACGATACATAGCCGGATATCTCAAAAGTTATGGATGGATTTGGAAGAAACTTGTTGGACAGGTTGTGTGTGTGTGACATGGACAAATCGATTCAATTTTGGTGAAGATCCGGATCAGGATCCGGCTAGTAGAATTTTAAGTGATTCTTCACCATTGAGTGATATGGCCAACCAGGTGGAGGTATGCTCTCTTCTGAGTGCCGTTCTAGTTTTATTATGTATTGGATAGGAGCAAACTTATTCATGGTTTCATTTCAGACCTTCTCACTCCTCTCTCTCTCTGGAACGTGACCAAAAGATAGCGGCAAAGGAAACAAAACCGAGCTACATGGGCCATAAGTATAAGGGAGGGCCTGAAGTCTGTAGGTTACGAGTAAAATGTCAACCAAGACTAGGTCTGATCTATTGGTTTTGTTACAAAATTTGTGGAGTAACATTTAGTGCAATTTTTTGTTGGCTGTAACTTTTTCTTTGAATATTGGATCCCAAGTGCCCTAACTTAATGTTAAGCATATATAAATTAACAAACGTGCAATATAAATACATACGGTTGACATGATCCACCCTCAAAGTGGTACAATGTGTGTTACGTTACCCACGTTGAGTGCTTATCAGGAAGGCAATTAGGGCTGACAGGATGGCCTAGATGGGTGCAAGCTCGCCTCTGAGCTATCTACCCTGGGTTTGAATCCAGACCCAGCTTTCAACGGTCATCCTGGTGTTTCACAGGCATCAATGTGTGTGCAGTCACTCGGATTAACATTAGACCGGGAGTCTCGTCTGCAGGCAATACTTGGTGGAGGTTACAGATCCCACTGTGTCCTTTGCGAAGAGTTAAACATCCCATCGCCGACATCATGAACAAATTCACAATTCCTGCTCTAACCTAAAGGGAGCATCAGTGGCACAGCGATGCAACCAGCAGCCACAGGCTGAACACTAAATTAATGAAAAGGAAGGCAATTGAAGATGTGAAGCCATTTGTTCTTTAATGCTTCAACCCACACAGTAAGGAGGAAGGAAAACGGAGGAGGGGATGAGGTTTGTGGTCGCATGTTTGTGGTCCCATAAATGAGTTGACATTATTACAGCTCTATGGACTTCATAGTTATGTATGACTGACTATGTGCTCTCTATGCTGTAGATAATAAAATGTGTTTTAATCCGTGCCTGAATACAAACTTTCAGTTCAGAAAAGGAAGCAAATCAATTCAAGCACAGGACATGGAAAAAATGAATTAAAATAGTTTATTTACTGTCAGTCGACTTGTTGCGTTTCTACTACTTTATCCTAACATTTATGGTTTATGCACGTGGGTTGTTGAATGAACATATTGCTCAAAAAGTTTTGTTTGAATAAATATTTTCCCCCATTAAATCGTTTAAAAAATTAAAATAAAACTAACTCCTGCACTTGCTTTTCACCACATTGTTGTGTGAAAATACTTTGTTTGGCCTACGTTTTAACAATTGCTAAGATTCCACATGCAGTATAGTTTTGAACTTGTCATATTTGCTTACATAATAAATATATGGCCCCAAAGGTGTTGGATAGAATAAATTGGTGCTTAATAAAAAAGACGACGAAAAAGATGGAAAATTATTGGGTCATCCTTACTATAATTCCTGGACCAGTGTGTTTTTGTTTGTGTGTGTGTGTGTTTGTCGAGCTACTCCTGCCGTTCTGAACCGATTACATCCAGACTTGCTACATAGGATAAACATAACCCCAGTTAGTGCAAAGGGGTGTTTTTATCTTTGCTGGTGGTCTTGGCGAAGGGGGGCGGGGAAGCAAATTCTCTATGTAAATGTGTATTGTGTAGTGCCGCCTTCAGGTGGGAGAGAGTATTACAAGCAAACACCTTTTACAGCACAGTATTCCTGTCCCCACGTCTTTTAGTGCAGAGAGGAATTTTGAATACGCAGCGAGAGGTATTTTGAACAAGCATTTTGAGTATTGCGCTGCAATACATGTCCCCTACCGGCAGTCTGTCGTCTGGAAAACTGTTGGGGAAATTACCAAAGTTCAAAATGCCATAACTTTGTCAAAAATGATCGAAACGTCGTGAAGTTCAAACGTGATCTGTAACTTATCATGAGGAAACCATGTACCAAGTTTGAAATCATTAGCATTAAGAGTTTAGAAAAAAAGTCCAGAAAACTGTTCTTTGCGTGACGGACGGACAGACGGAGGGAGCGGGTGCTTCTGGTATCGATAAAGAATGTTACAGACTTGGAAGTGATGGGAAGATAAATTTCGCAAAGGCAGGTGAATGACCAAATATAGAAAACCCTGCCAAACATGATTTCCCTAAATTCTTCCTGAGTATAGTGGAGCCCAGGTCATAAGTAAAATTCATTTGTAGTTACGGTGTAAGAAGTACACCAAAAGTGTGAACATTGTAATGTTAGTACCGGTTGTATGACATCACATCCAACCTCTTCTAGGCTCTCTTTAGCATTAAAAAGTTTCCAAAGCGGTTGCTGGGCTGGCAGGGTGGTGTAGAGGTATGTACAATTGTACACCCATCCCTAAGCTGTCCAGCCTGGGTTTGAATCCCGAACCAGCTATACAAACAAAGGATGGACGTTAAACTGGGCGGCATTAGTCCTGTCAACTGGCATTAGTTGGTGGACGTTAAAGATCTCACGGTGTCCTTGGTGAAGAGTATGCGAGTTATCACCGGCACCATAAACAATATACAAATTCCTGCGATTATTACTGCTGGGAAGGCAATGGCAAACCACCCAGTATAACCTTTGCCAAGAAACTGCTACGGCAGCACTGAAGTTCTGTAACAGAGTATGGTACAATTGGTACATCATAATCAGAGAAAGCCATTGCTATGATCATACCAAATACTTAGTCAAGCTTAATTGTTTCTCAAGAGAAAAACAAACGGGACGACAAATTGATGCTGGCACCAAGAAAACCAAGGCTAATTATTGCAACTGCGATGCACTTGACATTATATTATTCTGATATTACCTTGCTAAGTTTCTAATAAATCATTTGGAGTCGCTTGCTCTTCGGAAGTTGAGTTCTTGTGCAACACATCCAGCTGAAACTCTGCTGACTGAAGGGATTCCTCCAACTGCCGTTGTGTGATGAGCACTGAAGCCTTGAGGGCAATGAGATGATGATAGTCTTTAAGTTGAGAAAGGCTCAGTGATCTTGCCAACAAGCCTGCCATGGTAGTCTCTCGTATCTTCAGGTCACGTTGAAGTTCACGTGCATCTTCCAGTTTCCCCTGAAGGTCCAGCTGCTTGCGTGACATTCCTTGCTACAGGGAAGACATGGACATGAGGGAAACCAGGAACAGGAGTGTCAGATGAGGCCTACAATGGCCCTATCTTAGATTTCTTGCAGACATAATGCAAGTCAACATAATGTGTTGCATAAAAATAAAAATCTCAACAAAGGATGAAATTTTTTTTTTTCTTTTTTTTTTGTATACAAGATCGAGGCTCGTGAAAGAGCGAACATTTATCACACAGAAAGACAAACCGACACATAACCGACAAACCGACACATAAAACAAATAACATCGGGAGCGGTAGACAAGATGGGGAGAGAGGGGGAAGGACACAAACACAACATTTGAGAGCAGGAACCGAGAGACATGGAGACATCGAGAGATCTGTGGGAGGGAGAGGGCTTTGGGGGGGAGGCATGGGAAAGGGGGTGGGAGAGGCATAAAACATATGGACACTGACTGCCAGGACTACCAGGAAAGAAGTTGGAATTACAAACAACATGGATCTGGGGTGAATTAGTGGGGGTAGAAAAGATCAAGGTTTTGGATGGGGGAAGATAAGAGATGGTGGTGAACAGCTGTTTTAAAGACCTGGAGGGAGGAGTGGGATTGAAGGGAGTGTGGGAGTTTGTTCCAGAGGCGGGAGAAAAGAGGAATGAAGGAGTGAAGGTGAGCAGAGAGCCGAGATTTCGGCAGTTTAACCATCAGAGGCTTGCTGGCAGATCTTGTGCGACCTGTAGGAATATTTGGGGGACAGAGCACAGAGAGAGCTGGGGGAGCAAGGCCGGAGAGGAATCGGTAGAAGACAGAAAGACCACCTACCTGCCTGCGGTGAGTGAGTGAAAGGCCCTCAGAGATAGCTTCATCGCAGGAGATTCCAATGATTCTGAAAGCTTTGGTTTCAACAGCGTGAAGCCGAGCTAGGTGTGAGGCAGGAGCACCAGCCCATAGGGGAGAACAGTATTCCATTGAGCTGTGGATGAAAGCCTTGTATGTTGTGAGGAGCTCAGGTGTGCCTAGGAAGGACTTCGCACGACGGAGGATGCCCAGTCGGCGACTGGCTTTGCAGGCCAGCTTGGAAATGTGGTTTTCCCAAGAAAGATCATGGCAGATAGTGAGACCCAAAAGCTTGAGCGACAGAACTTCTTGGAGAGGATTGTTGAGAAAGTAGATGGGAGGGTTGTCCAGTCGATCTTTTCGGAGAGACATAGTAAGAGTGTGAGATTTGTCAGGATTGAAAGACATGTTCCACTTGTTTGACCAGTCTGTGATTTTGTCCAGGTCTTCAGAGAGTGAGGAGGCTGCAGACTGCCGATCTGAGGGAAGAGGAATGGAGCGGCAGAGAGTGGAGTCATCAGCAAAGAGATAGAGAGGATTTTCCAGAGTCGGAGAGATCATTGATAAAGACCAGAAAAAGCACAGGGCCCAGCACACTGCCTTGGGGAACTCCAGCCTGAACAGGAAGGGGAGATGAGAGAAATCCATTCAGGGCCACACGTTGACTACGACCAGAGAGGAAGTCCGCAAGCCATGCATGGAGATTTCCAATACCATAGGAGTAGAGTTTGGTGAGCAGAGCTGGGTGCCAGACCGTATCGAAGGCACGTGATATGTCAAGGGAGACGGCTCTGATTTCCTGTTTGGCATTGAGGACCTCCATCCATTGTTGAGACAGGAGAAGCAGCATGTCCAGAGTAGAGTGACCTGGTCTGAATCCAAATTGATGATCAGAGATCAAGCCATTGGAGAAGAGGAAAGATTTCATATCCGAAGCAATGATGGATTCCATGACTTTGCTGATAATTGGGAGCAGGCTGATTGGTCTGTCGTTAAAAGGATCTGTTTTTGCACCTTTTTTGTGTAAAGCGGTAATGTTTGCTGATTTCCAGGATGCTGGCAGATGACCTTGAGCAAAAGATAGGGTGAAAAGAACAGAGAGAGGGTGAGATAGAGCGGCAGAGCAGGATTTTAGGACCCGTGGGCTGAATATAATTCAAAGGACCTTGTTTATGGGTAGTTTGGTAAAGATTAAAGTGCAAAACCATCTCCAACTATCCCAGTAATTAATTTACCAGTATCTGCATAAATGCACATAAATTCCGGTGATCACATACATTGCTGGTGTTCTAACAATTTGGCCACAAGTGAAAATTTTAAGCTTTTACAGAAATCCACATTGCTTCAAACAAATGCTACGAATGTGGATCTTTACCCTACACATGTCGCACAAAGAGTCCATCGTTAAGCAACTTGGTCACTTTGTCTGTCTGACAGACAGTCTGTGATCAAGGAACTTTTCTCAAAGAATTTCTCAAAGAACTTTGCCCAAGTGAATCTTTTTCTCAAAGATCATTCCAAAATCGTCAGTTTCTCCAACAAGAGTTGGCAGATGGTTCGGCTCTGGACTGTTACGTTTGACCCATCGACTTCGTGGGTTTGCCATCACGCATGTTATTCAAAGTTCATGAACAAAGCTAATATAGATTGTGCTCAGCAACGCAAAGAGAGAGTTGAGAAGGATCCTTGAAATGTCCTTTTTCTCAAGATGGCGTTGGGTAAGGTGTTCATATAACCTCTATGCCTCCTCACAATTCTATCTCGGAGTTCTGTGGACAGTTCCTTGGACTTCATTGAAGAGTTTGTGGGAAATGCAATGTCAACTGTGGGACCTTGTATAGAGAGGTGCATTTCTTTTTAAATAATGTCCAATCAATTGAATTGGCCACAGGTGGATGAGTGATGATGAATTCAAATGATGAATTGCGAAAGATGATGGGAATATTGCCTGTGATTGATGCTGTGAAGAGGAACAGGTTGAGATGGTTTGGTCATGTGTTGAGGAAGGATGAAAGTGACTGGTTGAGAAGAGTGATGGAAATTAATGTAGAAGGAAGTAGAGGACGGGGAAGACCGAGAAAGACTTGGCTAAAGATGGTGGAAGAAGAAATGCGGGCAAGGGGGTTAACAAGGGGAGATGCAGAAAATAGGGCAAAATGGAGAAGATTGTCATGGGGACCGCAAGGCTAACCCCCGCTCTAGCAGGAAAAATGGCCTTAAAATGCATGTTGTTGTTGTTGTTGTTGTTGTACAGGTGGACTCCAATCAAGTTGTCGAGACATCTCAAGGATGATCAAAGGAAATTGGATGCATCTGAGCTCAATTTTGAGTGTCATAGCAAAGCAGTTGAATACTTATTGACTGAAAACCTTTTGGCTTTAATTGATTTGTAAAAATTTCTTAACAAAAAAACAAACAAAAAAAACAAGACATTATGGGGTATTAAGCATAGATCAGTGACAAAAAGAAAATCTCAATTTACTCCATTTTAAATTCAGGCTGTAACACAACAAAATGTGAAAAACTCAAGGGGTGTGAATACTTTCTGAAGGCACCGTAGATAGCACAGGAGTGCAATAGCCAGCAATACAGTCTTCAGGTTTCCATTAGCCAAAGCAGCCTCTGACATGGCCTGAACAATGCTCATTTATATCACTTTGAAAGCATTTAAATGATCATTTACAAGTTTTATCACCATGCTATATATAATTTGAAAAGGTTATTTGTGTGTTTGTTTGACTGAAATGCACAATATTGTGCAATAGCCAGCAATACAGGCTTCAGCTTTCCATTAGCCAAAGCAGCCTCTGACATGGCCTGAACAATGCTCATTTATATCACTTTGAAAGCATTTAAATGATCATTTACAAGTTTTATCACCATGCCATATATAATTTGAAAAGGTCATTTGTGTGTTTGTTTGACTGAAATGCACAATTGAACTGCTCGATGGAATGAGTTCAAAACTGCTGGTTGTACTCACCGTGTGCCTGGGAAGATTTTAAGGAAAATAATCCACAGCTGGGAGGTGTGGCAGGGTTCGGGAGGGGTGGGGGGGGGGGGGGGGTAATTTAATCTCAGTCATTTGGTGGTGTATGGGTTCTGGGAGGTCATGGGTTCAAACCCCAGGTGAGTCATACTGAAGATTTTTTTGAATGGTATGTGATGCTTCCTTGCTTGATGCTCAGCATTTAAAAGGCTAGAGCACAGAGAATCCACACAGATTGACATCCATGGGGAGGAGGAAATGCCCCACCGAGTGCATTGAGAAAAGTGGCGTCATTGTTGTGGCACTGCTGGTACCCAGAGGATCCCGGAAGTAACGGAACTTCCCCCAAACTCAGTGGCTGTGTTAAGCGTTTGTCTCATTAGTATGTCTATGTGCGTTTGTATATTTACTTTACTTTACTTTACACACACACACACACACACACACACACACACACACACACACACACACACACACACACACACACACACACACACACACACACACACACGCACACACGCACGCACACATTTTGTCCAAAGGCTGTGCAAATAAAAATTTGCTCTATCAAATTAGAGCACGTGAGGGGTGGGAGTGAGGGCTGCATCGAAAGATTTTCCACAAGCTGCATTGTAGGACCTGAACCTTGCTGGACAGACTCATGACACTACATGAACACTCCAGCACCCTTCCTCCCTAAACTTAACCTCCCCTTCCCCCTCCGCCCCCCAGCTTATATAACTTGGCCCGCCAACCCGCCCAGTTGTATGAGGTAAGCATGTCGTTCATATGCAGTCATGGCCAAAAATATTGGCACCCTGGCACATTTTCAAATAATGCACCATTTCTTAAAGAAAATTGTTGAAATTATAAAAAATATTTTGGTATCCACATATGTATTTCTTTGGTTTGCAGTGGAACAAAACAAAAAAAGCTGAAAAAATTACTAAAATCTTGGCTTATTCCACACAGAAATCCTAAAATGGCTCGGACAATATTATTGGCACCTTTTAGAAGTTGTTCCAAATAATTAGATTTCAAGAAGGTGACTTTACTTTACTTTGAAATTGAACTCACCTGTGGCAAGTTGCAGGTGCCTGCAATATAAAAATCACTCATTCGACCAGTTTGAATGGAGAAAAGGAGTCATTGTGCTGTTTTGTGTCACTGTGTATACGGTAATGAGCATGGAAAAAAGAAAGAAAATCAGAGAATTGTCTGAGGTCAGACAAGATTGTAGCCAAGCATGGACAATCTCAAGGCTACAAGTCCATCTCCAGAGACCTTGATGTTCCTGTGTCGACCATACGCAATGTTATCAGGAAGTTTAAGGCCCATTGCACTGTAGCCAACCTCCCTGTACGTGGCCACAAGAGAAAACCTGAAGATTGCAGTGAAGGATTGTTTGAATGGTGGAGAAAGCACCTCGATCAACTGCCAAATAGATTCAAGCTGACCTTCAGGCACACGGTACAACAGTTTCAACTTGCACCATCCGTCGCCAACTCAATGAAAGGGGGTTCTATGGTAGAAGACCCAGGAGGACCCCACTGCTAAGAAAGCCCAACTGGAGTTTTTCCAAAACACACCTGAACAAGCCAAATTCCTTCTGGGAGAATGTCCTGTGGACAGATGAGACCAAATTGGAGCTTTTTGGTAAAGCACATCATCTCTTTGTTTACAGAAAACAAAATGAAGCCTTCAAAGAAAAGAACACCTTCCCTACAGTCAAACATGGAGGAGGTTCAGTGATGTTTTGGGGTTGCTGTGCTGCCTCTGGCACTGGGTGCCTTGAATGTGTGCATGCCATCATGAAATCAGATTACCAAGGCATTTTGGAGCGCAATGTTGAACTCGGTGTCAGAAAGCTGGGTCTTCGTCAAAGGTCATGCAGCAGGACAATGACCTCAAACACACTTCAAAAAGCACCCAGAAATGGTTCAAGACAAAACGCTGGACTGTTCTGAAGTGGCCAGCAATGAGTCCAGATCTAAATCCCAATGAACACCTGTGGGGAGATCTGAAAACAGCAGTTGGGAGAAGGCACCCTTCAAATCTAGGAGAACTGGAGCAGTTTGCACAAGAAGAGTGGGCCAACCTGCCAGTAGAGAGGTGTAGGAAGCTCATTCATGGCTATAGGAAAGCTCATTCATAGCTATAGAAAGCACTTGACTACAGTTATTTTGTCCAAAGGCTGTCAAGTTTAGGGTGTCAATAATTTTGTCAATGCCATTTCTTTTTATTTTCTGATTTAAAAGAACATATTAAGTTCTGAATCAAAAACAAAGGTTCTGTAATATTAACAGTGAAATAAAGAATTGTGGAGACCAAATGCTTCTGTCAATTTCAACTTATTTTCAGGGAAAATTGTGAGTTATTTGAAAAAAGTGCAAGGGGACAATATTTTTGGCCATGACTGTACTCGATCCAAACTGCCTCTTTCGTTCTACAATTATTCCTTTTCTTCATCGCGGAATGAATGAAGGTACCATGACTGTTAAGACTGGATAGGAATACGTGCTAGGACATGTCTGCTCTTTTGTGTCTTTTGACTTTGTTTTTGCTCTAAATACATGCTCTTCTATCTTTGTGAATAAAGACTTGTGAATACTGTGCTTGCTTTGGAAATAAAGAATTGGTAGTGGCGGGATTGCATTTGATACAAGATTGGGAGCCTCGGAGGTGCACGTTTGGCTATGTTGGTGCTGATGATTCGTCAATGAGTGATGAAACTGGTATGGTGGCTGAGGGGGGTGCGGCATTGAGATTCTCATGCATTTACTACTTGTGAATGCCTGCAGCTGTAGAGGAACCCAGGTAGAGTTCGAAGCAGCAAAGGGCTTACCTGAAACCTTTCAGTGAGCATTGCATCTTTTTGTCATTATATTAATATTTCATCTGCTTAAAAAAAAAAATCCATTACAACTGTGCTTGCAAATGACAAGGCCAAATGTGCAAAACAAAAACAACACTGAGTCATAAAAGGGTACACCTATTATAACTGAGTTTACCTTTTGACTTGGCTCAGTTGAATTTGGCAGACAGCTTATGGCGCTTTCAACACGTGCCAAGCGTCCACATATGGACAGCAGCAGGTTCACCACCATGTCAAGGTCTTTCATCAACTGCTTGTATTTCTCAAAGTCGCTCGACCTGGAGATTATCAATGTTTTGGATGAGTTTGCAGCAAAGTAACATAATACTGTGCAAGTGTGTTCCAATTGTAGTGCTTTGTTTCCTCAAATGTAACCAAAAATAAAATAAAGATTGTAGAGGTTAGATAAATATAGTAGAAGCAGCAGCACAACTCAGTTGGTAATATGCTCACAACCGAGGAATGTATAAACAAAGTTTGGAATGGAACAGAAACTATAACTCAACCCTCACCTACAGTGTTCTTTTCCATCACTTTTTGTTGCAAAACATTTTTGGGCTGTTTGAGTTCCACATACAAATGCAAGTGCAATGAGCAAAATGTTTCTTGCATGGAATCTTGATGAGAGACCTACCTGCAGTTCTGATGTACTGCCTTTTCTAACGTCTCCCCAAGCACGCATGCTTCAGATGCTTGGGCTAGCAGCTGACTCTTGTGGCCTTGTAAGTGTTTTACATGTGCCGTTAGATTGGAGATCAGTTCTCTCTGCAAATGTAGTGAATACATTTTCCTGGTAACCAAAATCTTAATCTAATGACTCCATGAGAATGCATTATATAATGCAACGTAGAAAAAAAAATGTGGTGACAGAAAATTAGCACAATAGCAGCATTGCGTACTGAATGTACGACTGTACCTTTAGAGAAGCGAGATTTTCAGTGGTGTCTTTGTTGGAGTCATCCTGTGAAGCATGATCGGCAATTTTGTAGGATTGCATTATGCTGGAACACACCAGCAGTCATTCATCAGAAATCATTGTAAGCATTGGGCACATAGCATTATTTCCAAAGTTCATTCATTTGCAACAGTTATGTATCAACAGTCGTGGGAAGGAGTGGGGTGGGACTCCGGAGGGAGGGGAAGGGGTGGGGTGGGAGTTCTTTTGCGCCTGTTGTTAAGTTTGCCAAATCCTCATTCTATGGCTCTGCCTTCTCTTCCCCTTCTCTCACTCTGCCTTCCCTCCGCTCATGTTGCATTACTTTCCGGTTTAAAAATAAATAGTGTAAAAAAAAAAATATATATATATATGTGGTGTATGTATATATATAATGCCTAAGCCTTTTTGATTAATGACAGTTATATACAAATACACATTCAAATAAATAAATACACAATTGCCAGACATTTGAACACAAATAAATCAAACAATTCCGGAAGCAGTCGAAGCTGGTGGTAAGGCTTCTTCTTCTTCTTCTTGCTGAACGTCATCATACTTAACTCAGAAACGTGATCAACGGCACATTTACCAGCATATATTCAACAAAAAGGTAAAATGATGATTTGACATTTGTGATGGATCCTGATTTGGATGCAATTGCTTTTCCATTATATTTGCCCTCATTTCAAATATGTTAATGTTTCTTTCTCTCTTGAGCAATGCCGGGTACTCCAGCTATAAACACTTTTATACTTTACTCGGGGTACAAATACAAATACAACTTTCTCTGGGGGGTAACATAGGCTATGTGGCCGTGGCCTCATTCGGGGGTGTGGGGAACCGGGAGAGGGGCGTCAATTCTCTATGTAAATGTAACGTGTAGCGCTACCCGGTGATGATGGCAGAGGGTATTACAATTTCCTTTTTTACCTGGGCAACACTGAGGTTAAAGCACTCTTTGCACGGGTAAATTTTTCCTCCTTCTCCCTCCCCCCCCCCCCCCTCCCTCCCTCCCTAAAACGGAAGGGCCTGTAAAAGACATGCGACCCCCCCCCCCCCCCCAAAAGATGTACATGTAGTATATCTCTCCCCTCCCTCTCCCTTCCCTCTCCCTTTCACTCCCATCACTCCCTTCCTCGCCCCTCCCTCTCCTGCCTCCCTCTGCCCCCCCGCCCCGCCAGCAATGCCGGGTACTCCTGCTAGTGTTGATATAAATGTAAAGTAAGCTGAAAAATTGTATTTTAATCAGAGAGCAGAATATATTTTCATAATCAATCTCGTTCACCGTTTAGACAAAGGTGCAGGAGGAAGAAGAATACTTTAACAATGTGATGATACAATCATTATTGTGCAAATGGCAAACTATGGTTCTACTATGGTTTGGCCATGGCTTTTCCAATGGATTCAATGTTGTTTCACTTGACCTATCTTCCAAAGTGAGATACTCATATCATATGTGAAAACATTTTCCAAATGCAAGTTGTTTAGTTGGAGAACTATACATGAGCTGAAAAATGGAAAATTATGATTCTCCTTATTAGGGATAGCAAACATGGGTTTATGAAGAGCACATAATGTACAACTTATTGGAGGTTTTATTGAAGACACCAGTAAACTGGGCAGAAAGTTGCTGGGTAGTGTAGCAGATCTGGTTTACTTATATTTTCAGAAAACGTTTGATTTGTGGTTACTGGTTAAGGTAAAAGTTAGAAGTACATAGACAGGTTTATACATCGGTAAAATCTTCTCACCTTCCTTTTTGAAGACTGTCCATGCTCAGAGAACTAAATTCATAGTTATCAGGAAAAATTTCTGCAACCATTTCTAAAATTCCAATCACACTCTTCTTATTCTCTAGCAGCTCAGCGAAAGAGTCATCAGCAGCTGTCAACTTTATCAGCAAATCCAACATGAAAACATCCTTTGCCGAATGATCACTCTGGTCTTGTATCAATTTATGTTCTGAAAGAAAACAAAGCAAGGCATACGCAAATATAGTTTTTACTAATGCGTCCATGTTACAACCCACCTACAATACCCGAGTTTAAAAATGCATCCTGCTCATAAAAAACGCCATTAATACGACTTCAAATGAAAAAGCATTCAAGTAATTTTAAGAAGAAAGTATAGGAGAGGGTAGGCCCTTGATAATGAATAATAACCTCCTGTAAAGGGCAAGGAATAATAGTCCACCACAATGAGTGGACTAGCATCACCTGTAGACCAGATAAGATGGAGCACAGGATAGTAAGGTGATGAGGATAGTAATGAGATAAAATTCTGAAGATAGTAATGAGCATGTTGGGATTTTACCAATAGTATAATCCAATAATCACATGGCTGTTCCAAACAGAACATGACTTCTGAAGTTTTAAATCAGAATCCAAAATACTGTAGCTTTTTTTTTTTCTTTTTCTTTTTTTGTATACTGAATCGAGGCTCGTGAAAGAGCTGACATTTACTTCACAAACAAATCAACCAGACAAACAAAATATATAAAAAGAGGGAGCGGAAGACAAGAGAATGGGAAGCACACAAACACTTGAGAGCACACAACATTTAAGAGCAGGGAGATGTGTGGGAGGGAGAGGGCTTGGGGGGAGGAGGCGTGGGAAGGGGAGGGGGGGGGGGGAGTGGGAGAAGTATAAAACACAAGGACACCAAGGACTTCCAGGACAGAAGTTAGTATTTCAAAAAGTGGAATTGGGGTGAAATTATCGGGGATAGAAAAGATCAAGGTTTTGGATGGGGGAAGATAAGAGATGGTGGTGAACAGCTGTTTTAAAGACCTGGAGGGTGGAGTGGGATTGAAGAGAGTGAGGGAGTTTGTTCCAGAGGCGGGAGAAAAGAGGAATGAAGGAGTGAAGGTGAGCAGAGAGTCTTGATTTTGGCAGTTTAACCATAAGAGGGTTGCAGGCAGATCTTGTGCGACCTGTAGGAATATTTGCGGGACAGAGCCCAGAGAGAGCTGAGGGGGCAAGGCCAGAGAGGAGTCGGTAGAACTGCAGCTGAAGCTGAAGCTGCATTTGAATTCACAACCATTAGGATCCGACTAATAAAGTATTCTCACCAAAAAGCCACCACTGTACTCAGTTTTAATACCTGGAGACAAAAAATTGAAATAATGGCAGAATTTCTTTGTCGATATTACTGGGTCAGTCCAAGAGCGTTAGTCAAAAGTTTTGAAAGATAACCCATCCTGATCCCAATGTGTATCGATCGCTTGTCTCAACATCAGTAATCTTTGAGATAAGAATGTACTTGATTACATACAAGTTGGGTAGTAACTCTACCGATGTTAATTATTTCGAGATTGCAATGCATGAAGAATGCAAAGAGGTTTATGCCAATAATGACTTCAAATGAAAAAGCATACGAGTAATTTTAAGTAGAAAGTACAGGAGAAGGTAGGCCCTTGGTAACGAATAATAACCTCCTGTAAAGGGAAAGGAAGAGTCCACCACAATAAAAGAAAATACGTATACACACATATACACACAAGTGTCTCAAGAGACAGGCATGTAAACCCATACACACAGGCATGTAAAGCGAAAAACTATGCTTCTGCAGCAATTGCTCTTCCAATGGATTTGACTTAAATATCCCGTACATGCGAAGGGAAAAGCGGGATCAAGCATTTGGTTCACTTCTGTGTGCCTGTCCTTCTGTCCACAAACGTTAGTTTATGATTGAGGAACAACTTGATTTCAAATGAATGTTATATTTTGTACACAAATTGGAACATGAATAGGAAAACAAACCTGTAGTTTGGCAGTACTTTGGCTCTGAATTTGTCCCGATCACAAATGCACAGAGGAGAGAGATACCTTTTTACGGCATAGCCGTAAGGCAAAGGCATAGGGCAAAGCAGTCGAGAACAATGCTTGTCCGTCCGTATGTATGTTTGTATGTATGTCCCCTCATACGTATACCAATCAGAGCTGAGGATCTGGTCACATGACAGGGTGATGTGATTATGTCTGATGTCATTAGGGCGTACAGCAGCTGACTCCACACTCCGGCATTTTGATTCCCATGTCGTTCAGGCTGAACGCCATGCTCGAACCTGAACAGCCATGCTCAAACCTATCATCGAACCTGTCATATATTACAATCGCCGTGCTCTACCTTTACATTTCTCATTCAGTGTGAAACACAAACAAACCAATTGTTAAAATGATCTTCAAATATCGAACACATAGACATTACAGATCTTCCAACGACACAGTACGTATAGGCCTTAGGCTTCATGCCTTCATGCCTCACCTTCAGACCACTTTGGACAAATTAGCCCAGGTTTCTTAATACAGTACTACAGTAGTGTTGTTTTCATAATAATGATAATAGCGTTAATACCAATAATATAGTAAATATAATCGTAACACTACAATCTCTGTCATTATTGCAAAGTTTCTAGATTGAAGCGGTGTATGGTTCATGAATCAATGAAAAGCGGTGTGCGGTACAAATAACGCGAAAGTAAGGAATTAGCCTCGGTTTTTTTTTAGTAATATCATTTAAATAATAATGGTAACATAACGTTAATATTATAGTAAATATAATCGTAACACTAATCCCTTCGTAGTGACTGCAAAGTTACTTCCAAAGTCACTTCTTCTGTTACCCAAAACAAGTAGCCCTGCACTGCAGTTTTGTGACGTTTGTTTTAATTAATGTTTCGTTTTGGTGACATTTTGGTGATGGATGCATTTCTGTTTGTAAAGGTTTTACAAAAGACTATTTCACATAGTGCATTAATAAAGACGTTACAATGAAAGCGCATGCACAATGTAAATTCTCAAACTTCTGAATTACAGGCAGGTTGTTGTTATTCTTGGACTCCTAAAGTCCTTCTGATCCAATGATTAATGCAAGGCCTGACACTGATTATGGTATTAAACAAATCAAACAATTAAATAAATCTTGAAAAGCTGAAAAGTTACACTTTTCACACACACAAAAACCAGGAAGCTGTCATTTAATTCTTAAATTATTATTCCTTTCCCTCTAAAATGGCATTAAAAACTTGAATATTGCATAACAGAAAAATGCTTTCCTTCATTTGGAGATCAAAGTGGACCTTGATTTATTTAAGTTACCTTGGCCATTTTGCATTGATGGTTCAGAAAGGAGTGCTGTGTCATGTCTTGTGTTCAAAGGTGACAATTGATTGCAAGAAATAATTTCCCCTCCATTCTCTGGTAAAGCTTCTGCTCTTTTCCCCTTCATCTCCACTTCTTCTCCAAAGTTGGCTTCCCTGCAAGTTGAAGCAAACAACTCTTGAATGTTAACACAACACTGTCTGCGAGATAAAATGCTGAATTTTCAAACTCTGTTTCGGCACACGATGAAGCGTCAAAAAGTATGAGATGGAAACATGGCAAACGCACGCACACACGCACACACATACACACACATTTTTTTGAGCAGTGATTCAATGCGGCATTGAACAGTTTCAAAAAACATGGTTAAAAAAGTGGAAAGGCTCTGTGACAGTGTGAGACAGACAGCTGTAACGTTACGTTACATCACAAGCTGCATCTCCAGTGCCGTTGAATGACACGGGTGCTGGAACTACCCTCCCCCACTCCCACTGATAATTTTTGTGATACCTTTTCACAACATCACAACAATTCAACCAAATAGTTTTCATTTCTCTGCCTACTTGCAAGTTGCTCTTTACTTCCCTCTACTCTCTACTCCTGCTCATCCATTCCATTGCTAATTTCGTTCACATATGTATTGCCTCATTGGCCCCACATGAGTGTGTTGCCTTCCAACCTTAGTCACCTTGCCCACGCCTGGATATTTTGTTAGGGAAGGGGAGGGGTAGGAAAAAACAAAACAAGTGCAGATACATTCAAAGTAAACCACCCCCATGCCAAATAAATAAATAACATCCTCTAGCGCGGCATTGCCGGGGCGCCTGGCAATAGTGCCATGCAGCACATAGAGACTGTATTGGGAGGGAGAGGTGTACAATAATTGATTAATTAATTGCATAGTTAAAATCAATCAATAATAATGATAAAATATTTTCTTAATCAATTGGCTAATAGCATACCTAAACCACCAGTGCTTCATCCGAAGCTGTAACTTTTTGAAAATTAAATAAGGCATTAATCGAAAGAATTTAATAATTAATTGATTAATTAATAAATAATTAATCGATTAATTGATTAATCAATAAATCAAAAATATCCTTTATAGCCACATCACATGGTCATTGTCATGTCCAAATATCAGCTTCCTAGCTCAAAAGGTGCCTGAGATATTTCCCAGATGAGAAAGAAAATAAATAAATGATTAATAATGAAAATAAATAAATAAAAATCATAAAATAATGAAAATAATTAATCAATTGGCCAACAGAATACCTAAATCACCACCATTTCATCCGAATCTGTAACTTCAAAAACAATTGCGTCATTAATGGAAGAATTAAATAATTAATCGATTAATTGATGAATCAAAAATAGCCTTTACAGCCAAATCACTTGGTCATTGTCATGTCCAAATATCATCTTCCTAGCTCAAAAGGTGCCTGAGATATTGCCCAGAAGAGAAAGGAAATAAGGAAGTACTTAATTAATTGATAATAATTAAGTAACTCATCAATTAATTGACTAATCAAAAAACCAAAAATATCGTTTGTGCCAAAGCACTTGCTCACTATTGTGCCGAAATTTCAGCTTCCAAGCTCAAAGGATGGCTGAGATATCGCCCGGACAAACAAACAAACAAGAAAACAAACAAGAAAGAAGCAGGAGTGAAAACTGAGTACTCTCTTTCAGCGCGCATCATTTCCGGGCCCCCTTCAGTACCGGCAATGATGTTATGCAGCGCCTGGAGATGGCATAGGAAAGGAACAGTGTACAACAAAGTACAGATACATTCAAAGTACACTGCCACAATGCCAAATAAATAAATATCCTCCAGCGCGGCATTGCCAGGGCGCCTGTGGCGCCCGGCAATACCGCCGTGCAGCTCATAGAGACTGTATTGGGAGGGAGAGATGTATAATAATTGATTAATTGCATAAGTAAATCAATAAATAATGATCATAAAATATTTTCTTAATCAATTGGCTAATAGCATACCTAAACCACCAGTGTTTCATCCCAAGCTGTAACTATTTGAAAATTAATTAAATAAGTCATTAATTGAAAGAAAGAAAAATTAATTAATCAATAAATAATTAATAAATTACATGATTAATCAATAAATTAAAAATATCCTTTAGAGCCACATCACTTGGTCACAGTCATGTACAAATATCAGCTTCCTCACTCAAAAGGTGCCTGAGATATTGCCCAAATGAGAAAGAAAATAAATAAATAATCATAAAATAATTAAATAATTTATCAATTGGCTAATAGAATACCTAAACCACCAGTTTCATCCGAATGTAAGTTTAAATTTTTTTAAATGAAGTCATTAATTGAATAATTAAATAACTAATCGATTAATTGATTAATCAATCAATCCAAAATAGCCTTTACAGCCAAATCACTTGGTCATTGTCATGTCCAAATATCAGCGTCCTCGCTCAAAAGGTGCCTGAGATATTGCCCATTGCCCAGATGAGAAAGTAAATAAATAAGTACATGATTAATCGATAATAATTAAATAACTAATCAATTAATTGATTAATCAAAAAACAAAAAAAAATCGTTTTTGCCAAAGCACTTGCTCACTATTGTGCCAAATTTTCAGCTTCCTAGCTCAAAGGATGGCTGAGATATCGCCTGGACAAACAAACAAAGAAAATAAGAAAGAAAACGGAGTGAAAACCGAGTACAGTGAACCCTCGTTTATCGCGGGGGTTACGTTCCAGAACCCCCCGCGATAAACGAAAATCCGCGAAGTAGCGACCATATTTTTTTTTTTTTTTAATATATATTTTAAAGCATTATGAACTCCCCACACTCTTATTAACCTTTCCCATACTCTTATAAACACTTCCTATACTCTTAAACACTTTTTACACTCTTAAACATACGTAATTTTAACAACATATAAAATTCTAATGGGTACTCACCATTGAAGATACTGTAGCTACCCATGGGTTCCCCAAGCAAGACCAGCATCAGAATCTCCTTGCTCCAGCCGGTGACGTCACCGGCGGGGATTCCCGGCGCGAGAGTGGCTGGTCACGTGACCGCTAAAGCGTGCCGCGCTTTGCGGGTATAATCAGCTACACCTGTTGATCACGTGACCACCGATTCACCGAAGCACGCCACGCTTGAGAGGCGTGGCTTTCGGTTTCTGGTTGTGCTTTATAATGCAGCCCGATAAATGGGCTTTTCAGTGTTCCCGAGTTGGTTTTGAGAATAAATATCTTCTCGGACGAGTTTGTGTCTTGCCCGTCATTTCGTCCGTATCAAGCAAGAGCCCCGGCTCTTCAATACTACAACTTGCGTGATGAAGATGATGATGAATTAGCTGTGCAGTACTGATGACGATGAAGGTGATGACGATGATGAATGTACTGGCGTTTTCCATACGCACGACTCTTTGTCTACCCTTCTACTGTACACTATGTACAGTATTTTATTTCTTGTAATATGTTTTAAATACTGTATTTTTCTTATTTCTTTACGTTTTTTAATTTTTTAGGCTAGAAAATGCTTATTTTACCACAAAAATATTTAAAATAATAGTATATAAAAATACATTTATACCGCAAAATCCCGCGATATAGCGAAAAATCCGCGATATAATTTTACATATACTAGCGAGAAAAAACCGCGATGTACCGAATCCGCGAAAAGTGAACCGCGATATAGCGAGGGATGACTGTACTCCCTTTCAGTGCGCCTCATTGCCGGGCCCTCTTCGGTGCCTGGCAATGACGTCATGCAGCGCCTGGAGATGGCATAGGAAAGGAGCGGTGTACAACAAAAGAGAGGGACAAAAGCAGCATCTTGGCAGAAATTAACTGCGTGGCATTTTGAGGTAATCAAGAATAAGGCAGACCTCAACTTGGACAAACTTATGGTTCCTCCATCTTCTTCATCCTCAAAAAATACATTTCCAACTAAAAACAGAACTCTCTCATGTCAAATATTTTTCTGTAAATGAGGTATTAGACAACACATTTGAGTGATCTTGGATGTGAATTGCATAACATGGAAGAACATACAACTTTATCAAAATCCACCACTAATGTGGTTTGTTTTCAATGTACAAAACTTTTGATCTACCATGTTTTCAAAAGGAAAATGACCAAAGTGAGAGTATGATTTGATGATTTTAAAAAATCAATTCGTTTTACCAATTTTACCATTTGGTTTTATGTACGAGGTGTTGTGTCCACATCAATATTACCCGGCAGGTATTACCACATCAATATTACCCAGCAATATTACCCGCTTCCTTGTGGAGAAAGAGACGATGTCGGTCCATCCAAAAAAACATCATCATCCTCTCGTGACGAACAGGAATGCAGGCTCAATACCTTTGAACTCCTTGGATATTGAGTGGGGCTGACAGAAACTCTGAAATTGTTTTGTGAGTCAGTCCGACTCCTGGATGTGCTTGTGCAAGGCACAGCCTCAAGGTTTATTTGAGGCATTTCTAAACTCGCTGTTGCGGCCAAAAAAACAGGCTGATGTGTGTTTTTCAGAGACTGGAATTGAGGGCCCGGAGTGGCTACATTCTTTTCGGTTATGCTGTCATTTTTTGTTGGGCTTTTGGAGGTTGAGCACAATGTTGGGTTAGTAGCACATGAAGTATTTGAGTGTTCACACTTCAGTGTCTCATTATGATGGCCTTGAAGAAATAGTGCGTCTTCTGCAGCAGCACTTCCTTCTGTAGTTATGTCCTGGCTTTTACTGGAACCTGCAAGTGAAAAAGAGTTTCGTCCCACTGGATCACTGGTGGCTTCAATGAGGCTTTCTGCAGACCTGCAGCCCCACAGTCGATCAGACGTCTGTCGGTTGCTATCCAGTCGAACACGTTCGAACACCAGAGGCGTATCCTCCTTGTGAGTGGTAATGTTTTGATGCGCTTGTTTGCCCAGACAGAGTTTGTCTGCAGTGTCTCTCTGTTTGTATAACTGATTTAATTGGGCAAATCGCAAATCGGATTGCATACGAGTGTCATTTTGAATGCAGCTTGCACTTCTTTCTCTAAAGAGTGTATGGAAAGAAAATGTGTTAGGACCATCAATGAAAAGAAAATATCTAAATGACTAAATGCATTATCCTGTTCAATGTTAAGAACCATTAATTTATTACACTAGGGCATGCCCGTACTATATATATATCTAAAAGTATATCCCCCCCCCCCCCTCTATTTACATGCAATGGTTTGGTCCAAAGCTAACGGCTTGCGAGTACGGTGACAATCCCCCCCCCCTCTATTTACATGAAATGGTTTGGTCCAAAGCTAACGGCTAGCGGAGTTTGGTAAAGAAATCGCCATAGCGTGCACAAATGCGCAGGAAAGCGAAAGAATCGCAAATTAGTTTTAATTAGTTTTAAAACATAGTTTAACGCCAACATAGCGGCAACATAGTTTGCCAACGTGAAATAAATGAATACGCTCTCAAATGTGCCAAAAAAAAAAAAAAACGCTACCCGTACGCTCTACCCCGCCCGTACGCCCGTAAACAAAAAAAACAACGCTCTTCGCTTCCGCCCTTCGCTCTGACTGAATTGGGAGAAATAATGCGCATAAGAAATCGAGAAATTATTATTTTCTCCGGAAGAAATCGAATTACGTACCGTAATGGCGCACGCGCTGGGCTCAGCATCAGCTCGCTCTCACATCGGCCACGCCTACGCAATAACGCGTTCTGTGATTGGATGCCGGAAGTGCAGTCCTCACTGTCCGGAAGGTCGTATATCGCAGTTACGATGAATCGCAAATTAGTTTTTATTAGTTTTAAAACATAGTTTAACGGCAACATAGTTTGCAAACGTGAAATAAATGAATACGCTCTCAAATGTGCCATCCGAGGCAGAGTGTGTCCGCCACGTTCGGCACACGCGATAGCTCGCTGCTCTCTGATTGGTTGAATCGTTTTTTGGACATAGCTCGGTAAGTAATTGTCCGATTAATATGAAACCTTGAAAAGGCACATCCTCGGGTCCCCAGCAATATACCTGGCAAGTTTCAAGTATATCGGACCGGTAGTTGTCGAGAAACAGCGGTCACAGACATACAAACAAACAAACAAACGTACAAACAAACATACACACAGAGATTAGTGGAATTATAGATAGATGCAAAGATAGCAGAAGTTTTTGACAGCCCTACCCCTTCCCAATCCCCCACTATGTTTTTCATCTTGTATACCACAAATGGAAGTTCGGCTTCAAAACTGCATAGCGATACATTAATTAGAAAAATAAAATGCCACAAATGTTTGAACGTTCCCACAATATGAACAAACGCAGCTACTATACTGAATGTTGAGCAGCATGCAGTCAATGTATGGCAGATTCATGGCAATGATATGATGAGAAACAATGACAATGCAATAAAACAAAAACTAGACTTGAATCATAAGATAAATTAACAAAGTTTTTACCTGAGATTCTGATCGTACTGGTGAGAAGACACATATGGTACTGACTTCTTGCTTACTGTTGCAATGTTGTGAGGATGTTCCTGCAGAGTCACAACATACATGTAAAAAAAACAAAAAAACCCAAAAACCTCTCCATTGTACAAAAATTATTGTTAAAGTCCCTGAAACTGTCTGCAGCAGCAACCATGCCGAAATCTGTAGTTTATTTTCACATCATGCTGGGAAGGTGGGTTTGGAATGCTGGTCATGGTGGTGTCAGTTGACAAGCGTTGCAGATTTTGTTTTCTTTACCTTGTTCTCTTCTTACACAGTTACAGTTAATGAAGCACAGCAAAAGGACATTTAGCCCATATCACCTGTGTTAATTGACCTTCCAATAATATTGGTACGAAGTTGTACCCTCTAACTTGTGTGGCATGTCATGATGATAGTGGGGGAGGTGCAGGAGGGAAAAGTCCTGCAGAAGGAAGGAGATTGTTTATATCTTATTAGTCTTTTAAATAAGATTCTTTTTGGTGGCCTGCTTCAAGGTAAACACACACACTAAGCTGGATGGTCGGAGTGGGGTGGATGAGGGGGGATGGGGGGTGGGGGGGGGGTATTGGGTGGGTGTTCAATGAACACAGACAATACTGTTACATTTGTGGGGGGTAGACAATGATTACCTTAGAGCCAGGTAGAATTGTATACGTCGTGTGCTCCGAGAGTCGTGAAGAAGAAGAAACCCCATGTATCATAGGAAATTTGTCTAGACCGGATGTCGTGTAAGCACGTATCTTCGTTCCCATCATGAAGGGTGTGGGTTATGTTAATTAGTTAGGGATTATAGGTTATTAATCCCCTGTATGTAATGGCCTCTGTTCTTTTTCCTCTGTTCCTTATGACAATGCAGCACACACACATAGCAAGAAATCACGCATTTATAACACCAAATAAAAACAACCGGAGACAGGACTTTGAACATCAACCACCTATGAAACCACCGACGGATGGTAACATCAAGCAGGCAGGTCCGGGAGGCCATGCCCCCGAAGAGCAGTGATTGAGCAGGACACCAAGAGCGATGAGATGGCACTAGCTGATAGGAGCAGACACGCAGGCGTCAGATGACGTCAGAGCCTTGAGTACAAAGGAGTTGGAGGGCCGACATTTTCTCTCTGATTTTCTGGGTTTAGTGGCGAACAGTCGTGTTCCCGACATTTTGTGTCTTTGGTTTGATCGCTCTCTCTGGGCTGGCCTCCATAGCGAACGGTCACATATACGGTGCGCTCTTGAGCGAGGGACATTCATTGAGAACGGTCACGATTTAAAATCTCTCTGCTTCGGGATTTCAGAACAAACGGTCAAAGTTCACGAGCGCTCTTGGCTTTCTCTCGGCTTGTGGACCAGAGGTGAACAGTCGCCGATAAGCTCTTGCGTTGGAACATTGGTGCCGTGCAGCCACAGTTCATCGCGCTCTTGTGCTGGGAGACGTGGGTGCTGGTGAGGCAGACGATGAGGACAAGCACGGCTGAGTGAACGAGGGAGCGCTGAGGCCTACTTCCCGCCAGGGCCTGTGCCGCACCCGGAATGTGCGCTCGGGGCCTGGACGATTCCCAATGAGGTTCAGGAGACGCTCTGAGCTAAGTGCCTAGTTGAGAAACACACACACATTTATTTTCCAGTTATTTTTTCCCTTTGTGTATACGGGTCTGTGTGAGGACGTCCCATTTAGGAATCTTATTTTTATCGTGCATTCTTTGTTACCGGCATTTCTTCAATAAAGCCGGTATTTTTGTACATTGTGATTCCGTGTCGGTTTGAGTTAATTATCGCAGGTTTGAAGACGTCCGGTGGACCCATGCAGGTAAGCGCCGACACACACACACACACACACACACACACACACACACACACACACACACACACACACACACACACACACACACACACACACACACACACACACACACACACACTTGGAGATGACAACCAATGACACACACGGTACATCAAAACTACAACCCCAGAGGTTTACCTTGAAACTGGCCGTTGCTTGTCGATCGATGTACTTTCTACTTTTTAAAGGAAGGAAAGAAATTAAATAGACTATAGCAGGAGGAGGGAGAAGGGCCAAGTTCTTTTAGTTAAATCTTTATTTAGATTTATTCTGCCTTCCTAACTACAGAGATTTCCCCCACGGAGTACCCAGGCATGACTGCGGAAACCTTCACGTTGATCCTGCTGGTTAATTATTTTCATTGCACTCAAGTTACACTTTTAGGCACATTCCTTAATCTTTTCTTCACTCAATATAATTGTTGGAACAGCAGTAAAAGTTAAGTTTAATGCTTTGGCAATATGGAGAAGGAGGAAGGGCAGCCCTGCTTAAAGCTTAGCTATAAGATATACAATTAGTTATAAGAATCGCTAATGTCTTAAATTTTTCAGATTTCGATACTTATTCCGTGTATGGCATCCGATCCTCAAATCTGAATTCAGATTTCAAGTATATGCTTTAATTAGTCAATTAGAGGTCATCGTGGTTCCAAGCCAAGGCACATTTGAATTGGCCAAAACAAAATGGGGGCTTAAGAACCCAGCAATGTAACAAAGGGCTGACCAAGATGGTGCACCAACATTTTGGTTAGGCTTTCTTTTTTTCGTGATGAGCACTCCCCAAATATCTTCAAATGGGGTATTTAAACACAACCAAACACCCATTATTTAGGTGTGTACTCCCTTGGAGTTCGATACGTATGCATGCAAAGTTTGGGGCCGTTAGATTTCATGGTTTTGGAGTTATGGTGGAGAAGTGCATGCGCGCTCACAAGCGCACAAACACAAACACAACACACAAACACAAACACACACCCTTTTATTATTATAAATTTCTGTTGCCCCATTCTCCTCTGCCTGTCCCCTCCCCATCTCTACTCAGTAGACCCAGTTTTGCCATGTACAGCACCTTGCATCATTAGGCATGACAGGAAATAAGGGATGTCTGATGATAATGAAGACTTTCGTTTACTTATTGTGAAGGAAAGCAAACAGATACGAATAAATATTTACAGAGAGGGGCAGACAGCAAATGAAGAAGAAGAGATGGAGGACAAGGGGTGCGGGAGGAGTAGTAGTGGATGGACTGCGTACAGTGCTTTCAGAAAGTATTCACACTCCTTGACTCTTTTTACATTTTGTTGTGTTGCAGCCTGAATTTAAAATGGATTAAATTGAGATTTTCTGTCACTGATCTACACATAATACCCCAAAATGTCAGTGGATTTTTTTTTATAACGTTTTACAAAATAATGAGAGATGAAAAGCTGAAATGTGTTGAGTCAACAAGTATCCCCTTTGCTATAACACTCCAAATTTAGCACAGGTGCATCCAATTTCCTTTGATCATCCTTGAGATGTCTACAACTTGATTGGAGTCCACCTGTGGCCAATTCAATTCCTTGGACATGATTTAGAAAGAAACACCTTTCTACATAAGGTCCCACAGTTGACAGTGCATGTCAGAGCAGAAACTCTACTATGAAGTCCATGGAACTGTCCATATAATTCTGAGATATAATTGTGAGGAGGCATGGATCTGCAGAAGGGTTTAAAACAATTTCTAATGTGTTGAAAGTTCCGAACAGCACAGTGACCTTTATCATTAAGAAATGGAAAGAATAAGGAACTGCCAAGACTCTTGCTAGAGCTGGCCGTCCGACCAAACTGAGCAACCGGGCAAGAAGGACCTTGGTCAGAGAGACCACTCTGATAGAACTATATAGTTCCTTGGCTGAGATGGGAGAACCTGTCAGAAGGAGAACAGTCTCTGCAGCACTTCACAAATCTAGGCTTTATGGGAGAGTGGCCAGATGGGAAGCCACTCCTGAGAAGCACACCATGGAGAAGCATGACAGCACACCTGGAGTTTGCAAGAAGGCACGTGAAAGACTCAGAGCATGTGTCAAAATATTCTGTAGTCTGATGAGAAGGAAATTGAACTTTTTGGCCTCAATGCAAAGTGGTATGTCTGGCAAAAACCAAGCACAGCTCATTAGTCATCAAACACCATCATTACCGTGAAGCATGGTAGTGGTAGCATCATGCTATGGGGATGCTTTTCAGCGGCAGGGATTGGGAGACTTGTATGAATAGAGGGAACAATGAATGGAGCCAAATACAGGCAAATCCTTGAGGAGAACCTGCTTCAGAGTGCAAAAGACCTTAGACTGCGGCGAAGATTTATGTTCCAACAGGACAATGACCCCAAATATACAACCAAAGCAACACTGGAATGGCTTCAGAACAAGAAAGTTCTTGAGTGGCCCAGCCAAAGGCCAGACTTGAATCCCATTGAGAATATGTGGAAACACTTGAAGATTGCTGTTCACCGACGCTCCCCATACAACTTCACAGAGTTTGATCAAACCTGCAAGGAAGATGGGATAAACTCCCCAAATCCAGATGTGCAAAGCTGATGCAGACATAACCAAGAAGACTCGAAGCTGTAATTGCTGCCAAATGCACTTTTATGAAGTACTAGCTGAATGCACGGGGTGTTGCCCGGGTTCTTTTTGAATGAATTTAATCTTCTGTACTAAAAAAGGAATAAAATGCAGCCTTGCGAAGCAGCGGAGTTTGACTATCCGGCCGCGGCCGCATTTCATTCATTTACTACTATAATTCAGCTTTTACTCGCGGCCGGAGAAGATTGACTACTATAATTCAGCTCAGCTTTTAATTGCGAAACGGGCCCAGCCCGGCCGAGGCGGCCTCGCCACCTAGCCTATAACCTTCCCGGGGCCCGTCCCGACATTTTTTGTTTCAGAGGTTTCCTCCTATCTTTCTGCAGATAAACAAACTGAACCTGTGCTAAGCAAACAAACAAACAAAAACTTTCTTTTATATATATATAATATAAGATAGAAGATTAACTCAGGTGGTTGAATACTTATGCAAATTAGATATTTCTGTATTTCATTTTTAATTGTTTTATAAAAATTTCTGGAAAAAAAAATTCCACTGACAATATGGGGTATTATGTGCAGATCAGTGACAACAAATCTCAATTCAATCAATTTTAAATTCAGGTTGTAAAAACAAAATGTGAAAATAGTCAAGGGGTGTGTATACCTTCTGAAGGTAAATGGCTGAAATGATGAATGCTGGTTTATACATCCTAGCACAAGCAGGTGAAGATGAGGACGGATGGAAAGGCGGACACACAAATGCAAATGCACAGATAAAATTATGACCAAAACAACAATGTTATTTACCAAACCTCAGATGAGATTTGGTAGGAAAGCAGAAAAATAATAATGCACTTAAGTCAGGTGTCATTGTACATCTTTGGCAGGTTATTTGTGTTACATGATAAGGAAACAATATTGCATTCAAAACAGGTTGATTACAAAACTGAAGAATAAATTCAGTGAGAAAGCATCTTGAGAATATATTTCACTATATCTATCAATTACACTTATTTTATTACCTCCGCCACCAAAGGTGGATGGAGGTTATGTTTTCACCCCTGTTTGTTACTTGAAAAATCGAAGATTTTTCAAGTATATTGGTCGGTTCCATTTGTGGTTCTGTGTTTGTCTGTTTGTCACCGGCCTACAGGTCACAATTCCAAACCGATCATCACGAAACTTCACCAAGTTGTATAAGTCGTCCAAATTGAGAAGCCTATTGATTTCGAGGTCAAAAGGTCAAAGGTCAACTTAAGGTCGAATTTTAAAAATCATCAATTTTCATCTAAAAAGCCATCAATTCTCAACCGATTCACTTGAAAATTGAACAGCATTTGCATATCGAGTCACTAAATTGGGAAACATACTATTTTCGAGGTCAAAAGGTCATAGGTCAACTCAAGGTCAAACTTCCAAAATCATCACTTTTCATCTGAAAAACCGTCAATTTTCATCCGATTGACTTGAACATTGAACAGCATTTGCACATTGAGTCACTAAATAGGGAAACCAACTATTTTCGATCAAAGGTCAACTCAAGGTCAACCTTCCAAAATCATAATTTTTCATCTGAAAAATCGTCACTTTTCTTCCTATTGACCCGAGCTTTGATCAAGTTTGTCAATTTTAATCTTGATGAAATGGACAATTTGCTGTATCAATGGAATTTTTTTTTCTTGGGGAGGGGGGGGGGGGAGCGGATTTTGCAAGTATCGTGCTCTGCATGATGTCTTCTTGTTTGTTTATCTGTCTGTCTGTTTGTCTGTCTGTCTTTTAACAAGATATCTCAAAAAGTTGTGGATGGATTCAGACGAAATTTGGCAGAGTGGTAGTGTATGTCGCAAGGACGAAACGATTAGATTTTGGTGAAGATCCGGATTCGGATCTGGCTCGTAGAATTTTTTAAGTGATTCTTCACCATTGAGAGATCGGGCCAAAAACGATATATAGCAGGGTATCTCAAAAAGTTATGGGCGGATTTGCACGAAACGTGGTGGAAAGGTTGTGTGTGTGACAAGGACGAATCAATTCGATTTTGGTGAAGATCCAGATCCGGATCAGGCTAGTAGAATCTTTTAAATGTAAACTGTTCACCTGGCGGAGGTATGCTCTCTACTGAGTGCCATCCTAGTGTTTTCTATGTTACAAAACATGTTGAGATTTTCAGAGCCCGTTATATTTTAGCAACGAAGGCAGTTAGTTGTCCAGCTCTCAAACCTCAAAATAAATTAATTGAAAGATAATTTTAAAAAAAAGGTTTTCTGCTTGTCAATCTTCCTTTGGATGTGGCTGTTTGTCTTGCTTGCTCTATGTGATGTGACATGTATTTTGTGCTTTAGTGTTAAGATGTAGGCTGTATGGTGCTCTTTTAACTTGTCCACACTTCCAAATCTCATGATGATACTACAAATATGGCTGGAAAAAAAAGGTAATTCTCTCCCTCTATCCTTCAACACATCCATACAATACAAAAGTAGAATGTCACAACATCAACTGGTATGCCTCCACCCACATTTTTACATCATTATACATACTTGTACAAGTTTGATGTAAATCACTTCAGCAGTTCTTAATTATCACATTTTTACCTGACATGACCTCTGACCTTTGATGCAAAAATCTAATCAGTTCATATTTTAATCATAATATATACTTACACCAAGTTTGGTCAAAATCCCATCAATGGTTCACGAGTTAGCGGTCAGAATATTTACCTAACGAGACTTGTGGACTTTGACCTCATGACCCCATAATCTAATGCATTTTTCTTTACATCATTATACATACTTGTACCAAGTTTGACATAGTTCCCTTCAGCTGTTCTTAAGTTATCGTGGTAACAAAAACCAAATTACAGACCCTGACCTTTGACCTCTTGGCCCCAATATCAAATGGGTTCATCTTTGCATCATAGTACATACTTGTACCAACTTTGGTCAAAATCCTATCACTGGTTCACAAGTTATCGCAGTAACAGGCTTTTCACCTAACATGACCTTTGACCTTTGCCTCCTGAACCAAAAATCGAATCCTTTTGTCTTTACCTCATTATAATCCCTGCACCAAGTTTGACTTAGACCACTTCTGCTGTTCTCAAGTTATCGCGGTAACGAAAACCCTTCACAGACACACAGACAGATAGACGCACAGACTGACAACCCAAAAACAATGCCTCCAGCGACTTCCACGGCGGAGGCGTAAAAAAAAAAAATCACTTGAGTGATATGTAAAACTACATATCTGTAATCACAAAGCAGCACCCATAATCCAATGATGGCCATTTTTTTAAATGACCTTGACTTTCAACATTTCGGGACAGAGTGCAAATTAAGAAAATGTGTCACCATCTACAATCCATCCAAAAAAACTCATCATGAATCTCAGAAGATTATTATTCAAATTATGATCACAGAGGTGTTTTTTAAAATTAATTAGGTCACAATCTGAAAAGAGCAGGTCAAGGACACAAATCAAACACCAGGTGTACAACATCAGTGCAGGCAACCCACCACTTACATAATTTGGGGATCTTAGAAGCTGAGGTACCATTAAAATTGGGGGCACTAATTGTAGAAACAAACCATACGACAGGTATGAGCCTCACCATATCCCATAGGATATCCTCTGAAGGGGAGGCTCAACTACGAATACAGTTGATATTATTTTTTCTTGATTTCGCTTTTTGCTTGCTTTCAGTGATTTACATTACACACACAAAAAACCAAATGCAAGAGTAGCTTGGCTATGCAGTCTGATGATAATCACAAGAGTAAACAGTACAGTAATCATAAGAGTAAATAATAAAGGAAGTCTTACCACATTAGTGCAGTTAGGAGAAGGAGAGGAGGAGGAGCGTGTATGTAGATATTCACGTGTAGGTGAAGACCTTTCTAGGAGGTCTTCAAGAGAAGATGCTTTTTCATGCTCCCTTGACAGGCCACATCTATTTCTGTTTGCTGATTGCAAGGCACTTCCAGTTTGTGCATCTGTCACATTGTTCTTTGCATTTAGTCCTTGTCCACTTTCTGCTGCAAGCCATTGCTGCCTCCTCCCAACCAAAGAATCAAGGGGTAAGGAGCTAAGATTTATTTCAGACACATATGCACGATGAGATTTCTCGGGAAAGGTAGCAAAAGAGTGAGCTCCCTCAGGTGAGCTCATGTTACGTAAAATCATACTTCCTCGTGTATTCCCTCTCTGCTCACCTTCAAACGCCAATTGTCTGTTCATTAGCTGCTGCCCAAGATTACTTGCAGGAGATACATTTTCATTGGCTTCCTCATTATGATGAAATCGGCCAGTCTTCCTCTGGAGAAACCTTTGCAAGGCACTTTGTTGGACGGCTTTCAACTGCGGGCGGCTCTGTGAAGGAATTGGCCTCATTATACCTGTGCTCATTCTGCCAACTTCATGCATTTTTTCAGGTTCAGAATATGAGCACTGTCTTGCCGCAGCATGCAGACGTTGTAGCGTCTGACCTCGTGGGTACCTAAAGTGGGAATTACATCCTTGGGTTGCGGTTTCCATATTTGATGGCTCCGACGTGTCTGGATGGACAGATTTCCTTTCTTTTGGTTCATGTTGCTTTGAGGTAGACCACTGTCTATCCAACCACATCCATTGTCTTTCCTGCTGGTTTGAATCTGTGTTAAAGGTTTGACCCTTTCTGACCACCCCAATCTTGAGATCATTGCGTCTGAATGAGGTTTCCCGCAGAACTCTGCCTTGCGCCTGCTTCAAACTGTCTCTGTACTTCTGGGTATCCTGTCTGTCTGTGCTCTCCACTTCATCTTCATGCTCTCCATCTTCCTCCAGCAGAATATCAGCACTACGGCTTCGGCCTGTTGGGTGATGGAATGCATGCATAGTCAAATCATTTTGCATGTACACCCTACCACTTTGTCCTCGGGTTAAATGGTGAAGAATCGGTGTAGCAGCAGCTGAAATTACACTATCTGTTGAAAATGACCTCTGTTCACCTAGCCGTTGCTTATTGCTCATGCAGGATGATGAAGGAGCAATCCACTTGTTCCGTTCGTTAAGATGACTGTTGTTCTGCTCAGAAAATGAGACATCTGAACTACTTCTTCTTCGTGCATTTGTGTAAATCTCTAAAAGCTTTGCACCAACTGTCTCAGGGAGACATGCTTGCAGGCTCAAGGACCTGGCTGTATTCTGGTGAAGAATGTCGTCATTTTGCCTTTGGTGTGGCATTTTGACAGATGTCCCCTGCATATGACTAACATAACTTTCCTTGGATGCCAGGTTTGCCGAATGACCTGGTGAGAGGTGTAATGCACGTGTGTGTGGTTCAGCATTACCAAAAGAAACATTAGCAGCATTACAGATGAGTTTGCCTTGTGTGTTAGATATTTCTTCGTCGGTTAAAAACATTGCATTAGAAAGTTGTCCAATTGATATATCTGAATTTGGTAAATTTAGATCATCAAGCAATGTATCATCATCATTACCCTGTACATAATTTTGAGGAGCATTTTCCTTGGAAGTCTGGTTGGTGTCCAAAGAGGCATCACCTTGTAGGTGACCATGGCTTCTGTAGAATCCAATCGATTCTGTACTTTCAGCAGCACTTCGACCAACTACAGTCGACAACACCACTGGACTGCATGTCTCAGAGGTCCCAGAATGGTAATGGACTTGGTCTGCACTTCCCTCTTTGGTTGGACTGTACACAGAAAGGCTGGCAGAATGTGAAAGTGCATCTTTGTGTACAACTGGTTTAAGTTCTATATTCCCAGCTGGGCTGCTCTTTACAGTCATGGTCGGCTGAGGAACTTTATTTTGAACCTCCTTAGCCTGAGGTGCGACTGCATCCATTTTCATTCCTGCTTGGGCTTCAGCAAACTGTGGTTCGTTAGGCCGTACTGGGCCTGATGTCACCTTGTGCACCAGCCCCACAGACCACACAGCCAAAACTGCACCGCGACCTGTTGACATACCAAGAGAAGGCTGCATCTCATGGTGTCTTGCTGCGCCCAAACTATCTCGGCGAGCAGGAGGACGAGGAGGTCGAATGGAAGAGGCTGTTGTTTCACATAAAATGCCCCTAGGTTCTGCATTTGCCATATTCACTCCTCTTGCAGAAGAAGGTGATGACAGGTTTTCTGTTGACAAAGACAAATGTTGACATTTTAGGGATGCGTACATGCTGCGCGTTGAGGTACATAAGGTTGGTGATGTGAATGATAGATCTTGTAAAGTGAATGAGAAAAGCTGTGGGCAGAATCACCTTGCTGAGGTTGTGCTGGGTATTCCAAGCTGTCCAATGACTTGGCTGCATAAAGCCGTGGCGCTGAGGGATGAATGGAATGTTGCTGGAAATGGGCAGGAGACTCCCAGTGTTTGTTGGTTAAAGGAAACACAGTTGTAGGTTTGTGTGAAACACAATTGTCTATCCTCAAAGACCTGCATCCAAATCAACAAAAGATTAGTGTTAACTAACAAGAGAAAATAATGCAAGCTAGAATACATAGTTTCTGGATAGGATGACGAATTAAAAAAAATAAATTACATAACATTTCTGGCCTTGTGCCTGTGAAAGACAAGAGGAAATCTCCTTCAAATTCATTTTCCCCTAGTAGAGCTTTTTGCCAAGTCTGTGCTAGAGATATTAGTTTGTATGCTTAAATTTGTCTACCGGACAAAAATATCCGTTAGTGAGGACAATCTCACTAACAAAAAATGACATTGAAGAAATGGATCACTTAAGTGTCGAGTCTACTCAGCGTGACGGTGATCAACCCACTAGGGGTATAAAACCTGAAAAATAAGAGGATGAGAGGAAGCAGATGTCACTGGATAAGTGCAAGGCCAGGGACAAATGCATGAGCGGTTATAAACAGTGTATTGGGTGTTTATGTGGATGACGTTCTGGTTGATGGGGGGGGGGGGGGTGGGGGGGGGTGTCTTTCCTGCTGTAAATGCTTGGAGGTGGTTCGTTTAAGAGCTTTGGTGGTAAACTGAGAAAAAAGGGTTAGCACATTTGCTGGATTTGTCAGAAGGTGGGGTATCGATTGAAGAGTGTTGGTCAGGTTTGTTGGGTTTGGGTGGGTCTACCACAGGTGCATGTTGTCGTGGAAATCAATCAGGTCCACAACTTTGTCCCATAGGTAGGTTTAATCACAATTAGATCTTTGGCATCATCCTATAAAATACAATCATGCAATATATATCAGGATCTTGGCATCAGACAGAAAGGCTCGATAATAATAGTCAAAGCAAGCGAGTCTAGCATATATGTGTGGGTACGTACCATTCAAGACTACAAGACTACAGGTCATAGTAAATGTCACAGGAGTGGCTCAGCGTCGCGGATGTCCCAGGTCTTATAGACGCCCCTCAGTGTTTTAAGCGAGCATCACTCCCGGGTTCACCTTTGGTATATTTTCACTACATTCTCCCCGCCGTTAGAACTATACTGCCGCTAGGCAGGTCTCAAGCGAGCGTCAGCATTAATTGATTGGGGTACGTCATTCCATGTCAGTCGGTCCACCCGTAGCGGTCGGGGTGGCGAACTACCCTGTCAGCTCGTGTCCGGAAACTACCGGGCATGGCGTCCCCAAGCCCGGAGTCCCCTGCTTCGGAGTAGCCGCTGGAGGCCGGTGTCGGAGGGGGCACCTCAGAGCCTTCAGGCAGGGTTGTATGTGACGACGGAAGTGACGGCAGAAGTTCCATAGAGGAAGCTTCGGTAGAGTCCATAGACTCGTAGATCGGTTCGTCGATATCCCTATAAGGGTCGATGACCCCACATGGGGCGAGATGGCGTACGGAGACAGTGGACTCGCGTCCATCTGCCGTCATCACACGAGCATGCTCGGGATTAGCCTGGAGTACCTGCACCTTATCTACTAAGGGGTCGTACTTGCTTGTGCGAACCGCTCGTTTGAGATAGGCCGGCCCCGGCTCAGCGAGCCAGCTGGGTAAAGATCGGATACTACCCGAGCTTCTTGGGTGGTGGAACAGTCTTTCGTGAGGAGTCTGGTTGGTGGCCGTACATAGGAGAGCCCTGATCGAGTTCAGAGCAGCAGGTAGCGACCAAGCCCATTTATCGAGGCCCCGGCCGAGGGTCCTGAGGCTTAGCATGACGGCCCTCCATATAATCCCATTGAAGCATTCGATCTGCCCATTCGCCTGGGGTCTGTACGGTGTGGTGTAACTCGAAGCGACATTATTTTGGAGCAAATAACCTCTCACCTCCTGAGACAGGAACACCGCACCCCGATCGGTATGCACGTAGGCCGGATACCCAAACATAGAAAACAAATTCTGCAGGCACCGTATGACCGTGGCAGCCGTCATATCCCCGCACGTGTAAGCAAAAGGGAATCGTGAGTACTCATAAATGATAGTGAGCAGATAACGAGAGTTACTCGACTCCGGCAGCGGTCCTTTGAAATCCATCGCCAATCTCTCCCACGGTCTAGTAGCCCTAACCAGCGTCCCCATGGGAGGGTTGTAAAAACGCGGTTTGAGTTCCGCACATATAGCGCAGTCACGGCAGATCCGGCGGATGTCCTCAATCGAGTATGGCAGATTACCACTACGCACAAAATGAGCGAAACGCGCCACCCCTGGATGACACATAGTGTCGTGCAAAGTGCGCAGACCCTCCAGAGTTATGATACCCGCGCACGTAGCCGGCCTCGATAAGGCATCGGCGACCAGGTTATCCTTCCCCGGGCGGTATTTGATGGTACAGCAGAAGTCGGCGAGTTCGATACGCCAGCGAGTGATTTTCTCATTCTTAATACGTTGAGCATGTAAGGTGTCGTACATGAACGCAACGCTTTGTTGGTCCGTGATGATTTGGAAGCATCGCCCGAGTAAGTACGGTCGCCATCGCCGAATCGACTCGACGATCGCGTATGCTTCCTTTTCGACAGACGAATTCCTCCGCTCAGCGGAGGTGAGAGTCCGCGAAAAGAAAGCCACAGGGCGCCCCCCTTGGGAGAGAGTCGCCGCTATCGCATGATCCGAGGCATCACTTTCTAAGACGAAAGATTCGCTCTCGTCGATCGTCACCAAAGCGGTGCCAGCGATGTCGGCCTTAAGGCCCCCGAAGGCCGCCAAGGCGGCCGGGCTCATGGGGAACGTGTCGCAGGCCACGAGGGGGCGGAGCTTCACGGAGAAATTTTGCACCCACTTTGAATAGTGGGAGAACAGCCCGAGAGCGCGCTTCAGCGAAGCTCGATCGCTAGGCGGAGCCATATCAAGCAAAGGTCGCAGACGCTCCTTATCCGGAGAGACAGAGCCATGGGTCACGGTGTACCCCAGAAGATCTATCGTGCGTAGAGAGTGACACTTAGCCTCATTCATGGTTAGGCGATACATCTGCGCGACCTCGAGGAAGCGCTTCAGATTAGCATTGTGATGCCCCTGGTCATACCCACAAACCATAAGATTGTCCAGATATACAAAGACATCTGTCAAGTTCTCCTTAGTAACGAGGTCGTCCATAGCCCTCTGAAAACAGGAGACCCCGTTCGTCACCCCAAAAGGTAGTCGGGTGAACTGGTATAACCTTTGACCCGATTCAAAGGCGGTATAGATGCGATCAGCCCTAGAGATGGGGATCTGATGATACGCACTACGCAGATCGAGAGTGCTGTAGACGGAGTACTGGGCCACCTGTCGTACTAGCGCGTCCATCCCCGGTAAGGGGTAGGCGTCCAGCTGTGTAAAGCGATTAACCGTCTGTGAGTAGTCGATTACCATGCATCGGCGATGGGCCTCACTTCGCACCACTACGACCTGGGCCCGCCACGGCGACCAGCTAGGTTCTATGATACCTTCCTTTAAGAGCTGGGCCGTTTCCTCCGCAATGAATTGCGCGTCTGCTCGTGAGTAGCGCCGTGATTTTACTGCTACAGGAGTGCAGTCAGTGGTCAGGTTGGGGAACAGCAAAAGAGGCTCAATGTCCATTTTCGCGAGTGCACACACAGCAAGCGTGTCCGTCCCACCGAATTCCATTTCCAAACATCCATGTCGCTTAAGAAAATCGTGTCCTAACAGAATGTCAGCACATAATGCAGGCAAGACCATGAGATGTACATCTGGAAACATGCGTCCCTTTATCACAAGTTTCAATCGACATTCCCCCTTTGTGCTGAGCCTAAGTCCTTGGGAGGCCATGAAGATCCGTCGTGTAGTCCCGAGGACCAGCCACACATGTTGACGCACCAGCCGTTGATCGATAAAACTATCCGTAGACCCCGTGTCGACTAAGGCCCACGCAAAAATGCCTTCGACCATGAGCGGAATAATTGCCTGAGCAAGGCCGTAGGATCCGGCAGGTATCGAGCCGTCCGAGCGAGAAGATCGCGTTTCGCGTGTGGATCCCACACCGGCTGCAGTTTTCCGGTCGTTTGAGCAGCCTACGGAGGGCCCCCGTGCCAAGCGCATAGTTGGCCGTGCTGGAGCAAGAGCGTGTAGTTCGTACGAGCTTCCGTCAGATGGCGCTCGCGTCACGCGAGAAGGATCGCAGCCATCTGCAGTTTCATGTGCTGGAGCAAGAGCGTGTAGTTCGTACGAGCTGCCGTCGGATGGCGCTCGTGTCACGTGCAGCGTTTGCCGCAAAGCAAGAGGAGCTTTCAAAGCAGGAGCTTGTCGTTTGTTTGAGGAGGGCGTTCGGATGCCAGTCAAAGGACGGTCGCTCCGCGGCCGGTCGTGTTCGCGCCATTTGTTTTGGCGGCCAGATGTATCTCACCAAGGACGAGCGTGCAGCCAGGGGCCCACGAGGAGGAGGACCGCTCATCAAAGCCGGGTGAGGCGCCCCGCTCTGTGCCGGTCCGTTGGCTCGGCGATAAGCCCATTCAAGGTCGCGCGAGCTCGTATGCCCCGCGCGGTCTTCCTGCAGGCTTTTGCAAAATGTCCTTTAGTCGAACACAAATGGCATATTGCTTCCCGAGCTGGACACGCCGACCTGGGATGCTGTCGATTGCCACAGAAGTAACACGTCGCGTTTCGTTCAGGCCTTGGCCTGGCCGCCGTGGCTGCCGCCAAGCCGGAATCCGAGTCCTCCTCGGGAGCGGCCAGGGGCTCCGCCATAGTCGAGTCCGCTCCCGTATTCTCGGCGGTAGCCCTCTCCGGTCGCGCGAGTTGAGAAGTCCCCGCAACGACTCATGTGTGGTCATAGGCGGTAGATTGTTCCCGGGCCTCAGTGTAGACGTGGGCCACCCGTAGTGCCTCCGTGAACGTCAGGTCAGCTGTCTCCAAAAGTCTGAGCCTCAGAACCGAAGAGCTGATCCCAGAGACAAAGCATCTCAGACAAGATCGTCCTGGACTTGCTCGTGCGTACGTACCTCTTGTGTACTGTCCGCAAGTAGGTGTCGCAGCTCCTGGGCGAAGCGATCAATCGACTCGGTGGGCTGTTGACGCCGCGTTGAGAGCAGATACCTGTTGTACACCACGCTCCGTTCTGAGGCTCACCACGCTCCGTTTACAGGATGATGCAAAAGATCTAATTGTGATTAAATGTCGTGGAAATCAATCAGGTCCACAACTTTGTCCCATAGGTAGGTTTAATCACAATTAGATCTTTGGCATCATCCTGTAAAATACAATCATGCAATAGATATCAGGATCTTGGCATCAGACAGAAAGGCTCGATAATAATAGTCAAAGCAAGCGAGTCTAGCATATATGTGCGGGTACGTACCATTCAAGACTACAAGTCATAGTAAATGTCACAGGAGTGGCTCAGCGTCGTGGATGTCCAGGGTCTTATAGACGCCCCTCGGTGGTTTAAGCGAGCATCACTCCCGGGTTCACCTTTGGTATATTTTCACTACACATGTGTTGATTGTGTTGGTGGGGGTGTGATTCCAACGAGGGGTGCAGTGTGCTGCTGGTGTTGGAAGTGTGGATTGGGCGGGCGACAGACTGTTTGTGATTGTTTACGTCACCAGTCTCGGTGCAGTGGGTGTGGGTGAGAGTGTGAGTGCAAGTGAAGATAGGGTGGTGGCCTGTCTGAGTAAGGGTACTGCAGTCGAGGAGATTTCAAACGGGGTGATGGTGTTGGGGTTGCAGTTGGTGTGATCAGTATTGGGAGTGCTGTGGACGCAGGAAGTGATGGGAGTGATGTGAGTGTGCACAAGGATAACGCAAATGATGGGGGCAGTGATGCATGTGTACATGATAGTGGACGTCAGGTGGGAATGGGAGAGAGGGAGGCAAGGGACATCGTTTTGTTGGGGACGAGGGCATTGAATATGTGGACTCCAAATATAGAGTTTTGTGTTGTTTTAGAGGTGAGAGGGTGGGCGTTATTGATGAAATGTTGGAGGACGTTTTGTCAGGTTGCTGGCCGGGAACACTGTTGGTTGTGATTGCAGCGGGTGGGGCCATTAGGCCCATCAAGGCCTGCGCTATTATAACCAACTTGTGGTGGTTTAACCGTGCTCTATCCTTTTTTAAATGCTTACTTACCATGAAGCAAGGAAATAGCACGTACCATTTTTCAATTCTTTTCAATTCTTTGATATGACTCGGCCAGGGTTCGAACTGCCGACCTCCAAGACTCAGAACAGATTATCAAACCATTATGCCACAATTGCCACAGAGTCTGGTATAAGGAACAGATAGGGAACCATTTGCTTAATTTGAAACGAACTACAGGTAGTCATCACGGATTTACTAAAGTGAGATCATGTTAAACAAATTTATTGCCGTTCTATAAGCAGGTTCTGATTGGGTTGATGAGGGAAATGCAGTAGATGTAGTGTATCCCGACTTTCAGAAGACATTTGACAAGGCATCACAGAGAAGGTTGTTAGATATAAGATGAGGGCTTGCAAGGTAGCTGGTCAGGTAGTTAACTGGATTGGAAACTGGCTTGGTGATAGCAAGCAAAGAGTGCCTGTGAGTGTGAGGACGTCTATCTGGGAGGATGCAAGTAGTGGGGTAACTCAGGGGACAGTGGTACCCCACTACTTACATCTACTGAGTAAGCCAGCCATTCCTTAAGGGTTTTGAATGGAGTGCTTGCTCGAATGCTTAAACAACTTGGCGATCTCTCCACAAGAAACTTGGTAAATGAACACACACCCAATGTTCTTGAGACCTGACCATAGATCGACTGAATTCTATATACCCCAAAGAGGAATGACCCTTCCTGCCACTCCCATAGTGAGCAGGTGAACGAGTAAATTTAAATGTCAGTCAGTGGAGTCAGCCGTCGGTCGTAATGACATCATAGACGTCATGACGTAGCGTGCCGGCTGGACACAAAACTTCCGCTACTTTAGTATATAGATTATAGAAGATAATATATTGTTGCGGATATGGGATTTACATCCATCCATATCCGCTTGTAAATATTCCCCTATTTCCTCATCCTTCCCAACTATCCCCAATCCCCCATTCCCTAGTCCCATTTTCTGTAAACAACACTCTGTAGACCCGACCTTCCCCTATTTCCCCCATTAAATGTCGCATCCAGGTCCACCGCATCTCACGTAGACAACTATAGGACATCTTGCTAGTTATTCTTAGTCTATGTCAGTTAAGGACTCGTTTCCATTAATTCTGACTCTTCGTTGCACCAGAATGTGATTGTATGGCACCGTTAGGAAGTTTAGGACCTCCCAATACCTCCCCGCAGCTCTTCCTCACGGTTCAGCAACAACAACAACAACAACAACAACAACGGCGGCGGCGCGGGGAGTGCGCGTCCTCACTCCGGCTTGGTTAGCCGCCATCGAGCGTGTGCTCGACGGGGTTACCACGTAGGGGCTCGCTGTCAGCTCCTCGTCAAGGGCGGAGCCCGGTAACCCCCCGCACCCAATAGAAGCGGCGGACCGATCCCATCTGGGGCGGAGCTAACGAGCCGAGGGCGTGTCACTCCCCGTTGAGCATGCGCAGGAAGAGGGAGGTGACGTGAGATGCGCGCTGAACTTGAAGCGAGAAGGACGCCACCTCCGAGCGCTGTGACACCTCCCTGCATCTTTTGGACCGAGCTGTATCCTGTCCCTGAGCCAAGGTGCACCTTGTGCTATCGACTGCCTGTCCTTCCCTGCCATCAATCCCTGTGAACGTCAGTCTTGTCCCGTTTGTCTGTGGTCTGTCGGGGATAAGATAAGACTGTAACTAAGTGCCTATCTCTTCTGTGTCTTTCCCTCATTACCTTGTAATCTACCCTTCTTTTCCACCACTAATTATATCCTCCTCCGGAGGTCTTGAGAACTGTACCCCTTGTGTCGTTTCATTTATCCCAGTCGTTGTGTCCTTTCCAAATCATTGATTTAGCATAGCGCTACTTGGTCAACGTCGGGTGGAATCGGGGTCTAGTCGGGGAATAACTGTTAGGTCGCGGCAATACCACCGCTCGGTAAGTAACATCTTAAACCACGATCCGTAACAATATTGTTGCGGATATGGGATTTGCATCCATCCAAATCCGCTTGTAAATATTCCCCTATTTCCTCAATACTTCCTAACTATCCCCAATCCCCCATTCCCTAGTCCCATTTTCTGTAAACAACAGAAAGTTTTCTGCACGGAAAATTTTCTGCACGAAAAAACCACTGCACGGGAAAAGTTTTCCTCCTTCCCTTCCGCCCTCCCCCAAAACGGAGGGGCCCGTTACAGCCACTCCCCCCACCCCCCAAAGGATGTATATGTAGTATATCTTTCCCCTCCCTCTCCCCTCACCTCCCCCTCCCCCGTCCTTTTCCTGCTTCATCCCGCACCCACTCCCCCTCAAAAGATGTACAGTCATGTGAAAAAGTAAGTACACCCCATGTAATCTGCACGGAATTTTTTTTTCTGTAAACAAGTCCCAACATAGACTAAGGAGTCAGTTAAGGACTCGTTTCCATTAATTCTGACCCTTCGTTGCACCAGAATGTGATTGTATGGCACCGTTAGGAAGTTTAGGACCTCCCAATACCTCCCCGCAGCTCTTCCTCACGGTTCAGCAACAACAACAACAACAACAGCAGCGGCGGGCGCGGGAAGTGCGCGTCCTCACTCCGGCTTGGTTGGTAGGGGGTGTTGGGAGGGCACCAGGCCGTCCCAATGAGCCGCCATCGAACATGTGCTCGACGGGGTTACCAAATAGGGGCTCCCTGTCAGCTCCTCGTCAAGGGCGGAGCCCGGTAACCCCCGCACCCAATGGAAGCGGCGGACCGGCCCCAGTGGGGCGGAGCCAACCAGCCGAGGGCGTGTCACTCCCCGCTGAGCATGCGCAGGGAGAGGGAGGTGACGTCAGATGCGCGCTGAGCTTGGAGCAAGCAAGACGTACCCTCCGAGCGCTGTGAGGCCTCCCCACATCTTCTGGACTGGACCGTGCTTTATCCTGTCCCCGAGCCAAGGTGCACCTTGTGCCATCGAACTACCTGTCCCTCCCTGCCATCAATCCCTGTGTAAGTCAGCCTTGTTCCGTTTGTCTGTGGTCTGTCCGGGAATAGATAAGATTGTATTTAAGTGCCCATCTCTTCTGTGTCTTTTACCTCACTCTGCCGTGTAATCTACCCCCTTTTCTCCACCACTGTAATTATACCCTCCTCCGGAGGTCTTGAGAACTGTACCCCTTGCGTCGTTTCCTCTTTCCCAGTCGGCGCGTCCTTTCCATCATTGATTTGGCATAGCGCGATTTGGTCAACGTCTGGGTGGAATCGGGGTCTAGTCGGGGAATAACTGTTCGGCCGCAGCAATACCACCGCTCGGTAAATAACATCTAAACCGCGTCCGTAACAATTGGTGTCGGGAGTGAGATACGGACCCGAAGCGCGCTTAACGCGCTCAAAATTATAAGTCACCGAAATTTGATTTTGTTTTACAAAAAACCCGAATTTTGAAAGTCGCGCTATGGGAGATCAAGACGGCTGGGTTCCGGTAGAGGAGAGTGAGGCAGGGTCGATCCAGGACCAAATTGAGGGACATGAGGAGAGCGAAGCAGTGAGGGCGGCAGGTTCGCAAAATGGCGTCCTCGCGCACGAGGTTACGGGCGCGCAAAATGGCGCCTCGCAGATGGCTACGGCGACCGTGCCGCGACCGTAGCAGCGCCGCTGGTGGATTTGAACCTTTTTTTAATACAAATGAAGGCCCTTATGGCCCAGAATAGTGAACAATTGGAACAAAGAATGGGCAAGCAACTAAGGGAGGACATGGGGGCCAATAGCCAATGGTTAGAACAAAGGATGGGGTCCAATAGCGAGAAATTGAGGGAGGACATGGGGGCCCAGATCGGAGGGTTAGGGAGTAGAATAGAGGGATTAGACAATAGATTAGGGGAAATACAGGAGGGGTTAACGAGGGTAGAAAACAGAATGGCCGCTCAAGAGAATCAAATGGAAGGGATGGAAAAGGGGTTAGAGGGGTTAGAAAATAGTATGGAAGGCAAATTGAGGGACATGAGGGACCAAGCGGAAAGGGAAGTTAAAAAAATGGGGCAGCAGATAGAGGGGGTCAGAATGGTGGTAGAAACTAAATTGGATGCTCACAGGGAGGAAATGGAGCAGATGAGGGTGGCATCTGGGCAGGAGATGCAAGTGATGGGAGAGGAGATCAGAAGAGGTGTGAGTGAGGAGGTCGGAGGAGTGCGCGAGGAGGTGAGGCACTGTGAGGAGCGCATGGAGAAGGAGGTGAGAAAGGGGACTGTAAAATTGCAAGGTGGTATAGAGGAGTTGACGCTGGGAGTAGAACAACTGACAGTGGGACAAAAGGAGTTGGGGGACGAGGTAAAGAAGAACACAGCGGTAATAGAGGGTTTAAAATCGACACAGAAGGAGATGAAAAAGGACGTAGGGGTAATTAAAAAAGAGTGTCAGACGGTACATGAGGACCTGACGAGGAAAATGAACAAGGTGGTAGAGGTGATGGAGGTTAAAGAGCGGGAGGTGCGGGGGCACATAGAAAAAAATAAGGTGGAGTTAGAGGAAGAACTTAAGGGGGCGCACGAGGAGATGAAGGAGGTGAAGCAGAAATTAGAAGAAGTGGAAGAAGGGGTGAGCGAAATTAAGAAGCGACGGAGAGAGGATAAGAAAGAGATAAAGGAGGAAGTAAAAGAATTGGTCCAAAGTCTGTGTTCGGATCGTGATGATGTGCTCATTAACCGGATGAGGGATTCGCAGGTGATGGAGGAGAAGCGAAGAGAAAGAGGACCCGGTGTAAGTGGTGACCAATATGGTCGTGCGTATGATGCGCCAGGTGATTTAATAAGCTTGGGGGTCGAGATGGACCCGGGTGTTCGTGAGAGGCCGTTGGTGAAGTGTGCGACAGGTCTGGTGTGCGAAAAAGGAGGTGTGCGAGAAAGTCCGACTCTGGGGTGCATGGGGAAAGAGTGCGCTGTCAAAAGTAAGGAAGAGTGTACACCTGTGGTGAGTGTTACAGAGGGTGTAACGGGAGAGTGTGTGCGAGAAAGGTGTGTAACGGACGGGTGCATGAGGAAAGAGTGCGCTGTCGAGAGTAAGGGTGAGTGCGCTGTCAAGAGTGGAGGTGAGAGTAGTAAGAGTGACACGGAGCGTGAGTTGGTTGTGACAGGTGAGAAAGGAAGCACACCTGGAATGGTAGAGCGTGTGTGGGAATGCACGCTGGAATTGGTAGTGAGGCACGTGGTTGGGTGTGCGAGTGAGAGCACACCTGTGATTGTCACAGAGGAGGTGACCGAGGAGGGGGCGCGAAGAGGTGTGTTGGTGAGGTGTGCGAGCGACGAATGTGTGCCAAGGTGTTCAGTGGTCAGGTGTGTGACCAAGTCTGTGAGTGGAATGAGTGTACCTGGGTGTGTAAGAGAAGGTGCAATGACCAAGAGCAGGGAAACGGCTGGATGTATGAGCAAGAAAGGGGTAGCGTATGCGTGTAAGCATGCAGGTGAGGCATCGACGGTAACCGGGTTAGCGGTTAGAGCGACTTATAGCCGAATCGGGCCCTCGGTGCGTGCCGGGCTTCGCGTGCCGCGAGAACGAGCAGGGATCCGAGCCACGGCGGGTTCGAAAGGACCGCCGTACGCGATCCACGCTGGGCCTCGCTTTGAACGGCCGCGTCCGTGCTCCACTAGGCGGAGCGGGCAGCCCGATAGGAAGGGTCGTCATGGCGATCACTTTTTGTGGAGGCATTCCGGCAGGTCGAGATCGGGCCATGGGATGGCTCCGTGCCGAGATGGTGCGTGGGACCTCGGCCCGGGTAAACCTCCTTCCCTGCACCGAATGCGGGACGTATCCAGCCGCCGGCACCAAACAACCCGCATTCATGGCTTGGCTGTACGAAGCCGAGCTTTAGAAGTGAATTGGCGCACCGAGAGGCATTAGTAAGTAGACTGTAATGACGAGGATAGTGTTTTGGCCCCGAAATTAGAAAAACAAAATTTGATGATTGGCAAAGGATTGGCAGTAATGATTGGCAGATGATGGGTAGTGATTGGCAAATTTTTGATTTGTTGAAATTTGATGTGCAAAATTGGTAGTGGGAGATGCCCGATGTGGTGGGATGGCAACTCTGTCATCCCTCACAAACTGGGGGCAAATGCGCTATAGATTATGGGGTGTATGGCAGTGAAAACTAGCCCGGGTGGGTTAGGATATTGTGTGTAGGGATCTAGCGAAGATGACATTAGGTAACGTTAAGGTTAGTTAGTGACAAGGATACCTGTAGAGGGGACGCAGGTAGATTAGAGTGGATGATAATGACGAGGGAGCGCAATAGTTTAAAGGGACGACTGGGAAGCGCAAGTTTCAGAGGGGAGTAGTTAGATGAGATGATGCTGTGTGAGAACTGGACAGGCGTGTGGAGCAGTGTATGAGTAGTGAGTGTTGTGGATCAGCGCGAATGCGCTTGGGGGAGAGAAGGGTGCAGGCGGCACCAAGTATGAGAGCACAGGTGTGCAAGTACAGGTGTGTGGAATATATGGAGCAGAGAATGAGTGGTGTGGAGAGAGTTGGAGTAAGTGGTACGGAGTGGTGTGCATGGTGCGAAGGTGTGGATGGGGGAAGAGTGGACCCCTTTCACGAGTACCCGGGGAGGGTAGTTTAAAGAGTAGTTAGAAGGTATAGGTAAATTGTGGTTGGATATTGGCATTTGTGGTGCGGTTGCAGAATGGTATTGTGGATGGGTGCATTGGTGTGGTGAAATTGGCTGGTCGTGTGGCCTGTTAGTATGAGTGTGAATGGTTGGGCACTCCGCCACTGTTAGATGTCGGCCAGGTGAGGCCGCAGGTGGGCTCTGGGAGCCGTTAGTGTCAGTGGGTGCCTGAGGATCCCCGGTGTGGATCGGGCAGCCCGTGCCAGAGAGGGCACTGAGGGGGTGAGAGTGCGAGAGGGCCTTCCCCAGTTAGTTAGGTTAGGGTGAGGAGCAGGTGAGCTCGGTAGGCAACAACAGTGGTGGAGGTGTGCAGGTGGGCGGACCAGCTAGGAGCGTCACACGACCCAGCCACCGAAATTGTGCGGGGGCACCGAGTAATGAATCGGGAGAGTGAGACCCCAACTTGAGAAGCACCACAGTTTGGTCAATGGGAATTGGTTTTTAGAACCCATAGTGTAAGTGGGCCAATGGTTTGGCAGGAGAAAGACCCCGGGTAATGTAAAGTTGTTAAAGTCATTTAGGAAATAGTTAGGATTGATGAACCTGTCGCACCATACGCAGCCACTTGCCTGAGGTGATGATGATGACTCCACACCTGTTTTCTTTGTTTTGTGTTGCAGGAAATGAGAATTGCTGTTTGGATTTGTGAGACGCATCACGACGTGGATAAGACATTGGGGTGATTCCATCTCTCCCTCCTTAGGAGGGACTGATGATGAATTGGTGATGGCAGATTTTGATGTTGAGTTGGAGATGGCAGATTTTGATGAGAGTTGGAAATGGCAAATTTGATTGGTTAGGAGGGAGAGAAGACGAATTTGGTTTATGGGAGGAACGGGGAAGACAGTAGGGACGTTGTTGATGTGTAAAGTAGATGTTTATGGGTAGTGTTGTGTTTTGTGGATACAGTAAGGGGTAAGGGAGGGGCAATGTAGGTTACCTGGTGGGTGGGGGGGCATACGGTAGGAACGTACCTGTCTCACCTGGTTCCCATGTGCCCCCAGTGTGCATTACCTTGTATTGCGTGCACTTTTGCGCCCTTACCACCTTACTCACTTGTCTTATTTTGTCTCCCACCTCCGAGGATCTGGCTTTGGGGCAGAGAGAGAGGAGAGAGAGGTGCTGGCTCCGCAGTTGTGGGCCTGTACTTCCGCTGCTTGCTGCCTGGATCGATACACCATATGGACCGCAATTTTTGTGGCCGCCCACAATGGACCGCAGTTCTTTTGCGGTCAAGCACCACCCGTGGATGGACCTCTGGGTCAACGTGGCACCTATGCCATACAGGTGAACCACTTTTAGTTGGCCCCCTGACGGCCACAATTAAGAAATGGACGCGGTTGGCGCCTTTCTTTATTTCTAAAGAAGCCAGAAGGCCAAGTGCACTCCAAGAAGGCAAGACCAGCGGCAGAACATCGGCCGGCTGCGACACCCCCGGTGACCACGGACACTTAATTGTGCATTTTTATGAACACTTTATTGGTGCACCGGATGGTGCTGACTGTGCGAAATGGGGTGGTGCTTTTGGTGCTTGGACGGGGTGCTCTGCACATTATTAAAGGCCGTAGGGCCACAGGGCACTCGTGGGTTGGTGTATCGATGCTGGCATGCGTGCTCTCCCTATGCATAACATCTGCATGTGTTCCTCAAAGAACAGGTCCTGGATCGTAGTGTAAATATCAGTGTTGTATAAATAATGCTCCCTACTGGCTGTATGTTTAGTTTGAGGATGCTTTCCGCGATTCGGTTATCCTGTGGGTGTGTTTCTGTTAGGAGAAGGGTGCAAAGTCGCAGGGGGACATATTTACTCATTTGTGAACATCTGTAAAACTGTCGCACTCAGGGTTGAGTTAATAGTAGAGGGAACTACATCTGAGTGCCACACTAAAGTAGGTAAAAATTTATCGGGTCGGGACGCCCCGAGGTAGAGAAGGGTGCAATGTTGCAGATATGGGATTTGCATCCATCCATATCCGCTTGTAAATATTCCCCTATTTCCTCAATACTTCCCAACTATCCCCAATCCCCCATTCCCTAGTCCCATTTTCTGTAAACAACACTCTGTAGACCCGACCTCCCCCTATTTCCCCCATTAAATGTCGTGCCCAGGTTCACCGCATCTCATGTAAGACAACTATAGGACATCTTGCTAGTTATTCTTAGTCTATGTCAGTTAAGGACTCGTTTCCATTAATTCTGACCCTTCGTTGCACCAGAATGTGATTGTATGGCACCGTTAGGAAGTTTAGGACCTCCCAATACCTCCCCGCAGCTCTTCCTCACGGTTCAGCAACAACAACAACAACAACAGCAGCGGCGGGCACGGGAAGTGCGCGTCCTCACTCCGGCTTGGTTGGTAGGGGGTGTTGGGAGGGCACCAGGCCGTCCCAATGAGCCGCCATCGAGCATGTGCTCGACGGGGTTACCAAATAGGGGCTCCCTGTCAGCTCCTCGTCAAGGGCGGAGCCCGGTAACCCCCGCACCCAATGGAAGCGGCGGACCGGCCCCAGTGGGGCGGAGCCAACCAGCCGAGGGCGTGTCACTCCCCGCTGAGCATGCGCAGGGAGAGGGAGGTGACGTCAGATGCGCGCTGAGCTTGGAGCAAGCAAGACGTACCCTCCGAGCGCTGTGAGGCCTCCCCGCATCTTCTGGACTGGACTGTGCTTTATCCTGTCCCCGAGCCAAGGTGCACCTTGTGCCATCGAACTACCTGTCCCTCCCTGCCATCAATCCCTGTGTAAGTCAGCCTTGTTCCGTTTGTCTGTGGTCTGTCCGGGAATAGATAAGATTGTATTTAAGTGCCCATCTCTTCTGTGTATTTTACGTCACTCTGCCGTGTAATCTACCCCCTTTTCTCCACCACTGTAATTATACCCTCCTCCGGAGGTCTTGAGAACTGTACCCCTTGCGTCGTTTCCTCTTTCCCAGTCGGCGCGTCCTTTCCATCATTGATTTGGCATAGCGCGATTTGGTCAACGTCTGGGTGGAATCTAGTCGGGGAATAACTGTTCGGTCGCGGCAATACCACCGCTCGGTAAATAACATCTAAACCGCGTCCGTAACAATATTTTAACCTCCAGTAACTTTGCAGTCACTACGAAGGGATTAGTGTTACGATTAGATTTACTTTTATATCAACGTTACGTTATCATTATTATGAAAATGATATTACTAAAAAAAAAACTGAGGCAAATTCCTTACTTCCGCGTTATTAGTCCCGTGCACCGCTTATCATAGATTCATGAACCATACACCGCTTCAATCTAGAAACTTTGCAATAACGACAAAGGGATTGCAGTGTTATGATTATATTTACTATATTATTGGTATTAACGCTATTATTATTATTACGAAAACAACACTACTGTATTAAGAAACCTGGGTTAATTTGTCAGAAGCGGCCTAAAGGTGAGTCATAAAGGCATGAAGCCTAAGGCCGATACGTACTGTGTCGTTGGAAGATCCGTAACGTCGATGCATTCGATATTTGAAGATCATTTTAACAATCTATTGGTTTGTTTGTGTTTCACACTGAATGAAAAACATAAAGTTAGAGCATGGCGATTGCGATATGACAGGTTCGCCGATATGTTCGGCCTCAACGACATCGGAATCAAAATGCCGGAGTGTAGAGTCAGCCGTTGTACGCCGTAATGACATCAGACGTAATCAAATCACCCTGCCATGTGACCAGATCCTCAGCTCTGATTGGTATATGTTTGAGGGGACATAAATACATACGGACAGATAAACAATGTTCTTGACTGCTTTGCCCTATGGGCTACGCCGTAAAAATTGGTACAGCTCATGTGAGCGTGTACTGCCTGGCCAAGAAAATAGCCAATATGGAAGGCTCCATAACAAGCTTACAATTGGGAGCTCCTCATGAACAGGTGGCACTGGACATTTATTGGTCCTTGGCATGTACCTGCCAAGGAAATAAGTAAATAATGACAACAATAAAGAAAAATGTCACTAATTTATAGAATATAGCCATATTGAAGGTCATTAATAACTTAACGAGAGAATTGCTGAGTTTACAACTGAGTTTCTTGACCTGCAGTACTATTTTAGAGCGAAGCAGGACATTATGCCCATCCGGAAAATTGTGGCAAGATGCCCCATATGTATTCCATGGTGACAGGTGAGTTCTGCGGATGTGATCCCACCTACTCCCAGGGTCTATGAAGAAGTTCGGGGGCCCCAAGCAGGCTATACAGTTGTGATTTCACCTGCTCCCTGGGGTCCATCGTCATTGGTTCTTTGTTCGATATACCGAGTGAAGGTTTTTTTTCACTTGAAATTCCTGCTATACCATCAGCCAGACAAGTCCTTTGCAGCAGACGTTCGTTCAGAACTGAGTGTCTTTGAGGATGTATAATGAAGTAAAACACACAAAAAAGTATATTTTACAACACTTATTTGTCGTCGACGTGGCTGTGGTTGTTGTTTGTGTGCTCCTTCCATGTACTTTTATCTATTTTTGTATAGCTTTGAGAAGTATTACTATATTTCCTTTTTGTGCTCTTCCCGTGTCCTTATAAAGGGATGTTGCTTTCGTAGAATAATAAATGTTACCGTTGGAACCGCTACATTGAAGCGTGTGGTCCTGCTTCTTCTTGAATCAGGAAAACAATGGCTTTGTAAACAAAGTAAATGTCATGAAAGGATAAAATTTTTGTTCGATTATATATTAGCAGGTATGACTCATCGATTAATTATTAGCTTTCCAAAGGTACCATTCGTATTATTCTAGGCCAGCAGAAACTCTTTAGAATAAAGCATTACAGAGGGAGAAACCTGGCTCCATTTATATATAGATAATATATATATATATATATATATATAATCCTTTTTTTATTTTTTATTTTAGATTATATATTTTTATTATAGAAACCTCATCAGAAATCTAAGAGTCCAGGCATTGCTGTGACTTTTTTTTTTATCACATCTGATTATTCCATCATTGTAATACTGTATATATTTGCTCAAAAAGTGATTTCTTAAATGTTCCCAGCCACGGAATCTCGCTCAAAATGCATTTGATGTCATCTAAATGAGTCTTTTTATGGTGAATTCAAATATGGCATTGATTTTTTGTTATATTCACTCTGAAACATTAAAAATGAAAGAAAAGCAAACCACTTGGGAACGCCCCTAAAGATTCTGCCCCATACCTCAAAGCCGATGACGTAATCCATGTGACGTCACCTCCAGAACGCAGCTCGCTCGCAAGCACGCTCCACGTGCATTTGCTTATCTCGAGCTCGTATGCCGATCCAATTAATCAATTCAAACACGCCAGTAAGGTCTACGTTAATTTCACTAATTAATTTTTTTAATTGTCTGAAAGTGTGTGGCATGAACACTGACTGGAATGGAGTGAGGGTGATGGCTATCTGTAGACTGTCTGTACCCAGGCCCAGGCCAGCCAGGCAGGGTACAAAGGCAGCTCAGCTCAGTCCTCGCCTCGCCTTGCCTGCAGCTGCCTTAGTTATTAGTACGAGTAGTACGTGAGCGTGAACGAATTATACGGTCATGATTGATGATGATATCTACATTGTATCCAGTCAACACTTACCCTCATTCTTTTCCGTTTCTCAGCTGCTGTTCTTCCACTTCTTTTTTTTCTCTGTGTTGGGCTTAATTCTGCACTTAATTACCAGAACGGCATCAGGCTTGAGCCATCTCAACTTTCTGATGTTAAATTCTGAGTACAGGCCACTGTCGTAGTCACTATCGCTGAAGTGTGCGCTACATATAACGCTGGAATCACTTGGTCCTTGCCAGTTTGACCTCGTCAATCTTACCTTTCCCGTCCATATTTTCCGCAGATTTGCATCCTTAGGAAAAAGGTGAAGACTAACTCCATCTTTTGTTGTGTTGTTGCAACCTGCAACAAGGCACCTTGCAGGCATTTTCGCTGTTTATTAACCGATGAACTTTGGAATAACTCGACGATTGCAAATCAAAAGTAGAGTACATACAAATTACACGGAACGGATCACGGGCCGAAGCATAGCGAATCGAGATGGCATGGCCTTTGTTCTGGAGGTGACGTCACACGTCATGTGATCTGGTAGCAGTGAAATTCGGGGGTTTTTTAGGGCGGGGCTTAGCAGGGTGCAAGAGCTCTACCAAGAAATGAAAAAAATTATATAAAAAAAATTAGCTATTACTTATTACAAGAAATCGATTTCTATTTTTAAAAAACTGATACTCATACAAATAAGTCAAAAATGTTCTGTATTTCTTTGCACCTTTAAAGCCAGTGAGGGAAGATGGGAGCACTGTAAACAAAACACTGATAAATGTCAGCAAAAGGATTCAAAGAGGTACAGTCTAACCTGGAGAAAGGCTTTGCGTTCCAGGATGTTTTCCGGCTGTCAGAGCCCGTCCAAAGGTAACCATCAGCCATTGAACTGGCAGGCATTGCCCAACCCTCGATCTGTTCTGCTGAGAATTTGGTTGCATGCAATAGCGGCGTCTGTGGTGCTTTTCTCATCCTGAACAACACAGAAAAATACGTCGGTCATCAAGTGACATTAGAAATCCATTTATTTTCTCATCAGAAATCAGAAATGTTGTGATTGTCATATCGTTTAGAATACCTCAAATGTTTGCTTTGTCTATGAAATCAAAGTTATACAAATATTCACACATCTATGTTGAAACTATAATAAAATGCGAAACACTGCAAAAATTGTGGCAATTGTGACATTCAAATATTTAAAATGAGCTAATGTGGTTATGTGATATATGAAAATGACTCATTTACAAAAACGCTTTTGAGATGGCTGATTAACGAAATAGTAATCACCAACTGTTTGTGAGCAACTGTTTTCACAAGTCTGTGAGCAGGATATTTCAAAGTATAGACAGATTTGGATGAAACTTGATGGACAGATTGGATGTGTCACAAGGACAAATGGATTCGATTTTGTTGTAGGTCCGAATCCAGATTTCGATACGATCATTTTTCTATTTTTTAAGCGATTCTTCATAATTTAGAGATAGAGCCAAAAACGAAATACATCATGATGTTTCAAAAAGTTGTGGGTGGATTATGACAAAACTTGGTGGATGAGTTGGGTAGGTGACAAGAACAAGCAGATTCGAGTGTGGTTCAAATCCGGATCCAGATCCGGCCTATCAGTGGGATACAATTAGACTTCAGCTGTTCAGCCTGGCGGAGGTATGTGCTCTATCAAGTGCCATCCCGGTTTAATATCTGTAGTCGTACAAACTCCTGCATTAGCATCAGAACACTATCAAAAAACCCCAAAGGTTCCTGGAATACCGAGAGGCTAACAACATGTGTGCCATTAAAAAAGGCAGCAAATTTAGTATCTCAACCACCAACCTGGAGATGACCGTCCAGCTTTTACCAATGGTACTGTTATGTGGTCCTCCCGGTGACTACCTGGTCTCGGTGACCCCCGGACCGTGAAAGGAACTCCGCCAGAAAGATTTATTATGTATGCGCTTTCGTAACGCAATCAATATGAATTCCAACCAAGAAAAAACCCCACACCAAGGATCCGGAATAATCAATGATATATTCCCCGAGCAATCAACCATCAACAATCCACAATCAATCCCCGAGATGATTACGATGGCCATCTTACATACGTGTGTCCCCTTTCCCCACTCCCGACCCCTTGGGTACTCACGACCCCTTTGGTCTCTGTCCCTCACAATGTCTATGGGCCCCTCCTGACCAAGATGATGGTCGGCTTCGCCGCACACGGGCGGTTGAACGAACCCCGGGCGGACGTGCTTCCACCGGGCACGTACCGTACCGGGAACCACGGCTGCAGCACACCCCTCCTGGCCAAGCGAAGCGGGCAAAGCAAGCGCCGCTTGCAACGCGCGCGAGGCCCCAAAGTGCGACCCGTACGCGTCCTTGTAGATGGTGCGGTGAACTGTGCCGGACGCTGGGTCCGTGCACGGACCCACGGCAACTTGACGTGTCAAAAGGGTAGTTACACGTCCCGGTAACTCCTCTCGCCAGACGGGCTTGGGAACGCAGCTTTTCCACGCTGCTCAATCTCGATCCCCACTCTCCTCGGAGCTGGGCGAGGAAGAAGAAGAATCGTCGCTTCTCCCGGACCTCGTGTCTTTTTTCTTCCGTTTCCGGTCTCCTTTTTCCCAGAAGGGCTCCTGACCCTTTAATCACAACAACCCTTAATCGACTACACATTGATAAGCAAGGACCTGAATAGTAATTCACATACATTCACATAAATATGTAACACTCCCCCCCTTCAAGAAAGAAAGTTTGAACCCAGCGAAAACTTTCTTTGCCGGCCAACTTGGATAAACAAACCAGATAACCCCCCCCCCCCCCCAACTCATCAGTTCCCCCCGGGCACAGTCATCACTTAAAAATAAAGCAACAAAATTTCACACCATCCCCGACATTAATTCCCTCTGGACCAAGCGTCAACCACTTCTAGTTTCTCTTGACTGACGGTTAAGAGGTGGTGACCAAAGCCCCCAAATTTAAACCTCTCTATAGCACTTTTTCGGGAGGCCCAGCGGAGTATTCCCTACATGGACGCCTTAAGGAATGTGGAGTTCACGGTTAGTCCGGGGAGGAAAGTTCATTACATGGACGCCTTTAAGAACGGGGAGTTCACGGTTAGTCCGTGCAGGAAAGTTCACTACCTGGACGCCTTTAAGAACGTGGCGTTCACGGTTAGTCCGTGTAGGAGCCCCGGCTCGGCGGCTCCCCCGTATATATAGTGCTTCAACTTCTCCAGACTCCTAACAGTTACGGTGGGACCACTTGTCCCAGCCGTTACCTGACTGGCGGTCTCCTTCTCGGCCAGTGCTCTGACATTCATTTTTTCGGGAGGTGCCGTAACTCTGGGAGCCTCCATAGTAATATCGGCTGCTGCCAACCCCAAAACTACTGCCAAGTTCTCCTCTTCTGTAGACCTCTTGATGCCTACGAAATGCCTTCCCTACTGTTATGGTCCGACCCTCCAAATCCTTACCATTCCAATTCTTCTCTGCCTCCCTGGCGTCTCTTGTGCTTGCAAACGTGACAAAGCCGAACCCTCTTGACCGTTGCGTTTCCCTGTCTTTTACCACCCGCACTTCCACCAGCGGCCCATATCTGTTGAAGACAGAGGTCAGAACTTCTTCCTCTGTGTTGAAGTTCAATCCCCCTACAAATAACTTGGAACTTTTGTCGCCATCCCGAGCTGGTGGGGTGTTATTTTCCCTGCTGTGCTCTTTACCAACCCTCGGGTTACCATAAATTTGCCCCCCGGCCAAATCATTCCCAATAATCACAGATACTCCCTCGACAGGAAGCGTGGCTTGTAAACCGATGGTGACCGGTCCTGACACCAAATCGGATTCCAAATGGATGACATGAAGTGGGACACTAACACAGCCACCGATCCCTTGTAACCGAACACTATCACCCGTTGCGGTACTCTTTGACAATGGCAAAATGCCTTCAAGCATTAAGGATTGATGGGCTCCTGTGTCCCTCAAAACCCTAACCGGTCTTGGATTAGTCGTCTCCCTTGAGTGAGACCAACCCCTCATAAATAAATGGTCGGTAACTCTTCTGTGGGCGATTTCTTACGCTTGCCATCGCATTCGGAGTGGTAATAGTCGGACTCTGCTCTGGGTCTTCCCTTTTCATGCGGTAACAACTGGACATCAAGTGTCCAGGTTTCTTGCAAAAAGCGCAAGTAGGCCCGGAGGAAAAACTCGTGGTCTGCCTCAGGCCCCCCGAAATATAAGTTTGTCTTGGGCCCGCAGCCCTCTGATTTCGAACAGGTGGGGTATCCGCGTTGTCCCCATAATCCTCTCGAGGCCGCCGCCATGTATTGTCGTTCTCCGCACCTGCTGTTCCCCACCTCCCCTGCGGAGATCTAGACGAGGAGTTAGGTTCGTGGACCCCTATCCGGTGTGTTAAGGCATAATCATCTGCCATGTTGGCTGCGTCCCACAACTTCGGTACTTTCTTTTCCTGCAGGTACACTTTGATGTCCTCGTGGACACACTGTTGAAATTCCTCCACCAGGATCAAGTCACGCAATGTTTCGAAGTCTTTCCCTACTCCTTTTGACTCACACCACCGATCAAACATGTTTTCTTTCACTCTGGCAAACTCCACATGGGTCTCACTCTCCCTCTTCCTGGCATTCCTGAATTTTTGCCGGTAAGCTTCCGGAACCAACTCATAGGCTTTGAGGATGTGCTTCTTCAATACCTCATAATCTGCACATTGGTCCATTGGTAGCGCCGAATAAATCTCTTGAGCTTTTCCCACCAGCACACTTTGTACTAGTATGGTCCAGGCCTCCTCCGGCCAGTTTAACTGTCGAGCCACTTTCTCAAAGTGCGGAAAAAATTTAGCGACTTCCTTTTCACTGAAGGGTGGAACCAGCCTCACATGTCTGCCCACATCCCAGGTGTTCTGGCTAGGTGTCGACCCCGTCAGCAAGGGTGGTACCTCTCCCCGTTCTCTCATTAACTCCAGCTCCTTGAATTTAATTTCTTGCTGAAGCGCCATGTCACGTTCCTTCAATTCCCTTTCCGCTTTTCTCTCCTCTGCTTCGAGTTCCCTTGCAGCTCTCCTCTCCTCTGCTTCTGCTTTCCTTTCCTCTGTTTTCATCCTTTCTAACCTTTCCTGGAGTTCTCGTTCCACTCTCCTTTCTTCTTCTGTTCTTTCCTTTTCTGCTTTCCTTTCTTCTTCTGCTAACCTTTCCTGGAGTTCTCGTTCCACTCTCCTTTCCTCTGCTTGTTTCTCTTCTCTCCTCTCTTCTGCTTTCCTTTCTTCTTCTGCTCTTTCCTTTTCTGCTTTCCTTTCTTCTTCTGCTCTTTCCTTTTCTGCTTTCCTTTCTTCTTCTTTGATCCATTCCTGGCTCCGTAATTGCAGCTCCAGTTTCCGGAGCTCAACGTCTTCTGGTTCTTCGGGTAGCCACTGCCAGGCTAACTCGTCCCATGTTCCTAATCCCACCATAGATTGTATCACCGTGGTCTGCAACTCCGCCTTCCTCACATTAGTTCGGACCTCCAAGTTAAAATGTTTGGCCAATTTCAAGAGGTCCGACTTTAGTAACGCTCGGAACTGTGCCTCACTCGGTGTTACCGCAAAGTTCTGTGCCACAAACGCCATGGTGACTATCGTTAACACCTGTTAACCTTCACCCAAGACTTTACCCCAATTTCCCCAAATATTTACCAATTAATACTTAATTAATAAATTTTAATTAATAAAAATATTATTTTATTATTTTATACAATTTTAGATCCCGGACGTAGACCCAATTGCGAATCCGCAAATCGTAATTTGGACGAGCCCCCAATTCTGTTACGTGGTCCTCCCGGTGACTACCTGGTCTCGGTGACCCCCGGACCGTGAGAGGAACTCCACCAGAAAGATTTATTATGTATGCGCTTTCGTAACGCAATCAATATGAATTCCAACCAAGAAAAAACCCCACACCAAGGATCCGGAATAATCAATGATATATTCCCCGAGCAATCAACCATCAACAATCCACAATCAACAATCAATCCCCGAGATGATTAAGATGGCCATCTTACATACGTGTCCCCTTTCCCCACTCCTGACCCCTTGGGTACTCACGACCCCTTTGGTCTCTGTCCCTCACAATGTCTCTGGGCCCCTCCTGACCAAGATGATGGTCGGCTTCGCCGCACACGGGCGGTTGAACGAACCCCGGGCGGACGTGCTTCCACCGGGCACGTACCGTACCGGGAACCACGGCTGCAGCACACCCCTCCTGGCCAAGCGAAGCGGGCAAAGCAAGCGCCGCTTGCAACGCGCGCGAGGCCCCAAAGTGCGACCCGTACGCGTCCTTGTAGACGGTGCGGCGAACTGTGCCGGACGCTGGGTCCGTGCACGGACCCACGGCAACTTGACGTGTCAAAAGGGTAGTTACACGTCCCGGTAACTCCTCTCGCCAGACGGGCTTGGGAACGCAGCTTTTCCACGCTGCTCAATCTCGATCCCCACTCTCCTCGGAGCTGGGCGAGGAAGAAGAAGAATCGTCGCTTCTCCCGGACCTCGTGTCTTTTTTCTTCCGTTTCCGGTCTCCTTTTTCCCAGAAGGGCTCCTGACCCTTTAATCACAACAACCCTTAATCGACTACACATTGATAAGCAAGGACCTGAATAGTAATTCACATACATTCACATAAATATGTAACAGTACCCAGACTCCACCTTTAGACTCCACCATTATGAGGAATGCGAGATGGAATGCACCAACTTGCAGTTGACAACCTACGTTGTTTGTTCGTCTTTGTCTTACTAATATTGACTTCATTGTGAAATTGACAAGTCAGTTGATTGTATTTAGAAATACGAAGGCGAGGGGCCTATAATACAAGCTGCAATTGAGGAAATAAAAAAAGTTAATTGCAGTAAAGTTTGCCTTTTCAATCGACTTGTTATGGAGACAAGCAAACAGACTCCACATTTGCATTATTCATTAAAAAGATCATTTTACACTTCAGCACCTTCCGAGAGGACTTTCATTCACATATTCCTCCCACATTCATTAGTTTAATTGGCCCCGTCGAACAGACAGATTACTTACAAAGCATTTACCTCCTGATGTGTATTAAAATAAGTGTGCAGTAGCATTGACATTTTCTTTTCACCCCGTATTCCTATAATGTACACCAGTGTACACGACGTATCCCTGTGCATCGTAAGAGCGTGACCAAAGGTTGGCGTCAGGAAGGGCATCTGGCCATAAAAACATTGCCTCAAAACAGGGAACCATGATTGTCATGGGGCCCGCAAGGCTAACCCCCGCTTTAGCGGGGAAAATTGGCCTTAAAACGATCATTCATTCATTCATTCAGTGTGCTTTCATTGTAACCAAGGCTTATGAATGGGCTTAATCCTGTTTTCAGTCTATTATTGGCAATGTGGACCTGAAGCTATGATGCGGAAAATACTGTACAACATATTATTGTTCAGAATGGATTATTCTCACGGACAATACATTTTTAAACAGCAATGATCTCTATAATTCACTAGTTCGTTCTTATTCAAATAATGAAATACAGTATTGTTTAATATATGGATCTCCCATAGATGGACCTCCCAGACCTCACAGATCTCCCAGTGTGTACCCTGGATAAGAATAGGTACGCCGTATCCCTGCGTGTCGTAAGAGGCGACTAAGAGGGTTGGCGTCAGGAAGGGCATCCGGCCATAAAAACATTGCCTCAAAAAGAGAACCATGACAATTACAACTACATGTGGGCAGGGTACAGCCCGAAGTGGAGATCGGTTTCTAAGGTTTGGGACATGGAATGTAGGGACAATGACAGGGAGATCAGGAGAAGTGGTGGAAGTATTGGTCAGAAGAAGAGTGGACATATGTTGTGTGCAAGAGACGAGATGGAAGGGAAGTGGTGTGAGAATGGTGAAGGATAGGAAGGGACAGAAATACAAGTTTGTGTGGCAAGGGTGCCTGGAGGGCGTGAATGGTGTTGGTGTCCTGTTTTCTGAGGAGTTTGTAGACAGTGTGGTGAGTGTGACTAGAGTGAGTGATAGGTTGATGATGGTGAAAATGATGATTGGAAAGCTCTTGGAACGTCATCTCGGGATATGCTCTGCAGGTTGGTCGAAGCGATGAAGAGAAGGACAGGTTCTGGTGTGCGATAGAGAAGCTGATGGAAAAGGTGAAAGATGAGGAAGTTGTTGTGGTAGGAGGAGACCTAAATGGACATGTGGGAAGGAGTATGGATGGTTTTGACGGAGTTCATGGGGGTTACGGATATGGTGTGAGAAATGGAGAAGGTGAAAGGATTTTGGAGTTTGCTGATGGAGCTGATTTGTTGATTTGTAATACTCAGTTCCAGAAAGAGGATAATAAGCTTGTTACATACACGTCAGGTGGGTCGACGACAACCGTTGACTACCTGATGATGCGTAGGCGAGATAGGGGGCACCTCCGGGACACAAAGGTGATCCCGGGGGAGGAGGCTGTTTCACAGCACCACTTGGTTGTCTGCGACGTAAAGGTGAAAGGTGCGAGGAGAGCTCGGCGCGTGAAGTACCAACCGAGAATGCTGGTGTGGAGGTTGAAAGAGGTGACAGTAAGGGAGGCATTAAAAGAGAGGCTGAGTAGGGTCGACGATGATGTGGTTGAGCTTGAAAGTGGTTGGTTGTCAATGAAAGCTAGTCTGTTGGGAGCCGTTGGTGAGGTATGTGGATGGACAAAAGGACCACCGAGGCACTCGGAAACATGGTGGTGGGATGATGAAGTTGGAAAGAGGATTGACGAGAAGAGGAAGAAGTTTAAGGAGTGGCAGAAGGCGAAGGGTACGGGAGCAGAAACAGCAGAGCATGAAAGTTATAAGGCAGCCAGGAAGGCTGCAAAGAAAGAGGTAGCAAAGGCGCAGGAGGCATGTAGGAAAATGTTCGGAGAACGCTTGGATTCGGAAGAGGGTCAGAAAGCAGTATTCAGGATTGCAAAGCAGATAGCGAAAGAGAGGTGTGATGTGATGGGGGTGAGTTGCTTGAAGGAGGAAGTGGGACAAATCGTTGTCGACCCAGATGGAATTAAAGGAAGATGGAAAAGATATATGGAAATGCTGTTGAATACAGAGAATGAATGGGATGGCAACATAGAGAGTAACCCAGTTTTAGGACCGGCAGAGAAGATAACTGAGAAGGAAGTTGAGGAAGGGATAAAAGCAATGAAGGGTAGAAAAGCAGGAGGGCCGACGGGAGTTGTGGGAGATATGTTGAAGGCAGCAGGAAGTTGGGGTGTGAAGAGAATGACAGAGATCTGTAATCTGGTGGTGAAAGAAGGCCGCATTCCAGTGGCTTGGGAACTGAGTACCCTCGTCCCTCTATACAAGGGGAAAGGTGACCCTCTGGAGTGTGGCTCGTACCGAGCGATAAAGTTATTGGAGCATGGAATGAAGGTATTGGAAAGGGTGTTGGAGAGGAGGATAACGAAGAAAGTGAAGATCGATGAAATGCAGTTTGGATTCATGCCAGGAAGAGGAATGACAGACGCGCTTTTCATTGTGAGGCAGTTGCAGGAGAAGTACATGGAGAAGAGGAAGAAGTTGTTTCTTGGGTTTGTTGATCTGGAGAAAGCATTCGATCGGGTTCCACGCAAAGTATTGACATGGGCATTGAGGAAGTTAGGAGTGGAGGAATGGTTGATCAGAGTAGTGATGGCAATGTACAAAAGAGCGCGCACAGCTGTAAGGACGAAGGACGGGAACAGTGGTGAGTTTGAGGTGAAGGTGGGAGTGCATCAGGGGTCGGTACTAAGTCCACTACTATTTGTAGCTGTGATCGAGGTGCTGGCTCAGAACGTAAAGGAGGGTTTACCGTGGGAGTTGTTGTATGCAGATGATCTGGTGTTGATTGCGGAAAGTATGGATGGACTGAAGGAAAAGATGAACACGTGGAAGGAATGTATGGAGACAAAAGGTCTGAAGGTGAATATCGGAAAGACGAAGGTGATGGCAAGTGGTAAAGCATGTAGTGAGGTGGAAAGAACTGGGAAGTGGCCTGTGCTGTGTGTAGGAAGGGTGTTGGAGTGAACTCCATTCAGTGTACAATGTGCGCTCATGAGTGGGTTCATCAAAAATGTAGTGGTCTGAGAGGGTCATTAACCAGTGTGGCAGCTACATTCAAATGTAAGGTGTGCACAGAGGGAGCTGCAGATGGAGGAAATGTTGAGTTGGATCCTGGAGACGGCGTGAAGCTGGAAGGTGTGAAAACATTTTGCTACCTCGGAGACATGCTGAATGGAGAAGGTGGATCAGACTCGGCAACGGTTGCTAGAGTGAGATGTGCATGGAAGAGGTTTCGGGAACTGAGTGGCGTGCTGATGATGAGGGGAGTGTCGTTGAAGCTGAAGGGAAAGGTGTATGCTGCATGTGTGAGAAGTGTTATGATTTATGGGAGTGAGACATGGGTCATGAATGTAGAGCAGCAACGAAGGCTGGAAAGGGTGGAAATGCGAATGGTTCGGTGGATGTGTGGAGTGTCGCTGAGAGAGAGGAAGACAAATGATGAATTGCGAAAGATGATGGGAATAGAGCATGTGATGGATGCTGTGAAGAGGAACAGGTTGAGATGGTTTGGTCATGTGTTGAGGAAGGATGAAAGTGACTGGTTGAGAAGAGTGATGGAAATAAATGTAGAAGTAAGTAGAGGATGGGGAAGACCGAGAAAGACTTGGCTAAAGACGGTGGAAGAAGACATGCGGGCAAGGGGGTTAACAAGGAGAGATGCAGAAAATAGGGCAAAATGGAGAAGATTGTCATGGGGACCGCAAGGCTAACCCCCGCTCTAGTAGGGAAAATGGCCTTAAAATGCATGTTGTTGTTGTTGATTGGTCATCATGGAAGCGATGAGAAAGTGCCACTCCAGTGGACAGACTATGATAGTACCAGCAGTGATAACATTTCAATGTGGTGAATACTATGGCTCCACGGAAGGAAATATCTGATGACAAGCAATAAGCATACAGAAATCAGTATTAACTAGTTAAGGCTACTTTATGCGGCAGATTGCAGGCCAACTTCATGTTTCAACAAGCATTCTGAGTATTGCGCTGCAATACATGTCCCCTACCGGCAGTCTGCAGTCCGGAAAACTGTGTGAATTATATAATTACCAACTCACGGTCTGAGGTTACTCGGCTAAAAATTATCCAATTTGCACCAAATAAAGTTTATGAATGGTTGCACAGACCCCTACTTCTCACTAAAAGGGGAAAAAGAATGTGAATTGGAGTTAAAACAAGGAATATTAACAGCTTTGACTTACCGCACTCCAAATTATAGTCCGGAAAACTGTTGGGGAAATTACCAAAGTTCAAAGTGCCATAACTTTGTCAAAAATGATCGAAACGTCGTGAAGTTCGAACTTGATCTGTAACTTATGATGAGGAAACCATGTGCCAGGTTTGAAATCATTAGCATTGAGAGTTTAGAAAAAAAAGTCCGGAAAAATGTTCTTTACGTGGCGGACTGACAGACTGACAGACGGAGGGACGGAGTGCAAACCTATAGTCCCCTCCGGTGTACACCGGTAGGGGACTAATAAGCAGGAGCTTTATGCAAGACTCCAAGGAGGATATTCGAAAATGATACTGTTGACAACAGCAGTGGTTGAGGATGAAAGCACAAACACTCCATAAGTAATGTCAAGTACCTCGGTGCTCACAGGATGACCTAGAGGTAGGCACACACACTCCTCTAAGGTTTGAATCCCAACACAGCTATAAACTGTCATACAGGTGTTTCACTGGCAAAGTAATACATCAATGTGTGTGCCATCCCTTGAATGAACGTTAAACGAATGGTACCTGTCTGCCGGCATTAGTTGGTGGATGTTAAAGACCCCACGGTGTCCTTCGTGAAGAGTAGGTGAGCAATCGCCTGGCACTTTGGACAAATTAAATATTCCTGCCCTAACCAGCAATGGCACACAAAAAGGGATACGAGTATAAAAGGCACACAGCCTTATTTATGTTTGTATGTAGCAGTACACAGCCTTGGGCTGCATACGAACGAAGAAGAAGTAACTCGGTGTATGTTCTCTACAGTCTACATGATAGACAATTCAGTAGAGATCTAATTACGAATTACCTAGCTGAAAGCACAAGTATTTATGTTTCTTCAAGAACAGTAAGATACACAAAGTGGTCTCAGATAGGCAAAGTCAAAGGTTTTTGTTCGACATTGATACTAAACCCATGATCAAGAATGTCGATCTTTTTATTTTTGACCAGTGTCCTTTGGTACAATTGATTACTTTACAATCCTCTATTCACCCACATTTTCTTATTTTGCTAAAAACAAAGGGCAGGTGATTGATACTTTATGTCAGCCAAACCCGGGTACCAACTGTAGTAAAAAATACTTGTGAATTCTTCGTTGATAAAGCCCATTGTTTATCTTGAATGCCCATGCAGAACGACCCCATGGCCTTCGCAGAGATATGTACGGTAAAGGTAATGCATTTCCATTGTATTAAAATACTAGTTTTAAAGATTTGACATTTTGATATTTTTTTCAATTGCACGTAGTTCTCTGGGGTTGTTGTGACAACATCAAATACAGATAAAAAAAGAGAAGGCTGGAAGTTCAGGTAAAATTGTTCAACAATGAGTCACACATCTGTCATTTACATTCGTCAGGCAACAAATTTGCTGGCACATCATAAAGATGGCCGATTTTGCAGTGAAATAAACCTGAAGTATTTTGAAGAAATATTACATGCTTCGCCCCCAACCCCCAACACAAATTTTTAACACCATAGTCGCTATTGGATATTTCTTCTTCTTCTTCTTCATCTCTCCAGAGAGCTACAGCTTCCGCTTAACACTTTCAACACACATGAATACAAGACCATGATGTAGTATGACAATGCATAGTACTAAATGAGCACAGTAATAATTAGAACAGTGGTATCACCATGGAGCGCATACCCCACCAGGCTGAATAGTTCACGTTTTGTATCCTACTGATAGGCCGGCTCTGGATCTGGACCTGAACCTGAACCAAAATTGAATTGGATTGTTTTTGTCACTTAACCAACCCAACCACCAAGTTTCGTCATAACTCGTCCACGTTTTGAAACAGCGTGCAATATATCGTTTTTAGCTCCATCTCTCAATGGTGAAGAATCACGATAGAAAGTTAAAGTACTATCCAGATCGGGATCTTCACCAAAATTCAATCAATTTGTCCTTGTGATATATCCACTAAATTTCGTCCGAACCTGTCGCAACTGTTTGAGATGTTCTGCTCATAGACAAACTGATGAAAACATAATCTCCGTCCACCTTGGATGGCGGAGGAAATGACCAGATCAGTTCAGGTCTATGACAAAAACAAAAGGTACTCAGGATGCCAGAGATCAGGATTATTCAGTCTGAGGCACAGTCGTGGCCAAAAATATCGACACCTTGCACCTTTTTCAAATAATGCACCATTTCTTCCAGAAAATTGTTGAAATTAAAAATATATTTTGGTATCCACATATGTATTTCTTTGGTTTGCAGAGAAAAAAAACAAAAAAAAGGTGAAAAAAATTACTAAATCTTAGCTTATTCCACACAAAAATCCTAAAATGGCTCGGACAATATTATTGGCACCTTTTATAAGTTGTTAGAAATAATTAAATTTCAAGCAGGTGATTCACCTTTACTTTGGAATTGAACTCACCTATGGTGAGTTGCAGGTGCCTGCAATATAAAAATCACTCATTCAACCAGTTTGAATAGACAAAAGGAGTCATTCTGCTGTTTTGTGTCACTGTGCGTACCGCAATGAGCATGGAGAAAAGAAAGAAAACCAGAGAATTGTCTGAGGAGGTCAGACAGAGGATTGTAGCCAAGCATGGACAATCTCAAGGCTACAAGTCCATCTCCAGAGACCTTGATGTTCCTGTGTCCACCGTACACAATGTTATCAGGAAGTTTAAGGCCCATGGCACTGTGGCCATGAAGGCACTTGCAACCAGCACGTGAAATTCCCCTCTGAGTCCTCTATCATGGGTTTGAATCCTGACCCAGTTATAAACTATCATCACAGTGTTTCACATGCAGGGCGATTCATCAATGTGTACGCCGTCCCTCGGATGGACGTGAAACTGGACGTCCTGTCTGTCGGCATTAGTTTGGGGATGTTAAAGATCCCACGTTATCTTTCGTGAAGAGTGCCATCACTGGCAACCTGAACAAATTACAAATTCCTATGATCGGCTGTTTCCGTGCAGCAGGCTTGCTTGAGAGAACCGTCGGGTAATACAACAACAACAACCCTGAGTACTGATTGTGGTGAAGGGGGATTACCCATCTTTGTTTGGGAGGGATTGGCTATCGAACTTGAAGCAAAACTGGTAAAATGTCTTCTCAGTAACAGGTTCGAGTATCAAAGCCTAAGGTATCCGTCCCCCAATCAAGTGAGTCCCCATGACAATTTAATGAGTTGCTAAAACAAAATAGCAAACCTTGAGGGTACTACGACTTCCATTGAGGGTCTCAGTGAATCATAAAGATTTTCAAAAAAGCCTCTTTCAAAAAAAATATGTCAAGAAAGAGTTGATTTCTCGATAAAGTGGTTAAGACAGATATATAGTAGACAGTAGTGAGTTAGCATCCCCAGCTGTACATGCACCAAAGCCTAATCAGTCAGTAAGGGTTTGTGGAAATTACTGCACATGGATTATATTACTTCTTTGCCCGTACGAAGCACAAGGCTGCGGGGTGGCATTATTGGCTGATGGCACAGCTGTGCCGCTGATACAATGTCCTCTGGTGGTAGGGCAGGAATTTCCTTGCAAAGCAAAGTTGAAGCGATTGAGGAGGCTCCCAAGGCCTCGGAATGTGTCCGAGTTAAAATTCTTTGGAAGAAGTCTGACTGGAAAATCACAAGAAACTCATTTTGCAATAAATGTTCGTTTTCCATCAATCGTCCAATAGCCAAGTCTTTCTCGGTCTTCCCCATCCTCTACTTCCTTCTACATTCATTTCCATCACTCTTCTCAACCAGTCACTTTCATCCTTCCTCAACACATGACCAAACCATCTCAAACTGTTTCTCTTCACAGCATCCATCACAGGCTATATTCCCATCATCTTTCGCAATTCTATTTCTTTCTTTCGCAAAACTATTTCCAAATTTGAGACGTCTCGACTCAGACTCATATACAAACAAGGGAATGACAAAAGAAAAGAAAATGATTTGGTAACTGGCTGGCACTAAGCTTTGCGTCCCCATAGGCTGGTAAGGCTTGCTGGTCATTCGTCGCCTCCAAACCACCGCAAGGGAAGTGCATAAAATGGCATGGAGTCGCAGCGTGAGGTACTTCTCACGATGCAGACAGCTCCGAACCCCTCTTGTTCAGTCTCTTTCCACAAGCACACACGAGCCAAAGGTGCGCCACCGCCCACGACCAAGCCAGAACAAGGAGAAAAAAAAAGCAAACACAGCTGTTCTCTTGAAAGCCAGCACAGAGAAATGCGACCGCCTCCAACGAATGCCAGGACAGAGAGCAAAAATGGCGAGACCACGTCTTTTTCCTCCAGCTCTCGAATGTTCACGCTGATGTCACACTCTCTCCAATCATCGTGCGCTACGCAATCATCCCATCGCGCCTCCACCAATTACGAAGGCCGGGGCATGGCCTTGTTCCGAGTCGTCGGGGAGCGGAGTCTAGTCGTCGTTCGGGAATGTTCGACGTCATTCCCTTGCCGATAGGCAAATGCTGTCTGTCCCTGTCGGCCCTGACGGCGCCGTGAGCCCATGAGTCCATTTGTTGCAGTTGTTTTACTGAGCCCTCGATTTCCTGGCTGGCCGAATGTAATAAAACTGAAGGGAAGACCACAGGAGGCAAATTACACACTGGGTAATCAATCTTTAAGCCCTAGAACTAATTAGCACAAAGCCACGCCTCCCCCCCCCCCCCCACCCTAATGGTGACATGCAAACGCTCTTACCTGGACAAACGGCCTACTTATGTACATCGAGATGGCTTTGCGGCATACGGAGCATGCTAATCTACACATTCTGAACTTTCTTGAGGTATTTCATTCGTACCCCCCCCCCCCCCCCACCCCCACAAACATAACAATATTATACACAGATAGAGACAGTGGGGTTAGCAATTACACATATGGTACACAGAAATTGCAGTGTACTTTTATGGTAAGAATTTCACGTTGGTAACTCATCACCAACCCCTAACATGAATATTTGGCCCAAATGGCCATTGTTGCTCACTGGTTATAATTACGAAATAGTTTACAATTTCTCATAGCAGAATGATAATGAAGTTTTCCTGAGCAGACTGCCTGTGGATAATGCAACCAATGCAGACCCAGATAAGAATTATGCGTTCAGCATAGTGAGGGAATTAACGACAAATTATGGCAAAAATAATTGCAGATTGTAGTAGTAAAGAGCATGTTTTAGTTAGGGGGGGGGGTGAGTATACCTCTTCTCATTGGCCACATCATTCATATCCCCTCCTTCACTAAATCAGGGCGATGACAGAGTTAGAAAGAGAGGTAGAGAGATAGATAGATAGATAGAGAGATAGATAGATAGATAGATAGATAGATAGAGAGGAGACAGACAAAAGGGAATGGGCCGGTCCACATGGGCCGATTGGCACTCTATCTGTGACTGCGCTGTCCTCACGAATCCAGGCAGCAGGGAAGAATGGGAAAGATTTGGCCCCTGACTTGCATTGGGAACCACCGTGAAGAGGCATCTACAATAGTTGCTCGATGTAAGTATTTCCGACAGGTGGCACCACAGTAGGTGATACAATATACAATGATAAAATCACTGTGCTGCAATCTCTGTTTGCAAGGTATGGTTTGTTGCAACAGATAGTTTCTGACAGCAGCCTTCAGTTTACCACACGACGATGGGCATCACTCCAACTTCAACCAAACTTTTATTGGAAAGGACCCACAAACTCAGTTGTGTTAATCAAACCTAGCTTGCGCAATAAAGTAAACCTTAACAAATGGAAACTATTTCCAATGGGATGGGCCACGTTACAAACCAAGATGTTCTGATCAGGATCAGCCTGACAGAGTTCATCATGTGAGAGGGCAGAAAAAGTGGATACCAGGTACCATAGTAATTATTTTACCAGATTAGGTGCCATAATGGTTAGAGCATTCACTCTTGAATACAAGAGATTTGGTGGTTTGAACCCTGGTTGAGTCATACGAAACACAAAAAATGGTACATCCTTGCTTGATGCTCAGCATTTAAAAAGGACGGGAAAAAACAATCATAGGTTGGCAATCAGAGTGCAGGTTTTCATGTGTCAAATGGGCAGCCGAGTTGAATTTCCTTGCAAGAGAACCCATGACTTTACCAGTCTCGGGCATAATGATGAGCATCTGGAAGATCAGTGGTTCAAACCCTGGCCGATTCACAACAAACCCTTTAAAAGGGTACATTCTGCTTCACCATATCACTAGCAGATTAGAATCCCCACACTCACCCAGGTTGTTCCTCAGCCTGCACCATCAGCAACTGTGGTTCTAGTCAGTCACAATCACGTAGCCTCATTGGACTGTCTGGAATAAAGCCGAAGTCTGGTGACATCATACCAACTTCACTCAGGAGGCCAGCAGAGTTATCAGACCACATAAACTTCATTTGTAATGGTAAAAAGGGTGTTCAAGTAAAACAGACGTTAATGGTTCGTTCTTTGATGGGTAATAAGAAACATTCAGTTTCCATTGTTCATCTATCAAGGTTGTCATTACCCTCGCCAGAGGAGAGGGTATTGCATTTTAGTCTGTTTGTCTGTCTGTCTGTCTGTCTGTCCGCACAGAATATATATAATTTTCTCTGCAACCTTTGGTTCAATTGACAGGAAATTTTCACCATAGGTGCACCTCCTCCTGTAAAAAAAATTCTTGATGATTATGACGTCATAGGCCACGTGGTATGGGCGCCATCTTGGAAAAAAACGAAAAACTTTGTACCTCAATATCTCCGAAAGCACTGGATAGGAAAAATTGAGACAGGGCTCATTGTAAAGAACTCTCCAGCTATAATAATAAAAGGCAGTGTCCGTTCGTCCGTCCATCTGTCTGTCTCCTCCATAACTCCAAAACCAGTGAAACCTAGTGGCCCCAAACTTTGCATGCATACACGTGGGCCTCCAAAAGATTGAAATGATGAAAACTGGGTGTTTAGGTGTGTTATAACACCCTTTTTTAAGATGATTAATGAGGTGCTCATAAGAAAAAACCCCTAAAAAGCCTTACAATATGGTGGCCCGCCATCTTGGTCAGCACACTGCCACTCGCTGGGCATACTCAAACGTGTCTGGCCTTGGAAACATGATCGATTTAATTTTCATTACAAAATCGAAGCGTATCATCAAAATCTGGATTCCGATATGAGGATTGGATGCTGTAGACTAAATAAATGTCCAAATCTGGAGTGAAATCTGACAAAATTTACCATATCTAGTGATTTTATAACTAAGTGTATATATTCATTTATTTAAGTGAGGCTGTCATTCTCCTTCTGGGGCTAGTTTTTTTCATTTACCTTCATAAGAATTTTTAACTTAAGTCATACTTCCATGGGATAGGGTGTCACTCGGCTGTACCTGCGATCTGTTTTTAAAATTCCTCGGCCATTTCAACCAGAAGCAATCAGCTTGCTATCGCTTGCCAAGCCAGCCGTTCCTTATCACCCATTTTGATGGAGTGCTTGCTGGGGTGCTTAAGCAGCTTCGCGAGGGCTCTTAATTAATTAGTCACAAGGCCGGGGATGTTTGGGTGTGTTATCACACCCTTTTTGAATATGATTAACCACAACTTGGCGAACACTATTCAGGCTGCTTTTTCAAGCAATGACGTTATAGTAGACAGAGCTCCCTTTTTGTTTTAGGTACCCTTTTTTATTGACTAACACTTTTGTGCGATATACCAACACTCCCCTCCCTCGCCCTCCCTTCCCCCCTACCTCTGCCCTCTCTCTCCTCCCATTCCCTTCCCTTCTCCTCCCCTCCATCATCTCCCCCTCCTCCCCCCAACGTCTACCTCCCACCTCTGCTCCCCCCCCCCCCCCTCTCTTCATATTCCCGTCAGGAAGTGACTCATTGTTACCCGGCAACGCCGGGTACTATTGCTAGTGGGGGAATAACATATTGTTGCGGTTTTAGAACCCTCACTTGTAAATATGACATTAAAGGTTAAAAGTAGCACCCTTAGTTAGGCCACAGCAACACGTAGGTCACCATAGGAATTCCAGTTATTTCATTATTAAGTGTTTAGTTAAGGCGGTGTTTCCAATAGTTGAATCTGCGTTGCATCAATTAAATAAGAGTAGGTCCCATTCCAATTTCGGCCATTTTGCGACCTCCCTCTCCAAGCGACGCCATTACGCGCCTTGCCAGCAGCGGTCGCGCCTTCGCGCTTGCTCAAGCGCCGCCATTGACCATGCGGTCAGCTCGAGGAAGAAGGGGGCGGAACGCCAAGGAGAAGGTGTGGCCACGTCAACTCATCATCAAGGGCGTGGCCGGTAAGCCCCCACCAGCCAACCAGGGCTGATGTAATCTGACCGACGGGCGTGGCCTGGCGAAGCGCGGAGTGATATTGGCTCGCGTTATAAAAGTGCGAGCACAAAGCCCTATTACGGACTTCACGGACTGCGCGAGGAATTATTGAGCGGCGCTGATTGCATTGTACAAACTACGCAGGGGACCGTGGTGATTGAAGGAACTTCTTCTTTTGGTGGACTTGATGAGAGAGCGCTGAGTGCATTGCAGAAGCCCGATACGGAGCACACATTGGCATCAGGACTCACTCGCTGGCGTCTTTAAGAGAACCTTCGGGAGGGTGCGTTTGGCAGAGCCGTTCATTTATTACGTACAGAGCATCCCAGTCCCCCCGCTATACGTAACGTCCGCTTGCGGTTGAACGATACGCGCGAAGCTGCCTGCCGGGTTTTCGCCCGCTGGACCGGAGACACCTGGAGCCGGATCTCACCACCGGACCATCTACCTGGACCTTCCACCCTACCAGCTACAATCCCCGTGTGAGTGTGTCTGTTTGTCTGGGGTCGTAGAGTAAGACTGTTATAAGACTGCCCTGTGTCCTGCTCCTTCTTCTTCTTCTTGTACATTCTTTCCTTTCCTCTTCTTTTTGGTTTGTAAATAAATTACCCAGTGTACAATGTGCGCTGAGTGGGTTCATCAAAAATGTAGTGGTCTGAGAGGGTCATTAACCAGTGTGGCAGCTACATTCAAATGTAAGGTGTGCACAGAGGGAGCTGCAGATGGAGGAAATGTTGAGTTGGATCTTGGAGACGGCGTGAAGCTGGAAGGTGTGAAAACATTTTGCTACCTCGGAGACATGCTGAATGGAGAAGGTGGATCAAACTCGGCAACGGTTGCTCGAGTGAGATGTGCATGGAAGAAGTTTCGGGAATTGAGTGGCGTGCTGATGATGAAGGGAGTGTCGTTGAAGCTGAAGGGAAAGGTGTATGCTGCATGTGTGAGAAGTGTTATGATTTATGGGAGCGAGACATGGGTAATGAACGTAGAGCAGCAACGAAGGTTGGAAAGGGTGGAAATGCGAATGGTTCGACGGATGTGCGGAGTATCATTGAGAGAGAGGAAGACAAATGATGAATTGCGAAAGATGATGGGAATAGAGCATGTGATTGATGCTGTGAAGAGGAACAGGTTGAGATGGTTTGGTCATGTGTTGAGGAAGGATGAAAGTGACTGGTTGAGAAGAGTGATGGAAATGAATGTAGAAGGAAGTAGAAGACGGGGAAGACCGAGAAAGACTTGGCTAAAGATGGTGGAAGAAGAAATGCGGGCAAGGGGGTTAACAAGGAGAGATGCAGAAAATAGGGCAAAATGGAGAAGATTGTCATGGGGACCGCAAGGCTAACCCCCGCTCTAGCAGGGAAAATGGCCTTTAAAATGCATGTTGTGTGTTGTTGTTTGTTCTTTCTTGGTTTTCCCTAATCCGATCGCATACTTCCTTTCTTTCAGTTGAGTACCTGTGGCACGATTTCGGAACCGCTATAATCGGGTGTAGTCATTGTTAATGGCTCGGACCGCGGATTGCTAACCGCTCGGCATTATCCATCATATCCGTGGTTCGAGCGGGCGTTATACCCTCGTTTCCGGCGGGCGTTAGTACTTAGGTAGCAGCGAACCCCTAGGCCTAGCAAGCCCTATCTAACGCCGCGCCGGGAAGGACGTTATAGCTTCCCAGGACTCGGGACGGCCAGCTTAAAAAGACAAGGAGATTAACCTCCCCCCCCCCCCCCCCCCTGATAAGGGGAGCGCCGACCCCCGAGATCCATAACAATATGTTAATGATGATGTCTTAGGTGACTCCAATACGACGCCATAATTTAAGTACAAAACTTCATCCGATCAAGATTAAATTTCTTCAGCATCATCTTGGGATAAATTGGTGGAGAAAAAAAAAAAAAAAAGATGACATCAGCAGTCACGTGGTTCGGCCGCCATATTTGTTTTAACACAAAAGCCTTAAAAACGACTAAAACACGAAATGACGAGGGTCTGCAATCTCTGATTGCTCTTTCTTGTTAGTAATGGTTATTTTATTGTGTTCAAGGTTTGCTGTGCATATGAAGCAATTATACCTTATCTGTAAAACGGGTTAACTGTTTGACTTATGCGTATGGACAATCACGCAAAATAACTTTGCTTAACTTTGTTGATTTTGACGAAGGATATAGACATCCACTAGTTTTTGAAATGTCAGTGTTCCTATCCTAAAGGACATATGGAACGCACATGCACAAACAAGACTAGACGGATATTATAGACTGAATGCTGAATTCGACTAACCCGGTTCCCAAGCCGAATTTTGAGTTTTTCACCTTCTAATTAGCATAAACAAAATGGCCACCAAATTGCCATTTTTGGACAATTTCTTTGAACAATCATTTATATATCATGTATTTAGGTAGCAGCGAATTTAGAATGCAGCTCTTTTACTTTAGCTTCACAACTTTTACCCCCAAATGCACCGAGAAGCTTATACATGGCCTTTTTTCATAAATCCATCTAGTCTATATAATGGTTGGTGACATATTGAAAGACATTCAAACTGATATTGAAATTGTACACTATAAAATGGGAAATAGTTTTAATAAGACAATGTTTCATACAACCATTTATTCTACAATTAAGTATACATGGCCATGAAGCACAAACATTCAGGAATGTCACACATGTTGTTTTGCCAAACTACATCAAATTCATACAAGGGGTCTGATCATCACTCTTTTGCTGACAGACACACATTGATGTGCACCTCAACTCTGAATAGCGACATTTGCAGCGTGGAGTCTTGCATTGCTTCTGGCATGCACAACAAATCATCTCGAGGCAACTTTCTGGGATTGGACTCGGTGACATCAGAATAGGCTCTAGTCCTGAATCACCACGTTTCCATCCCATTTCCACAGGTGCAAGAAGGTCAGGTATGGCACAATGAGCATTTCTTCATACCATGGCTTGATAGTGTACTCAGATCAAATGGAAATGAAGAGCATCACTTGTTGGTGACATTGCTTCTGGTTTACCAGTCTTGGAGAACAACACATGTCGTGCTGAATCAACAGAAGAACCCTCAAAATTCTCAAAATTCAAAACTCAAAATTCGGCTTGGGAACCGGGTTTTTTTTTTTTTGGTTTTTTTTGTATACAAGATCGAGGCTCGTGAAAGAGCGAACATTAATCACACAGAAAGACAAACCGACACATAAAACATATAACATCGGGAGCGGTAGACAAGATGGGGAGAGAGGGGGAAGGACACAAACACAACATTTGAGAGCAGGGACCGAGAGACATGGAGACATCGAGAGATCTGAGAGAGGGCGAGGGCTTTGGGGGGGGGGGGGGCATGGGAAGGGGGTGGTGGGAGAGGTATAAAACATATGGACACTGCCAGGACTTCCAGGAAAGAAGTTGGAATTTCAAACAAGGTGGATCTGGGGTGAATTAGCGGGGGTAGAAAAGATCAAGGTTTTGGATGGGGGAAGATAAGAGATGGTGGTGAACAGCTGTTTTAAAGACCTGGAGGGAGGAGTGGGATTGAAGGGAGTGAGGGAGTTTGTTCCAGAGGCGGGAGAAAAGAGGAATGAAAGAGTGAAGGTGAGCAGAGAGCCGAGATTTCGGCAGTTTAACCATCAGAGGGTTGCTGGCAGATCTTGTGCGACCTGTAGGAATATTTGGGGGACAGAGCACAGAGAGAGCTGGGGGTGCAAGGCCGGAGAGGAGTCGGTAGAAGACAGAAAGACCACCTACCTGCCTGCGGTGAGTGAGTGAAAGGCCCTCAGAGATAGCTTCATCGCGGGAGATTCCAATAATTCTGAAAGCTTTGGTTTCAACAGCGTGAAGCCGAGCTAGGTGTGAGGCAGGAGCACCGGCCCATAGGGGAGAACAGTATTCCATTGAGCTGCGGATGAAAGCCTTGTATGTGGTGAGGAGCTCAGGTGTGCCAAGGAAGGACTTCGCACGACGGAGGATGCCCAGTCGGCGACTGGCTTTGGAGGCCAGCTTGGAAATGTGGTTTTCCCAAGAAAGATCATGGCAGATAGTGAGACCCAAAATCTTGAGCGACAGAACTTCTTGGAGAGGATTGTTGAGAAAGTAGATGGGAGGGTTGTTCAGTCGATCTTTTCGGAGAGACATAGTAAGAGTGTGAGATTTGTCAGGATTGAAAGACATGTTCCACTTGTTTGACCAGTCTGTGATTTTGTCCAGGTCTTCAGAGAGTGAGGAGGCAGCAGACTGCCGATCTGAGGGAAGAGGAATGGAGCGGTAGAGAGTGGAGTCATCAGCAAAGAGATAGAGAGGATTTTCGAGAGAGTCAGAGAGATCATTGATGAAGACCAGAAAAAGCACGGGGCCCAGAACACTGCCTTGGGGAACTCCAGCCTGAACAGGAAGAGGAGATGAGAGAAACCCATTCAGGGCCACACGTTGACGACGACTAGAGAAGAAGTCCGCCAGCCATGCGTGGAGATTTCCATGGATACCAAAGGAGGAGAGTTTGGTGAGCAGAGCGGGGTGCCAGACCGTGTCGAAGGCACGTGATATGTCGAGGGAGACAGCTCTAATTTCCTGTTTGGCATTGAGGACCTCCATCCATTGTTGAGACAGCAGAAGCAGCATGTCCAGAGTAGAGTGACCTGGTCTGAAACCAAATTGATGATCAGAGATCAAGCCATTGGAGAAGAGGAAAGATTTCATATCCGAAGCAATGATGGATTCCATGACTTTGCTGATAATTGGGAGAAGGCTGATTGGTCTGTAGTTGCTAGGATCTGTTTTTGCACCTTTTTTGTGCAAAGCGGTGATTTTGGCTGATTTCCAAGCAGATGGCAGTTGACCTTGAGCAAAAGAGAGGGTGAAGAGAACAGAGAGAGGGTGAGATAGAGCAGCAGAGCAGGATTTTAGGACCCGTGGGCTGATGCCGTCGGGTCCAGTTGCAGAATCAGAGTCGAGGGTTGACAGAAACTTTTCCACCTTGTCAGGAGGAAAGGACACGGAGTCCAGGAGCAGCAGGGTACGACTGGGTATGGTGGGTACAGAGAGGGATGGGTTTGGGACACAAGATTTAGAGGCAAACACAGAGTTGAGGCATTCAGCTTTTTCACATGCGGAGTCAGCTGTGTAGCCGTTTGAGGTAAGGGAGGGGATGGAGGGGGAACAAACCCCAGAAACGGATTTGACCAGACGCCACCAGGATTTGGAAGAGGGAGACAGATAAGAGAGTTCGGTCTTGAGAACGGAGAGATATTGTTTCCTGGCTCTCCTGAGGGTGGACACACACTTGTTTCGGGCTTTGTGAAAGGAAATGAGATTTCCTTCCGTTGGATTTGCTTTCCAGGAGACGAAGGCAAGTTGTTTCTGGGCAACAGCCTCACCACAAGATTCCGTGTTCGAATTATCGAACACGGGTTAATCGAATTCAGCACCCCCTAATTATGTTAAAAAGTGAAGTTCCCAACTTTTACCAAAAAATGCACCTAGAAGCTTATACATGGCCTTTTTACATAAATCCGTCTAATCTATTAATGGCATCTTCGCCAATGCAGTCGTGCATATCATTTCCTGCTCAAACACTGGAATATTCTGGTGTGGTATCACTTGTGTGGTACACAACAAATCGGAGCTCGCTTAAATTGTCGTGTCTCTCCGGCAATGATGCAAAGTCAATATTAACAAGCGTTACGCCTAGGTCCCTCGTCCGGGAAATGATGTGAGTTGACAAAGTGAAAGACGCAGAAAACATGCTATGATATGATATTTCGCTCACAAGGTTCAGACATACATGGAGACGGCCATCTTGGATTATGACGGGGCGACCCAATTTTCAATAGCGTTCTTCCTTATGCCTAGATACACCCACACACCAGATTAGAAGTTAGTACTTCGCTTATTTTTCAAGATATTTCGTTCATAGGGTTCAGACATATATATGGTGACGGCCATCTTGTATTTTGACGTGGCGACCAAATTTTCAATAGCGTTCTTCCTTATGCCTAGCTACACCCACACACCAAATTAGAAGTTAGTAGTTCGTTTATTTTTCAAGATATTTCGCTCACAAGTTTCAGACATATATATGGTGACGGCCATCTTGGATTTTGACGTGGCGACCCAATTTTCAATAGCGATCTTCCTTATGCCTAGATACATCCACACACCAGATGAGAAGTTGGTACTTCACTTATTTTTCAAGATATTCCGCTCACAAGGTTCAGACATACATGGCGTCAGACATACATGGCGGCGGCCATCTTGGATTTTGACGTGGGTTGCACCCACACACCAAATTAGAATTCGGTCCTTCGCTTACACACACACGCACGCACGTACGCACGCATGCACGGACGCACCGACGGACACACGGACGGAGGGGAAAACCATAGTACCCCTTTCGCTCTGCGGTGCGACGGGGGACAAAAAAACGTTTGCAGGTCCTGCCTCTCTTCACCCCACCCAGCGTTGAGGGGAACTGATCCGAAAGGCTTGTGGAATAAACCCCACCCTAAACGGATGGATGGATGGATGGAGACTGCATTTGGATCCCGGCTCCTTTTATAGTAGATAGCTAATGAATGTGTAAATACGTTCACATATTTTTGTGAACGTATACGTGTATAAAAAAATAATTCTGTGAGCACGGTCACAGCCTAACTTTACTGTTTCAAACATTATGCAGGTTCTTCCACAAGTAGTATGCATGAGAACCCACAACGCTACATGCCCAATCAGCCACCTCTAACCGGTTGGGTATCCATTTCCACCACCACCTCCTTTCCAGTGTTCTGTTATGTCCTTGTCCGTTCTGTGTTCTAGGTCCTCCATGAGCCTAGACTCTGTGTACAAAAAACAACATGGCAGAAAAAGTATTACTGTAGTTTGCAAAAATATGATAAATGATGTAGGCCTACCAGTAAATGAAAGAACCAAAATATAAACCAGCTTCATAGTATTTATATGAAAGCTGCAAAAGCTCCCCTGGTAAACTGTAATTTCAACAATTTCCATGGACCTTATCCTTGATGAACTTGGTACACGATGATGGTTGCCCATAGACGCCGAACACAGCAAAATATGAAGTGCTTATATTTGTTTCTTTGTTCATTAAATCTGTACTGTCGACACACAACCACTCACAAGAACAAACTTGTACATTATATTGTTGTAAATCGAGATAACCCTGAATGAAGGGCGAAAAATAGTACAAGAAAGCACAATGAAAGAAAATAATGATGTAAAGTCCTATCCATCTGAAGATTTCAAATTTTCCAAGTGCATTTAGCCACGGCTCTGCTGCCCTCTCTTTCTCTTCGCAACATAAACAGCATTCATTTACAACATGGATTGTCTGCTGTGAATAAAATGTTATATTTATCTCTTTTTAAAAAAATATACAGTCACGTGAAAAAGTAAGTACACCCAATGTAAAGTTTTGACTTTTTCAACATATTTCAACATACAGCTATTTGATCTTCATTTCAACAATATTGAAAGATAAAGGTAATATAATATAACAAATATCATGAAACATTTACATTTTGTAGTCCATTGTTTAATTTAAATAAACATAAATGCAAATTTCGCATGTGGAAAAAGTAAGTACACCCTTGGCTCCAATCGGTGGTATTGCCCCCTTTGGCAGAAGCAACCTCAAGTAGGCGTTTCTTATAACTGTCTACCAGTCTCTGACATCGACTGGGAGAAATTGTTGCCCACTCCTCCATGCAGAATTCTTTCAGCTGTGCGATGTTTGAGGGGTTTCTTGCATGCACAGCTCGTTTCAAATCCCCCCCACAACATCTCGATGGGATTTAGATCCGGGCTTTGACTTGGCCATTCCAGAACCCTCCATTTCTTTCTTTTCAGCCATTCCTTGGTGGATTTACTGGTATGTTTAGGGTCATTGTCATGTTGCAAGGTCCACCTTCGGTTGAGCTTCAAATTTCCGACAGATGGCCTCACATTATCCTCAAGCACCCTCTGGTACAATGAAGAATTCATCGCGGATCCTATGATGGTGAGCTGCCCAGGCCCTGATGCAGCAGAGCTGCCCCAAACCATTATATTTCCACCACCATGCTTTACAGTTGGTATCAGGTTCTTGTGGTCAAATGCTGTCTTTGGTTTCGCCAAACATGTCTTCTGGTACTGTGGCCAAATAGCTCTACCTTTACTCATCTGTCCAGAGCACATTGCTCCAAAAGTGCTGGTCTTTGCCGAGATGTTCATTGGCAAACTTTAGTCTTGCCCTGATGTTCTTTCTGGACAGCAACGGTTTCCTCCTGGCACACCTCCCATGTAGATCAAATTTGTGCAGCCTCTTTCTAATGGTAGACACGTGCACTTTGACATCAACAGTGGCAAGAGCTACCTGTAGGTCCCGTGATGACATTCTGGGGTTCTTAGAGACTTCTTTCAGCATCTTGCGGTCTGCTCTCAGGCTGAACTTGCTGGGACGGCCTGGCCTGAACAAGTTGGCAGTTGTTTGGAATCTTCTCCACTTGTAAATGATCTTCCGGACAGTCGAATGATTGATTTCAATTTGTTTGGAGATTTTTGAATCCCTTCCCAGACTCGTAGGCATCTATAACCTTCTTTCTGAAGGCCTCAGAGAGCTCTTTTGATCTAGGCATGGTGACGCCACATACTTCATCAACAAAGAGCAAACCAAACTAAATGTCTGAGGTTTGAATAAGACAGGTTCCTCCAAGATCCTCTCCAACGATGTTCTAATCATTTGCACATGAGCTGGTGCACCTGATTCTAATTTTAGGTATTTGCAGTAGTGATAAATGTAAGGGTGTACTTACTTTTTCCACATGCAAAATTTGCATTTATGTTTATTTAAATTATACAATGGACTACAAAATGTAAATGTTTCATGATATTTGTTATATTATATCACCTTTATCTATCAATATTGTTGAAATGAAGATCAAATAGCTGTGTGTTGAAATATGTTGAAAGTCAAAACTTTACAAGGGGTGTACTTACTTTTTCACGTGACTGTAAGAATCGCTTTAAAAAACAATTTTAAACCCTTGTATCCGGATTCATATCTTCACCAAAATTGAATCGATTCTTCCTTGTCAGACACCCAACCGGTCCACCAAGTTTCGTCAGAATACATCCACAACTTTTTGAGATATCCTGCTATGTATCGTTTTTGGACCCATCTCCCAAAGGTGAAGAATCACTTTAAAAATTCTACTCATCGGATCCGAATCCGGATTTTCACCAAAATCTAATCATTTCGTCCTTGTCACATACCCAATCCCTGCACTAAATTTCATCCGAATTCGTCCACAACTTTTTGAGATATCCTGTTCACAAACAGACAGACGAACAAGAGTGAAAACATAACCTCCATCCACCTTTTGTGGTGGAGGTAATAATGAAAAGTTGTAAGAGATGTTAGGATTGGCACATTGGCACCTCACAGAATTAATAAGCACTTTTCATTCACATGGACGACCTGGCGCTAACAACTTTTCAATCTTTTCCGCTTCTATCTTATGTCTACTTTTCCTCTTCTATCCCCTCTTCCTTTTCTTTTTCCTGTTTCCTTTTTCTCTCCTGTGCTCTCACTTTCCTTTTTTGTTTAGTACATTTTTCATTTCTCCTTTCTGTCCTTTTTTTTTTCTTCTTCTTTGTATTGCTATTATTCTCACTTTTATCCCACTCAAAGCCTCATTGTCAACCCCTAAAGCTTGACCCCATCGCCCCATTTATTGGGACATCAAAATGAGCCATTCTGACCCCACCTGCACCATGATGGAACATTGAGACATGGGCCTCAGTTGCTCGCACACTATTTGAGCACCCCTCCCCCCTTCCTCCCCCACACCCTACCCTTCCTCCCCCACACCCTCCCCTTCCTCCCCAACACCCCCTCGCTCCCCCAGACCCCCGCTTCCTCCACCACCCCCCCCCGCTTCCTCCACCACCCCCCCCCCCCCCCCACTCCCACCAAACAGTTTTTCTCCCTCTTTTGCTACAATGAAGATTTAATTCCAGAAACGTCAGCTTCGCTTTGCTTCCGATGTTAGATAGCATACTCAACGCTCTGTTGATTCCATCCATTACTCTACTTGTCCACCAAGGCAGAATGACGCTAACCTTCACAAATAAGACTCGTTTTCCATTATGGACAGGAAAATGGTTTAACAATGACCAATCATCAACAACTGAAACAAATCAATAATGCTAGTGTTCAATGGCAGTCAGCAACCACAAAATCAACAAAACGACAATGTCGGGGTTGACAGAATGATCGAGCTTGAAAGTTAGCTTTCTGGTAGATTTTAAAGATCACGTCATGTTTGAATGTGATGCTCACAATAATGAAGCAAGCATCAGATACAAAATACTTTATGGTATTCGTCCTCCGCTCCTCAGACAGGGTCTCCATCCGGCCAAACATCTGCTCACGCACTTGTGTACGTGGTATTTCAAAAACCGTTGAACAATTAGCTTTCATATTGCAGATATCTATGCCACATGACATTATCTTAACCTGATTAGATCACGGCTGTGATTGGCTGAATTATGTTGTCATGGCAACCATCTCGGCAAATTGGTGTGTGTACGGACAATCCGAATCTGTCCACAAGTTTTTGAGATATCATGCTATTGTTATGAATTTTGGGGTAGTGATATATAGATTCAGGTAGATCTGCATAGGTAGGTGCTCCGATGATCGTGGGTAGAAAGAACCAGTTCAATGTACATGTCAGGGACCTGTTTAGCCGAATGTCGGGCAAGTGTATCTCCGTGGTCATACGAGGATGGCCCTTGTGTTAACTAGTTTAGGGATTATGTTAACTAGCAACGGTACCCGCCCTAAGGGCAGGGCTTCAATTGGGAGGCCCAAATGAAAAGGGAAAATATCAGAAATTTAAGTTTTTTTTATTTTAAACGATTTATATAAACATCCATTAAATCATATCACACGCAAATCATAAAAATCTAAACAGTATCTTTAGAATTTCAATAAAAGCCACATCACTGTTCATATCGGTAAATATTATTCCATCGTGTTTCAAATCGTGATTTCAACAGTTGATATCACGATTTGAAACACGATGGAATAATATTTACCGATATGAACAGTGATGTGGTTTTTTTATTGAAATTCTAAAAATACTGTTTAGATTTTGATGATTTGCGTGTGATATTTAACGGATGTTTATATAAATCGCGCCTCCAAATGAAGCCCCGCCCCTATGGCGGGTACCGTTGCTCGTCATATATAATGGCGATACAACAATTTTTACAGCTTTGCTTTGAAGAACGGGAATGAAGGGGGAGGAGCGTGTTAACATGTCTGGTTGAAGGCTTTGGGCTGTGAGGGGGTTTGAAGCCAGATTTTAATCTTACAGCCGCCATATTGGTGCTCACCGTCACTTCGATGCGAAGCGAAAGATGCCTCAGAGCTGTCACATTCGCAATCGCTATGTCGTATGTACTCCCGATACGTGTTTCCTTCATTGTAAAAACTACCAAATCAACAGTTAAAAGGATTTTGAGCCGATAGCTGTTACGGCCTTGGCAAGATCGATGGAGACAGCGATCTATTAGCGTATACACCGCCCAAATAGCTATGTGGAATTCTCTCATGTAAAGATTAAACGTCGTTTGAACTTTGGCCGAGGTCATTATTTACTTTTAATGATGTTTATATACAAATCGAAAATAAGATCATTGGTTTTGGGTCGTCCTTTCCGCATATCTCGTGGGATTGTGAGTTGGAGAGACGGCCGTGATTGCGGGGAGGGGGTTGGAATTCTCTCAAGCAGGGATTCAACCCGTGTCCTTATAAAAGGTCTTTGTCCGAGGTCACCGAGTCCGATCGGTGCAGCCGTTTGTGCGGCACCCGGGAAAACAACACAGTCACAATGAAAACATCGTCACAATGAACGTTATACGAATGCGAATGTTATGCGGGAGTCCAAACCTGAGAATGCTGGAGACCAAAGCTGACATTGGAAAATACTAAATAGCCTATTTTACTCCTGGAGATCCCAGGATTACCAACCCAAAATATCGTTGCGATTGGTTCAGCAGTTTTTGCGGTACCATCGAACGGACAGACAGACGGACAGACAGATGGACGGACACTTGGTGAATTATTGTAAGATTCCCCTGTTCGTAAAACCTCAGCGATTTATCTCATTATCCTTTTTGGCACCGCATGTAGACACTAGTTGGGAATCTATCGCCATTAGTACACAAATTAATTATTACCAACAAAAAAAAAAAAACCGGCAGCCCAAAGGAAGCAGTGTCAACCATTACACCACCTTGGAAAGCACACATCGTGCAGGCAGGCTAAAGACACGCACGGGAACCGTGATTGGTCAAGGACTAATCAGGAGGCAACTCGCTATTGGACGGGAGTCGACCAACCAAAGGAAGTGGGGTAAGAAGGAACCAGCTGATTGGTGGGGAGGAAGGCATGTAAGAAGAATCACGCGGATTGGTCGGTGTGGCCGACGACGTCAGGAGTACTGCACGCTGATAATTAGAGGGCTAAGCCGGTGGTGATGGCTGGCAGGGATTGGAGGAGAAGGACGGATGCCTTCTTGGCGCGCACAGAGCCACATCCGGACTTCGCACACAGGGCCGACGCCATTCCTGACAAGATACCACCAGTGATGGGAGCTAAGTGCAATAAATCACACACCATTCCTTTCCACGTTATTTTATCCATGTGTCTGTGTTTAGGTCTGGTGTGAGGGATCCCAATTTAGGAATTTAGTTTATCGCGCTTTGTCCCGGCATTCCGTTATAATAAATCCTTTGTTATTTTCCATGTACATTTTAAACCCAGTCATTGGTTTGAGTTATTTTCACAGGTTTGAGGACTGCGGTGGGATCCGTGAAGGTAAGCTCTTCAACCTACTCCCCTCCTCTTTCTTTCTCCGCGCATATATATAGAAATCCGCATTTGAGGATCGCCTTTGGAGTTTGAAAGCTCGCTATTGGCTATCCGTGATTTCCCCGGTATTAACCAAAGGGGAGTCACACGACACTATATATAGTATTTATCCCCATCACTCAATGGTGAAGAATCACTAAAAATTTATCGTATCCCGATCCGGATCTTCACCAAAATCTAATCATTTCATCTTTGTCATACACCCAACCTGTCCACCAAATTTCATCCGAATCAATCCACAATTTTTGAGGTACCCTGCTCACAGACAAACAAACAAACAGACAGGTAGACAGGGGTGAAAACATAACACAGAAAACAGACAACATTCGGTGGCGGAGGTAACACGCATTTCTCAAAAAACATAGCTCATTTATGGCAGGAAGAGTAACAATAATATAGCTCATCAGCTGCAAATGTACCTGGTCTCAACAGATCCCAAAAGATATGCGGAGGCAATTTCATAAGTAAAAAAGAAAAAGAGCAGAGATTGCAAACCCTTGCCAGGATGCAAAGTTTTTCGGTTTTTCCAAGATGGCGGCCGAACCACGTGACCGATGACGTCATCATATATTTTTTTTCCTCCACCAGTTTATGCCGACATGGCGCTCAATAAATTTCATCTTGATTGGATGAAGTTTTGTACTTGTTGAATTATGACGTCATAATGGAGGTACCTATGACATCATCATTAACATATTTTATTCTTCATGGAGAGTTCTTTACAATGAGCCATGTCTCAATTTTTTCTATTGAGCGCTTTCTGAGATAGAGGTGCAAAGTTTTTCGATTTTTCCAAGATGGCGGCCGAACCACAAGACCTATAACCTCATAATTGTCATTAAAAAATTCTACAGGTGGAGTTGCACCTATGGTGAAAATTTCCTGTCAATCGGACCAACAGTTGCAGAGAAAATCACATTTATTCTGTACGGACAAACAAACAGACTCAAATGCAATACCCTCTCCTGTGGCGAGGGTAGTTAAGTTTGGGTAAGATTCCCATTCCCCCCCCCCCCCCCCCCTTGTTCCGAGTCACACTTCCTCAGTTCTGATCAGTCATTCAGTATCCTGAACATCCGCACAAGAGGGTAGAGAAGCAGTAATTTCAAATGAAAAAAAATGTTCAGTATACCAAACATAAGAACCAATGAGGATGTGTGTGTTGATAGATGATAATTAACATGCGTGCATGCACACCCTCAGGTACAAAAAAAATAAAATAAGGCATTGCTAATTGAAGTATCAATATCCAGCAATGTTGGCCTAAAAAACGCAGAAAGCAAGAAAATGACCAAACACCAAGATTTCAAAAATGAAGTGAAAAGATCTTGGAAGCTGAAAAGTGCAGAAATTGTACTAGTGATAACTGGAGCAATGGGAATGATGGATGAACCTTAGAGATCTTAAAAACCGTCCGTGGGAAAATTACTGCAGAAAAACTACAGTTGGAGGCTATCGCCGGGACCTGATGACGATCCTGAAAAGAGCCATGTGAATAAAGGTGAGAACAAGAAAAGTTCACAACTCTGTCCACGAATCGTGACCCTCACCCCACAACACCCCCCCCCCTACCCCTCACCGAAACGAAAGTGGATACTTTGAGAAACTGGAAGGTTCTGTACACCTTCCGCAACCCACATGTGGAGAGAAAAATCAACACACAAACATCTGGTAGGCAGGGGTGGTTGTTTGGCGACAGGGGATCTTGTCCCATCTTACTCTACTTAGGTGCAAGCCATCCATGAAGCCCAGGAAGGTGTAGGCTGCCACATGGAACAATAGCTCCGTTTGATAGCATGCTCGCTTCTCAATCTTTCATCCTGATATTTGTTTTGTTTCCCTGTCCAACGAACCTGCAATCCTGCTGCCATGCCACAAAGGGATGTTGCTGTTGTTGTTCTCCCCTTCTCTTTATAAGGGGTATGGTCCAATGGCACCAAGCTCCATCCCCTGCTTTGCCCACAATATTCCTCCACACTCCCCCCTATCCTCAGCCCACTCTCCAACCTCCAACCACCCCCACCTTACATATGTCCCTCTTCACACAATTTTCCCCTCTCAACCGCCGTCTACCTCTTTTCTTCCTACCTTGCACCCTCAACCTATCCGCTGTCATTCTCTCTTCCCCATCCGCATCAAATGTTCAGCCAATCTCAGCCTGCATTTCACCAATCTCCACGTCAAGGTAATCCCTCAGTTCATCCATTCTCCTTCTATCCACCCTCTTCACTCCTGAAATCCTCCTGATACAGTTGTTCTCACAAACCTGCAGGCTCTGTTGTCATCTCTCTGTCAGTGCCACCATCTCCAGACCGTAGAATTAGGGCGGCGTTACACAAGACATCAGAACCTTTCCTTTCAATCTCCTTGAAATCTTTCTGCCATTATGCCCTCCACCCTCCTCCATGCATTTGCACCCACCTGAATCCTCATCCTCACCTCCGTCTCAGGCTTACTTACCATCCCCGGGCACTGTCCCCCAGGTACTCAAACCTATTTCCTTGTCCGATCTCCTTCCCCTCCAACCTGATATTCATTTATTTTCTCTGCTGCCAAACCCCACATCACCTCAATCTTCTCCATGCTCATTTTCATCTCATGTTTCACAAATGCCTCCTTCCACTCCCCCAGTACTTTCTGCATCTCCAACCAACTCTCCGCCACAACAGCCAGATCGTCCGCATACAATATCCTCCCCAGAATATCTTTCATGTTTACCTTCCTGCTTACCAGCTCCATCACCATGATAAACAGGATTAGGCTGAGAGCATTTCCTTGCTTCAAACTGATGTTCACACGGAACTCCTCCGATATCCCAAGACCAATCAAAACTCTTCCCTTCGTTCCCTTGTACATTCCTTTCCACCACCCTATACTTCTGCTTCCGTTACACTCCCATGCATCTCAGTGTTGCCATCGCCATCTCTCTCAGGACAGTGTTGCACCTTCAACCTCTTCTCCACCAGCTGTCTCAGCACGAACATCCCATCTGTCGTTCCCCTACCCATTCTAAACCCCTGCTACTCTTCTACAATCTCCTTCCCCACACACTTCCTTATCCTCCCGTCCAGTACCCTCTCCAGTACCTTCATGTCATGGCTATGGAGTGTAATGCCCCTGTACTTCCCCGAATCTTAAACATCTCCCTTCCATCTCGGCACAATTAACCCTGTCCTCCCTCAATCCTCCTAGGTGCTGCATTATAAAGCATGTCATCCTTTGAAGAGAGTCTCAAAACCAGTTTTCCCATATATATTTAGGTTGTGGATGTCAGTATTTCCACGCTCCTGAATAAAATAGGGGATTGCATACAGGTGTGCAGGTGGGCTACATTTTCTACTTCGGGATTATAAATTGCATACACAAGTCAATTTGAATCCCCCACATCAAAGCTGAGTCTACAGGTTCATCACTTAACCATCACAGACAGGGAGGTGGTCTCTCTGTCTTCCACTACCTCCTTTCTGGTGCTGCACCCTCTACTCTGTGCTTTGTCCTCCCCAACCACCCTCCCCCTCCAGGTGTCTGCAGGACACATGTGGTCTACTATCAACCCAACCCGCTTCTTTTCTCCAGGTTTGCAAGACAGATGTTTTCAAGACAGATCCCCCCCCCCCCCTGCCCCACAGCCCCACAGCCCACCTCTTTCCAAATTTCCAGTTTTCCTTCCTGATAGTTTGCTTCTGCATCTATCTTTGGAACCTGCCAGGCTTGGTGTTAACAGCTGTCTGATCGTCCGAGACAACTGAAAATTGTGCTCCGACAAAAGTGTACCAGTTGTCAATTCATGGTGCAAGGTTCTGGGACAAGCCAATCAGTGGCCTAAAAACCTCCATGAATCGCAGACATACCGCCAGTAATTTCCATTGGACTTTAACATGGAAAGCAAAGCAGCAATCGTTAGCGAGCATAAGATCTCACCACAAAACACAACATAACTAGAACGGGCACTCGGTAGAGCGCATACCTTCGCCGCAGCTACTGTTCTGTACTTGGCATGGGAGTGTAGGGAACAGAACAGTGAACAGTTTGGTGCTGATTTCATGCAAATCGGATAAGAATTGACCGAGTTATGACAAACAAGATCGGGCATTGAATTCTGAACATTTTGGCATTAGTTGCATGCCAATTGGATAAAAATTGACCACGCTATGGTAAAAATACGATTTTGACCTTTTCGTGACCTTGACCTTGACCTTTGACCCGATTGCTCCCAAAATCTAATCAAATGTGTCCCGTATAATAACCAATCATCCCACCAAATTTCATGCAATTCGGCTGAATACTTTTTGAGTTATGCGAATAACATACACACACACACACACACACAGACATACAAATAAATACACAGCGATCAAAACATAACCTTCCGCTTTTGCGAAGGTAATGATATGCAGTTTATCACAAAGTAAGTTTCTGAGCACAGATTCAAAAACTTGTTCGCGGCATTATTTTAACCCAACCAATACAATCAGCCATTTGTGAGAAGGCATTTTCTGCTGTTAAGCACATCAATAATGACTGAAGATCATCTCGGACATCTAACATAATGGATCACTTGTGTATGTCCATGAATGGGACAAGTCTAGAAGCATAATATACAAAACGAGCTATGCAGAGATAGTCGACCAAAATGTGCATGCCTGGTGATGATCCAGCAGATGCAGATGGTCAGGGTGAAGAGGAGCTTCTTGACAAGCTTCTTCAACTTCTTGGCAAATGTGGATAACGGTCAAACTCGACTTACTGACTATTCAGTACCAAGCAGAATTACTGCATTTAATACCACCATCTCAAGTCAATCATGACCACAACCATGACCTTTTCTACCCCCAATAGCCATCCCCAAGCCCACCGTTTTCCAGGTGTCCAGTTTTTCCTTCCACTTACATGACTGAAAGTTTGTGGCTCTCTCAATATTGTTCAACCCCCGTCTCCTCCACTTACTCTCATTCTGGGCTGGCAGGAGGGCCTAGATGTACACACACTAGCCTCTAAAGTCTAAACTGTCTAGCCTGTGTTCAAATCCTGACCCCGCTATAAACTGTCATCCAGCTGTTTTACAGGTAGAGGTGATTCATCACTGTGTGCCGTCCCTCTGATTGACATTAAACTGTGTCATCTGCCGGCATTAGTTGATGGATGTTAATGATCCCATGGTGTCATTCATGAAGAGAAGGTGAGCTATCAACGGCACCATGACCAAATTCCAAAATCCTGTGCTAATGCCCTCAGCCAGTGAGGCTACCCCACATTCTTGTGCTGCATATGAAAGAATATGAATGCTGTCATTATGGGAGGGGAGGGGGGAGGGGGAGGGCAGGGGTGAGGGGGGGCAGGGGGGAGGGGCGGGGGGCAGGGGGAGTCAAGTCGGAAGTCATTGTCGTCAATTGAATGTCGCATTTATTTTTTATTCCCTGTCAAATGGCATTGGTCCCGCATTCCGAACCCGGAAGTCGGAAGTCATTGTCGTCAAATAAATGTTTCACTCTCTGTCACATGCCGTTGGTCCCATGTCAATCGGATGAAGTTGAAAAATTAACGTTACGAAGTTTCTCTGGGACGTACTGATTCCGAATATGAAGTTGAAAAATTAACGTTCCGAAATACGCTGATGACGTCATAATTTTAAAACGCGAAGTTTTTTTAATTTTCAGGTGTACTGTAGTTGCTCTGAGACGTACTGATTCCGAATATGCCTTTGGTTTTGCTCTGCGATGAGTAGTTCTCGAGTTATAAGAGGACAAACAAACAAACATACTTTACTGCTTTATATAAATAGATATATATATATATATATATATATATACACACACACACACACTGTTTGTCGAGGTGATATGTTCGTTGTAAATGTTGAAAAAGGTGACAAGTAATAATTGTAGTTCAACTTTTCAACTTTAAGTCGTGTGGAAAGAACCTGAGAGTTTGCGAAATTTGTGCTTATTCCCGGAAAATGAACTATCTCGCGTTAACGAGCAATTTCTAGCACCATCTGGTTGTAGAACCACCTGATAATTATGAGCAATTGATGGAGGGAACGGCTTCTGCAAATGTTCCTGAATCGAGTGTTTATCGGTGATAAAGGAGAGAGACAGGAGAGAGCAGGCGAAGAAGAGGAGCCAGTCAACGGTCATCATTTGCCTTTACATATTCAGTGCTGAGCAAAATAAACGCAAGCCTGGCCTGCACCCACCTGCCGGATGCACATCGACCGATCTAAGAACATTGGCTTTTGACGTTTACCCAGGACGCGCTACGCTCACAGGAGCAAGTCACACTGTAGGAAAGCAGGTAACGCAACACAAGCCCAACTGTATTTCCAAATTGCTTTGCAATAATCATCACCAACCTATAATAATCTCTAAAGGGAAGCACTCGGCATGGCATGCAAATGTAAAAGATAGCATTGCAAAGCATGGATCTAAATGGATCGAAAGGCAAACACAGGAGCGAGTACAATGGCAGCATCTGTCTCGAAAAAGCAAACAAGACACTTGCTATCATCAGACAACCTCCGTTGTCCTTGCAGTGGAAAAGCCGCAATCATCGAAACAAAGTAACAGCATGGTAAGAATTTTTTTTTTTTAAGCTTCTATGGTTATGGTCAAGGATCATTGGAAGCCGTTGCACGGAATAGTGTAAAACTGGACGGGCTAGTTTTAATGTCGCGGCACCAGCACGAGGTTCCACCACAAGGCATGGCATTACCTGTGTTGGCCGTACACCCTGTACCCACCCATCATACGCCCGCAAGCTCGCATTTCACTTCACCCCGGTTTGGCTGTCACGTCCACAGACGATCCTCCCTCATGGATTGAAACTGAATTTCAAACTTGACGTCATCCTCATGCAGCGCAACCACCTTTATCAGTCTGCGGCAGGTGTTCAACATGGACGGTCAATGTCTGACAAATTCAATAAAAGGACTTTGCTTCGAGTGATGCAAACACGATCTCACTGTAAACATACGCAATGCCACAGCAGCTGTTAATCATTATATTTAAACGCAGACCTACTTTGTGCGTCGCTTGAGATCCGCGCTGCCCATATATAACCAACCCTACAAAAAAACATTCCAGCCCTATGTAAGATCAGAGAGAGAAATTATCTGATTAAAGTTGAGGAAAAGCTAATTGTTGCATTTTGGGCAATGGTTGTGGTGGTGGTAGTTGTTGTGGTAGTTGTTGTGGTGGTTGTTGTTGTTCAGCCCTGGACAGTTCTCTCTAACAAGCCCGCGCCATGGAGATAGCCGATCTCCCAGGAACGACCCAGGTCTCCCACTTCAAGGATGGCGTACCTCCACCTTCACCTTCACGAAGTCAGACCAATGGCAGAGCTAAAGAAGTAGTGAGAGGAGAGAGAGCAAAAAAGAGACAGAGACAAGAGGGAAAGGGCCACTTTATGGGGATCGATTGGCATTCTGATCATGACCGCACTTGCTCTGATGAATCTGGGCAGAGGGGAGGAATGGGGAAGGTTTGGCCCCCACTCGCATTAGGGGGTATAACCACTGGAAAGAGGCATCCCCGATAGTTGTGTACAATGATCGCCATTTTCCATTCTGATGTACCATACTCTGTGTTCCAGAGCGTCGGTGCTGCCGAAGCACTTTCTTGGCGTGGGTTATACTGGGTGGTTTGCCATTGCCTTCCCTGCAATAGTTAGGGAGGTAACTTGCAATTTTGTCATGGTGCCGGTGATAGCTCGCCTACGCTCCACGAAAGATGTTTAACGGCCACCAACTAATGCCAGCATAGGGGATGTCCAGTGGAACGTCCATCCGAAGGATGGCACACATTGATGAATCACCTGTACCTGTGAACCAACATGATGACAGATTATAGCTGGGTTGGGATTCGAACCCAGGCTAGACAGCTTAGAGAACGGACAGACACACAGGCAGACAAGCACGCATGCACATAGACACAGGCATACACACAGACAGACAGAGACATACACACAGACAGACACACACAGACAGAGACACACACAGACAAAGACACACACAGACAAAGACACACACAGGCAGACAGACAGAGACACACACACAGGCAGATAGACAGACACACACACACACAGGCAGACAGGGAAACACACATCACACACACAGGCAGACAGGAAAACACACATCACACACACACAGGCAGATAGACAGACACACACACACACACACACACAGGCAGACAGGGAAACACACATCACACACACACAGGCAGACAGGGAAACACACACACACACACAGGCAGACAGGGAAACACACACACACACACACACACACACACACACACACACACACACACACAGAGAGAGAGACACACACACACACACACACACACACACACACACACACACACACACAGGCAGATAGACACACAGGCGCGCGCACACACACACACACACACACACACACACACACACACACACACACACACACACACACACACACACACTGAACTGTATGCAATAGGCCATTAATGATAAAGATTACGCTCCACAAAACGAGGGGGTCACCTTGGGGTCCACCCCCAAACTCTCCTACCCCCTCCCCCTTCCCCCTCACTCCGGTGTAACCACAAGCACTCGGGTAGGCCCATCGATCCCGCCACTCGTTCAATGGGATGAACCCGCGCCACAAGGCACGGACGTGCTTAGCCTGGGAATGATGCCGATGGACCCGAGGGACCACCAGGAAGAGCGGCCTCACTCCTTATCGACCGGGACGCCATGCGGTCGTGTTCCTGGATCGGAAATCCTCATTGAAAAGTACAAACTTCGATTTTAAGATCGATTACCATGAAAAGGTTCAACTGAACTGGAAAAGCGCGTGAGGCCACAAAGTCGCGTCTCCAAGACCACAATGACCGTCGTCGTGGCCGGGAGGAACCCCAGGGTGTTTGACCGTGTTTACCTGAGTGGCGGAGGTGATCACACTCAATCCCACACGCTTTTACCGAACGAAGCGACCGAGCACGACGAAGCCGAAAATGAGGATCGATGCATTGTGGACAGAACCTCCCCACTGTGTTTAGCCTATAACAGGATCTGTACGGGTCTCAAACGATCACAGGAGAAGGCGATGAATGAGGCACGCGCGGGCTTACCGCGGACGGCCAAGCCGCCAGGACGGGCCGGACTTGTGGCGCCTTTTCACTCAACCGAAGCTCCCTCCCCGAGCGCATGCCCAGTCACACGGCACTGGCACAGGCAGCGTGCGACGTCCGTGCGCGCGTAACGCGAAGACAGCGAGTCCGTTCGCACTTCGCACATCGAATCTCGTTCGTTTCGTCACCACGTCCGCAGACGCAGCGCGTGACTCGATCAAAATCTTCATTGAGGAGCCTCTCACGCGAAAGGCTTTCCCCGCCCCCGCGCGCTTCTCATTGGAAGAAGCGGCGTCGGAGGAGGAGCGTATTCATCTTACCCCGAAGCTCATTGGACCGTTGCAAAGCCGATAACGTGACGTCACTACAAGCGAATGCCAAGGCCAAATCAATGCCAAGGGCGTGACAACCGAGAATATTATGATCACAAAAGTGACGAGAAGTTCAAAGCATTGACAAACGCAAGGTAAAATTCCGAACCGCGTCAGCATGTTGTGTGTGAAGACGGCAGGTGTCTCTCTGATAAGGTGCGACTTAAATAGCTCACGCTCGTGCTGGGAAAAGGTGATACTTTTATTAAACGTCAAATTTCCTGTGTAAATATTAATTTACACGTACAAAGAAAATAACTAACCTAGATGCTGCAGAAGGGCATACGGTGATACGGGTCCATCATGCCTGTGCTATATTCACACTGATCCCTCTTACGTCTTAGTCAGGTTCACCATGTTTTTTCGTTCAAAAATTTTGGAGATTCGCAAAACGATACATTTTTGGAATATTCAGAGCATGAGGAATCCAAGTCGAGCTTCCAGGGAAGCAGAACTCAACTGAACTGACTGGACAACTTTAAAGTAGGTCGGGTCTCACATGCCAAGTTTGATGAAAATCCATAAATATTTGTGGACGTTAAAGTCAACGTCGTTTCGGAGCTGAAAACAATATGGCGGCCTATGGCGGCCATTGGAATGCGATCGCAACCTACCTTGTGTGGTAAGGGTTAAACATTCTAACTTTGATCAAAATCTGTTAATATTTGTGGACGCTAGAGTGTTAACGTCGTTTTCATGACCAAAAACAAAATGGTCGCCTACGTCCGCCATTTTTCAACGGATCGGGCTGAAATGTAATACCAACCTGGTCCTTGGGGTAAGGATGCTGCATGTCAAGTTTGATCAGAATCGGTTGATATTTGTGGACGCTGGAGTGTTAACGTCGAAAAGTTAACGGACGACAGACGACGGACACTGGAGGGTTGGTTCAGTATGTGATGAACTCAACTGGACAAATTAATGTTGGCATTTGCGGAGACACTTTTGCGAAAATGACACTCAGGACAGTGATGATGATCTGTAAAAGCATATTCCTGAATGGTATAGACCTAGTAGATCCTGTGTATAGGACTTATAGTTCAATCTGATACTAACAAGGCTGCTTTATTGCTTTATAAACCCATACCTATAACTTCAAAGGATTTGCAATATCATGTATTATGTAATACAGTTATATTGTGGCGGACACGATGGCTCGCTGGCGCGGTGACATCATTCCATGCACCAAGAGGGTGTCGGCCACGCCCGAGGGGTAGGCGTGGCCTCGGGATATACACGGGGCGCGCAGCCCCGAGCACTTCAGTGCTATAGTTGAGCTTTGTAATAAAGACTCTTTTTGGTTACCCGCGTTGTTGCTTATCTTCTTGGCAAACAAGTCGTGCGCATAGCACCGCACTTCACTGGTGACCTCGACGCTGGTTCAGCCGCCGCTGACCAACAGAACGCGCCAATGTCAAACAACGCGGTCGCGGTGAAGCTCCCTGAGTTTTGGGAAGCTCAGGCCGAGGTATGGTTGGTGCAGGCCGAGGCACAGTTCCAACTTCGAGGCGTAACGGCGGATGAGACGCGTTATTACCACGTCATCGCCGCCCTCGGGCCCGGCACAGCCGCCCGAGTCGTGTCCGTCCTGCGGAACCCACCAGCCGACCACAGGTACGAGGCACTCAAGCGTCTCCTCATCGCCACGTTCGGCCTCACGGAGTGCGAACGGGCCGACCGCCTCCTGGACCTTCCCGAACTCGGCGACACATGACCATCGGTGCGGATGGATCACATGCTGTCGTTGCTGGGTGACAAAGCCCCGGATTTTTTATTCCGGGCGCTCTTTCTACGCCAGCTGCCGGCACAGGTACGCCTCGCGTTGGCCGGTTCCAAAATAAAGGAACCCCGCGCTCTGGCCGTCGAGGCCGACAAGTTTTTCACGGCTTGTGACACGCGGGCCAGAGTCGGTGCGGCCGTCGCGGGTCCCGAGGCTGATGCTGATGCACACCTCGTGGTTCCCGAGGCTGATGCCGATGCACACCGCGTGGCCGCCGCCATGCCCCGCCCACCACCACCGCGAAAACCGCGCCCTCCGCCTCCGCCGCAAACATGGTGCCGTTTCCACGCCAGGTTTGGCCACAAGGCTAGGAATTGTTGCCCGCCGTGCTCGTTTGGCAAGTCGGGAAACTACCAAGCCGGCGCTCGGTAGCGGCCCTGAGCGTCGGCCATTCCGGCAGCCTCCTTTTTGTCACGGACACCTTGTCCGGGCGTCGCTTCCTCTGTGACACGGGCGCACAGGTGAGCGTTATCCCCGCCTCCACGTCCGACAAGCGAACCGCGGGCCGGGGCCCCGCGTTGCTTGCAGCCAACGGTACACCCATACGCACATTCGGGAAGCGCTGCCTCTCCCTGCGGTTCAGAGGGCAACGCTTTCAATGGAAGTTCGTAACCGCCAGCATGCCCATGGCATTGCTCGGTGCAGATTTCCTATGTGCAAATGGGTTGTTGGTGGACGTGAAGAACAGACGCCTCGTCCAGGCCGAAACGTTCAGCTCGCTGGCTTGCACGCTGAGCAGTTCGTTGGGCAGCTCCCTGAGCGGCTCACCGAGCGGCTCGCCAAGCGGCTTGCTGAGCGGTTCGGTCCCGGCGAGGTTGGCCTGTACGCTTCCAGCAGCGGACAAGTTCACCCGCCTCCTCGCCAGCTTCCCGGCCCTCACGCGGCCCACCTTCTCGGCGGTGGCCGTCAAGCACGGGGTGGAGCATCACATCCCCACCGTCGGGCCACCGGTCTACGCCCGGGCACGCCGCCTCGAGCCGACAAAGCTTGCGGTGGCGAAGGCGGAGTTCGCTACGCTGGAGCGGCTGGGCATCGTACGGCGCTCCAAGAGTGCTTGGGCGTCGCCACTGCACATCGTGCCGAAGCCCGGCGGGGGATGGCGGCCGTGCGGAGACTACCGCCGCCTCAACGATGCCACCACCCCCGACCGCTACCCGGTCCCTCACATTAAGGACTTTTCCGCCCGTTTGGCGAAAATCTCCTTCTTTTCTAAGGTGGACCTCATCCGCGGATACCACCAGGTCCCCGTCAGGCCAGAGGACATACCGAAGACGGCCATCATTACACCATTCGGCCTCTTCAAGTTTCTTCGGATGCCCTTCGGGTTGAAGAATGCGGCTCAGGCGTTCCAACGGTTGATGGACAGCATCTTGCGCGACTTGGATTGCGTTTACGTCGACCTGGACGACATCCTCGTCGCAAGCGCGTCCCGCGAAGAGCACCTCCGCCACCTCCGCATGCTCGTCGAACGCCTGGGCCAGCATGGCCTGATCGTAAACCCCGCCAAGTGCCGGTTCGGCGTCGCCGAAATCGACTTTTTGGGGCACCGCGTCACCAGGCATGGGGCCACCCCCTTACCGGCAAAGGTGGAGGCGGTCAAGGGGTTTCCGCGCCCCCGCACGATCAGGGGGCTCCAGGAGTTCCTGGGCATGGTGAACTTTTACCACCGTTTCCTGCCCCGCGTCGCCCAGCTCCTGCACCCCCTGCACGAGGCCCTCCGGGGGAAGCCGGGCAAAGGTGACGTTGTTTGGACGGAGCAGATGGACGCGGCGTTCGCGGGCGCAAAGCTCGCCTTGGCTAACGCCACCATGCTCGCGCACCCGGCGCTCGATGCACCGATCGCCCTCACCACCGACGCGTCACACTACGCGGTGCGCGCGGTGCACGAGCAATGGGTGCGTGGCGCTTGGCAACCGCTGGCGTTTTTCAGCCGGCAGCTTCGCCCGCACGAACGCCGGTACAGCACCTTCGACCGCGAGTTGCTCGGGCTCCACCTGGCGGTCCGGCACTTCCGCCATCTGCTCGACGGCCGTTCGTTCACGGCCTTCGTCGACCACAAGCCCCTGGTCTTCGCGATGGCCAAGGTCGCCGAGCCATGGTCGGCCCGGCAGCAGCGTCACCTCTCGGCCATGTCCGAGTACACGACGGACATCCGGCACGCCACGAGAAAGGACAACCCAGTGGCGGATTGCCTTTCCCGGTCCGTCGCCCACACGGTCCACCTCGGGATCGACTATGCCTGGATGGCGGCGGACCAGACCGCCGACCCCGACATCCAGGCCTTGCGGACCGCCGTCACGCGCCTCCGCGTCACTGAGGTGCCGTTCGACGGCGCGGGCACGGCCCTCTTGTGCGACGTCTCCCTTGGGCGGCCTCGCCCCATCGTGCCCACGGGCTGGCAGCGCCGGGTTTTTGACGCCATCCCCGGCCTGTCCCACCCGGGCACGAAGGCCTCCCAGAGGCTGGTCGCCGACAAGTTCGTCTGGCATGGCCTCCGGAAGGCCATCCGCGATTGAACCAGGACGTGCCTCGCGTGCCAGCGCGCGAAGGTGCACCGCCACACCCAGGCCCCGTTGGCCCCGTTCACGGTGCCCGAACGTCGGTTCGACCACGTTCACGTGGACTTGGTGGGACCTCTGCCCCCCTCACGGGGTTTCACCCACGTCCTCACCATGGTGGACCGCACCACCCGGTGGCCGGAGGTCGTGCCTTTGGCAGCGACGACGGCGGCGGACGTCACACAGGCGTTCATCGCCACCTGGGTTGCCCGGTTCGGCGCCCCCTCGGACATCTCGTCCGACCGCGGCCCCCAGTTCACCTCGGAGCTCTGGGGGAGTGGTCGCGCGGGGGCTCGGTGTCCAGCTGCACCGCACCACGGCCTACCACCCCCAGGCCAACGGCCTGTGCGAGCGCTTCCATCGCTCCTTGAAGGCCGTGCTCCAGGCCACCCTCCGCGCCGGCGGCTGGGTCGACAGGCTCCCCTGGGTCCTGCTGGGCCTCCGGACGGCGCCCAAGGACGACCTGCGCGCATCCGCGGCGGAGTTGGTCTTCGGACAACCGCTGCGGGTGCCAGGCGAGTTCCTCCCCGACTCCACGGCACCATGGTCCGCGGCGCAGCAGCGCTCCGCGCTGCAGGAGACCGCCCAGAGGTTCGCCCCGGTGCCGACGGCGCACCACGGATGCCCGCCAACGCACGTCGCCCCGGAGCTTCGCACGGCGGAGTACGTGTTCGTCCGCCACGACGCCCACTGGACACCGCTGCGGCCCCCATACGACGGGACCTTCCGCGTGCTGGAGACCGGGCCGAAACACTTCACCCTCGACATCGGCGGTTCTCCTGACCGCGTTTCCGTGGACCGCCTCAAGCCGGCCCACCTCGACGTGTACCATCCCCCGCCAGTGGCTCGGCCCCCGTGTCGGGGCCGCCCCCCGGCGGGCGGAACTCCGGCACCGCCCAGCTCCGCCGGCACACCCCCCCCCCCGGTCCTGCACCCATCCCAGGTGCCGCCGGGGGCATCCCAGATGACATCCCGGCATCCCAGACGCCAGAGGGCGCTTCGGCCGGGTCATCCGTTTGCCACGCAAACTGACCCTTCAGGTGCCCGGGAATTCTGGGGGGGCGCGTGTGGCGGACACGATGGCTCGCTGGTGCAGTGACATCATTCCGCGCACCAAGAGGGTGTCGGCCATGCCCGAGGGGTAGGCGTGGCCTCGGGATATACACGGGGCGCGCAGCCCCGAGCACTTCAGTGCTATAGTTGAGCTTTGTAATAAAGACTCTTTTTGGTTACCCGCGTTGTTGCTTATCTTCTTGGAAAACAAGTCGTGCGCATAGCACCACACTTCAATATCACAAATATAAAGACAATGGTTTTCAATTTTAGCTCTTTCACGAGCCTCGATTCAGTATCCAAAAAAAAAAAAAAAAAAAAAAAAAAAAAAAATTCCTTTGTTTGTTGCTTTTCTATAATCCTGAGCACTATTTTGAGGCCTTTATTGGATTCCTTGTCCCAGAAAACATAGGATTAGCATATTTAATTAAGTTTCTAGGTTGACTAGAAGCCGAGATAGCGCAAAATATGTATTTTATGGCGGCCATTTTGAAAATCCAAAATCTGTGTCTGTGCAAATGCCAACATTGATTTTCGGATTCTCCATGCTCTGAATATTCCATAAATGTACAGGTTTGCTAATCTCCCAAAAATTTGAACGAAATTATATTTGTTAACATAGTGAACCTGACTATCTGTTTCACACCATCCTTATTCTGAACTTTCTCACTCTTCCTCTTCATACTTGGGGAGGGAACATAGCCAGGGACCCAGGGTATCGTGCGATCGTTACCGAAACGAAATGCAGTTCCCATAGATATTAAACCGTCGCATAGACATCCTCCAAGATTCCAAGAAAATGAAGGAAAAGGCTCCTGTTATATAAACACTCCTCTTCCTCGCCGTCACGCTTGTGACTGTCTGACTCGCCATAGTGGACGATAAGGTGCTCCCGGGGTATTTGCAAGGCACACAGGCCCACGGCGCTCAGCCAAGCACCGAAGTCTGCATTCCTTTCCAAAACGGCCACAGTGCAGCAGGCAGGGGGCCAGGACGTGCCTGGAGGTCACGCTCTGCGTAAGTCAAACACGAACCAGCTCGCCGTTGTTAGGGAGCTGGCATTTGTGCGTAGCCTGTGGTATGGTATGGAAGTTTCACAAGGACAAGGCCACACATCCACTAAACGCCATAATCCTCTCGGTGGAGCATGAATAGCAGTCGCGATGCCTAAATGAATGGCTTTGTTTGTTTGCTTTCTCCGGTGATGAACTACTGATGAAAGTGTGGAACTTTATGATCGTAACCAGAGAGTAATGGCCTTCAGTTAAGCAACCGGTGAAGTATTTCTCACGATTGAATCCGCCGCAATCCTCCACAAGCCGATGCTTTCCTTCCACCACCTGCCCTCGTCGTGTTACAAATGCAAGTGTCCACCTGGCCCTACAGTACAAGTATCCTGAATTGGTTCTGCCCAAGTACTTTCTTGGCAAGGGTTTACACTAGGTGGTTTGTCATTGCCTGCCCAGCAGTAGTTATGGCAAGAATTTGGAATCTGTTCATGGTGCTGGCAATAGGCCTACACTTCGCGAAGGACACCACCACGTCCACCAACTAATGCCGGCATTCGGATGCCCAGTTCAGACACTCCATCCGGACGGCCATGCCCATCCAAGGGGTGGCACATGTGGATGCCAGTTTATAGATTAGAACCCAGGCAAGACAGTACAGAAGTGAGTATGCGTACCTCTCGGCCATCCTGGCAGACCTATGAAAGCTTACTTGTTTATCAGAGAGATCATGCAAGTCTTTTCACACAATGAAAGCGTGCATGTTTTCTTATTTTCAGTCAAGTGCCAAATGTCACACTTAGGTGGCCGACTCCACTTTTGCTAGAAACTGTTTTGTAATCGTACCTAAAGACGATGACCAATTAAAGCGGTCCTTAGGTGTTCTGACAAGAAGGCAGCCAAACAATGAGCACGACAATCGAGGCGTCCAGTGGTGCTGGACGGTTTCTGTATCATCATCACCAAGTTGTCACAGTGTTCTTCAGCAATGTTTGTAAGCTGCCGGTTTTGGAGCACGCTCACACGTGTAATCATATCGTTATGTGCATGGGGTGTGTGCAAATATGTCACCCACACCAGCATACACACACGTGACGACTTCGCTTCGGTGATTGGCCAAATCCAATTGGCCAAAAGTCCCCCAAATATTCCTACAGGTCGCACAAGATCTGCCTGCAACCATCTTATGGTTAAACTGCCCAAATCAAGACTCTCTGCTCATCTCCACTCCTTCATTCCTCTTTTCTCCCGCCTCTGGAACAAACTCCCTCACTCTCTTCAATCCCACTCCTCCCTCCAGGTCTTCAAAACAGCTGTTCACCACCATCTCTTATCTTCCCCAATCCAAAACCTTGATCTTTTCTACCACCGCTAATTTCACCCCAAATCCACTTTTTTGAAAAACCAACTTCTTTCCTGGAAGTCCTTCGTGTCCTTGTGTTTATACTTCTCCCACCCACCCCCCCCCCCCTTCCCACGCCGCCTCCCCCCAAGCCCTCTCCCTCCCACACATTCCCGATGTCCCTGCTCTCAAATGTTGAGTTTATGTGCTCCCCTTCTCTCCCCATCTTGTCTACCGCTCCCCCTTTTATATACTTTGTTTGTTTGTCTGTTTGATTTGTTTGTCTGTTTGATTTCTTTGTGTGATAAATGTTAGCTCTTTCACGAGCCTCGATTCTGTATACAAAAAATAAAAAAAATAAAAAAATCGAAACCACTCACTTGCGGGGAAGATGGCAATTCCCACACTAATGTGACACCTTGCACTTTCCAAACAGAATGATGGGTGGCAGAGATGTGCCTACACTATAGCAAGCAACAGTCCGAGGACATATTATTGCAACAAGCAAAGTAATATTTAAGAAGAGTGAGAATTGCTTTGCAATACATGTCTCCTTTGGGTTCCATTTAGTGGTTTTTTTGTTTTTTTAAATTTTTAACACATTTTAAAAATTGATGAAACAGCCTGAAACTTAAACTTGTTCTGGAACTTATCATAACAAACCCATGGACCAAGTGTACCGACCAGTACCAAAACCAAACCAAACCCATGTAGTCCACTTCTATTTGTAGCTGTGATGGAGGTGCTGGCTCAGAACGTAAAGGAGGGTTTACCGTGGGAGTTGTTGTATGCAGATGATCTGGTGTTGATTGTGGAAAGTATGGATGGACTGAAGGAAAAGATGAACAAGTGGAAGGAATGTATGGAGACAAAAGGTCTGAAGGTGAATATAGGAAAGATGAAGGTGATGGCAAGTGGTAAAGCATGTGGTGAGGTGGAAAGAACTGGGAAGTGGCCATGTGCTGTGTGCAGGAAGGGTGTCAGAGTGAACTCCATTCAATGTACAATGTGCGCTGAGTGGATTCATCAAAAATGTAGTGGTCTGAGAGGGTCATTAACCAGTGTGGCAGCTACATTCAAATGTAAGGTGTGCACAGAGGGAGCTGCAGATGGAGGAAATGTTGAGTTGGATCTTGGAGACGGTGTGAAGTTGGAAGGTGTGAAAACATTTTGCTACCTCGGAGACATGCTGAATGGAGAAGGTGGATCAGACACGGCAACGGTTGCTAGAGTGAGATGTGCATGGAAGAAGTTTCGGGAACTGAGTGGCGTGCTGATGATGAGGGGAGTGTCGTTGAAGCTGAAGGGAAAGGTGTATGCTGCATGTGTGAGAAATGTTATGATTTATGGGAGCGAGACATGGGTCATGAATGTAGAGCAGCAACGAAGGCTGGAAAGGGTGGAAATGCGAATGGTTCGGTGGATGTGCGGAGTATCGTTGAGAGAGAGGAAGACAAATGATGAATTGCGAAAGATGATGGGAATAGAGCCTGTGATTGATGCTGTGAAGAGGAACAGGTTGAGATGGTTTGGTCATGTGTTGAGGAAGGATGAAAGTGACTGGTTGAGAAGAGTGATGGAAATGAATGTAGAAGGAAGTAGAGGACGGGGAAGACCGAGAAAGACTTGGCTAAAGATGGTGGAAGAAGAAATGCGGGCAAGGGGGTTAACAAGGAGAGATGCAGACAAATAGGGCTAAATGGAGAAGATCGTCATGGGGACCGCAAGGCTAACCCCCGCTCTAGCAGGGAAAATGGCCTTAAAATGCATGTTGTTGTTGTTGTTGTTGTTGTTGTTGTACCAAGTCAGTTCAAAAAGTATGAGAAACTAGAACAATGCGACTGTGTCGCCAATATGTGTCCACATAGTCCCACAATGGGTAGATGGCATTGTTCACTGTCCTAAAAATAAAGTTTGATTTAAATCCCTTCAGCTGTTTTCAAGTATCACATTTTCACCCAACATGACAGGTTTCACATCAATTAATTCCACAATTTTTCAAAGAAGCAGTTTCAGAGAAGGGATTTTTTGAAATATCGGCTTTCAAGCTAATATGGCTGCCATATCACATGACATATTGCCTTTAAAAATGTACACTCTGCATATGTATGGTTAGGGGATCACGTTTGTGAAGTTTCGTGTTGATCGGATAAGGTTCGTTTTTCTATCCAAGATGGCTGCCACACCACGTGACCTATGACATCATTTTCAAACTATATGCAAGAGTGCTGTTACATGATATTTGTAAAATTTCGCATCGATAGGGTGACCGGTTTCAGAGATATAATTATTTAATATTTTCCTTCAAGCCAATATGGCTGCCAAACCATGTGACCTATGATGTCATAAATTTACTATTTTAATACAAATGGGTCATAGATCATGTGCATGCAATTTCAGATTTTTAGGATAAGGAATTCGATTCAAACATTTTTGGCTGGTATACCATTTCACCTATGATGTCATCATTATCATGCTTTTGTTCCCCATTGCGAGTACTTGACAATGTGCCAAGTTTCAAATTTTTCCATTCAGCGGTTTCTGAGAAATATTTTTTTAATTATTTGCTTTTCATCCAAGATGGCTGCCATACCACGTGACCTATGGCGTCACAATTATCAAAAAAACATTCTGCATGGGTGTCACTCCTACCCTAAAAGTTTCGTCTCAATCGGACATATGGTTGCTGAGAAAAACGAGGTTTAGCCCGGACGGGCGGACGGCCGGACAACCCGAAAACATAATGACTCCGGCGACTTCGTCGGCGGAGGCATAAAAATTTGAAAAACGGACCCATGTGTAACATTTTCCAAAGTCCAAAAAAGGTGTAACTCTGAAAAATTGGTGAAACACCCCAAATCTCAAAGTTGTTCTCTAACTTATACCGTTGAACAGCGGCATGACTCACCGTTGAACAGCTAGTGGAGGTGCGCAACGGTGAGGAACTGGACTCGCTGATGCTGACAGTAGTCTCATTCTCTTCTGGTATCACAACACCGGCTCCAATGCACCAAGAGGTCTGATGGAACTGCAAGCCGATGCACTCACCAAATGGTAACTCCTAAATAAGGCACACAAACTCTTTCGTTAAATGTCCAGAACCAAACTCAACTATCTCTCCCTCTCCAACTGAACCGATCTCACTGCCACATTCCAACGGCATGCCTTTTTATCTCGACTCGCCCACGTGGGGGGTTTTATCACTTGTATGGGATGTTCCTGATAGCACTACAAGTACTTCACGCCAATTCCAGGCTGGTGGAAGCATGCCCATGGAATGGCATCGATTTGGAGATGTTGAGGATATTGGGGTGGGGTAGTGGGAGGCAATGATAATCATAAAGAGGATTCGGTTGAAGGGGAAACCAGACTTCCGGGATATCTTTGTGATGTTACGATTGACAGCTGACCTCACAGCCCCACCATCAATGATGAGATGAACAGTAGGAAGACTTGCTTTTCACATCCAGATTCAAATCCCTTTTACACCGTCTGTTCTTTCCTAATACCCTTTGAAATAATGCAAAAGCGGTGATGCCTTCCAATTTCGTGCTCTTACATGCATGTACATTGTACAAGCTCCCCCAAGAGCCTTAGAGACTGTTAAAGAGACTTAAAGACTGTTAAAGAGACTTAAAGACTGTTAAAGAGACTTAAAGAACCTTAGACTGTTAAAGAGACTTAAAGAGCCTTAGAGACTGTTAAAGAGGGTTAAAGAGCTATATGGACTGTTAAAGAGACTTAAAGAATCTTAAACTGTTAAAGAGACTTAAAGAGCCTTAGAGACTGTTAAAAAGACTTGAAGAGCCTTAGAGACTGTTAAAGAGACTTAAAGAGCCTTAAAGACTTAAAGAGCCATAGAGACTGTTAAAAAGACTTGAAGAGCCTTAGAGAATGTTAGAGACTTGAAGAGCCATAGAGACTGTTAAAAAGACTTAAAGAACCTTAGACTGTAAAAAAGACTTGAAGAGCCATAGAGACTGTTAAAAAGACTTGAAGAGCCTTAGAGAATGTTAGAGACTTGAAGAGCCATAGAGACTGTTAAAAAGACTTAAAGAGCCTTAGAGAATGTTAGAGACTTGAAGAGCCATAGAGACTGTTAAAAAGACTTAAAGAACCTTAGACTGTAAAAAAGACTTGAAGAGCCTCAGAGAATGTTAGAGACTTAAAGAACCTTAGAGACTGTTAAAAAGAGAAATCTACACCCAAATACCTGCAAGTAAAAGCGAAATGGCCTAAATCATAATTGTATACACATTACACAAGCAATATACGACTATTTGCCAATTTAACCCAATGTGATGTTTAAAATAAAACACATATCATGTGGTCTCATGTTGCTAAATATAAAGTGTTTGGATCTCTTGGCTGCTTGTCTAACTGAATTCCTGTTTTAATAAACACATGCCTAACCTTTCGTTCCCATTTTAATGTCAACAAAATTCCAGTTTTTTATTTTAACGTATTTTGTTTGCTTCCTTTTTTTCTTTGCAATGCCTTTTGTAAAAACTATTTAAAGACGACATTACATCATACAAACTAAGAGGGAGAGAGCAAGGAGTCGGAAGTGACGATAATTCATGACATTTCGGAGATGGCTTGAGACTTGAGCCTCCATTTCAGTCATTGTTATCGGCAGGATCATCAGGATTTCTCGTCATTCTCTTAAATGAGTAATGGTAACATAATAGTTAAAGCTGGATTTCTGTCCTGTGGACGCAGCCACCATGAGGCTGAACTTCCAGCAGAATGTGTCTGTCCCCAAACTGGATTTTAAAATTAACATTCAAATTCATTTGTATTTTAACAATCTTGAACATGGCGCAGGATGTGATATAGTACGCTTTTTAAATCGGATCCATAAAGGCAGTGGGCAGCCAATGATAGGACCAGTCACATGCTGGACAGGTGGTCCTCGAGTCCTCACCAGGTGCGTCCGCACAGGGAGATTATATCTTTGGTTCAAGAAACTGAGCACAGAAGCCCAAGCAGCCTCAAAGTGAAATGGAGCTCTCTCTCCTCTCGTCTCCTGGCCTGCTCATCACCATCCTCTCATCTCCAGTCCCTTTTGACATCACCAGCCTGTACGGGTCATGGTGCACTGAAGACCAGCTTGTGCCTGCTCAAGTCTTTGCCTGTGTTCCCCTTTGTTATGGTTTGAATCCGGTATTTTGGTGCCATGGCAGGTCAGAGCATTTCTTGTTTATAAGTTTGCGTTTTAACCCTTTTCTTCCATAATTGTGCTTTGTCAACCTCCTGGTTTGTTCCGTCTATTATTTATGAGCAGCTTGTCCTCATTTACCCCCAGTATTCCCTTTAATGAACCATTTTATCTGCAAAGGAGGTTTTCCCGCTCTCCGACCTACCTGTATGAGCCACCATCAGCAGCGGCTGTAATTGAACGATCCTTGAGAAGATTGAAAATGCCAATGAATTCAGGATAAATTCTGAACACAGTGACAAACCCCTGGAACAACGGGTGACGTTAGTCAGACCCGTCAACGCAACATATTGGTGAAAAACTGCAAACCAGACAGTGAAAACACCGTTGACCCAGTTTCAGATTGTACAGAGTCCAGGTACATCTTCTATAATAATAAAAGGCAATGTGTGTATGTGTGTCACCTCCATAACTCCAAAACCATGAAATCAAGTGGCCCCAAACTTTGCATGTATACTTCTCAGCCTCCAAGGGAGTTCATGAATGAAAACTAGGTGATTGGGTGTGGTAAAACACCCTCTTTGAAGATAATTTACAATAAAAATTACACTACAAGTAGAAACAGGCTTACCTTTGGTCAGCCTGCGTTCAGCTCGCTCAGATCGGGGTTTTAATTCCACCATTTTGTCCGCTCAGCTCAAATATGCCTCGCCTCAGAACGGGTCGGTTTCTGCACATAAAACTTCATATCTACAAATTGTAATATCGCTGATCTTCATACCTATGAATCGCTGTATTCCTGTATACATTGCAAAGCGTATAAAAGACAGTGTTCATGCATTTATTTAATTACCACGTACGCTTAACATCGAACAAGCAATAAGCTCAAGCTCAATAATCTCTTCACCTGAATCTATTTCAATATTTTAACTCCAGAAATGACCTAAGCAGCAGTCCCGACTATTAAGAAAAAGTGTTCATTTGTCCAACTCAGACATTATTGGGCCCTCTGGACATCTCAATAATTTTGGAGTGCTTGCTTGAGTACTTAAGCCGCTTGGTGAGCGCTACAATCTGCTTGATAAAGGTACACCACAGATTCACCATTCTCCTACCTTTCCCTTTGCTTTATTTGCCGTTTTGTTTAAATATTTGTAATAACTTTGTTGCTCAACTTTGAGTGCTATTTTTGAATGTTTGTTCATATACATGGAAAGGGGTGGGCTGGGAGACCTGGTGGAAGACAGGGAATGGGTGGGATGAGGGAGGGGAAGGGGTGAGAGCTCTGGTGCAGGTCGAGTCGTATCCCTTAAGGGAAGACCATTTTATAATCTCTTTTAAAATGTTACATGCTGTTTGAAAACGATGGGTAGCTTGCTATACCCCACCCCTCTTCTCTTCTCTCCCTCTCTCACACCCCCCTTCCCCACCATCTGTCTCTCCCTCATCCCTCAATCTCCTCCACCTCTCTCTCTCTTTGCCCCCACCTATCCCAGTCCCCCACCCCTCTCTCTCTCTCTCTCTCTCTCCCATCCCTTTCCACTCCCTGTCCCCGCTCCGCTTCCTTATCCACCCACTCACCCTCCCCCTCCCCTATCCTCGCCCTTCCCTTCCATCTCCCTTAAACCCCCCTCCTACACCTTATTCAGGTATCACGTTGTAGGTGAAGCATAATGTATTATTCTGAACCTTTACACATCGCTACGATGGAAGTCAAAACTTCAGATATGAGGATGTTTTTGTTTTTTAAATAAACTCCTGGCCCATGAAACGATTGCAGTCATTTAAATGTACTTTCAAGGCAATGACATACATTTTTTTTTAGAGGTGAGCGAGTTTCCTAATGCCATAAGAACAGAATGTTTTGGCCGTTTTTATGGTGTAGCCCGTAGTGCAATGCCGTCTGGAACAGCGTTTGTATGTCCGTCGGGTGTATATGTATGTACAGTATGTCTCTTACAAACGTCCACCAATCAGAGCTGAAGATCTGGTCACATGACAGGGGGCCAGCAGATCCTCCACTGAGAAGCCCGGCTACGCCATTGTTAGACTATCAGACTTGTTCAATCTCATTCTTCCCTCCAGATCTTCAAGACAACTGTTTATCACTATCTCAGATTGTCCCCAATCCCAAACCATGATCTTTTCTACCCTCATTTCTACCCCACACCCATTGTTTATCTAAGTCTGCCTCTATCTTTGGCCTTCAACTCTGCTGTTGATGTCCCCCCCCCCCCCCCCCCCTCTCTTAACTGTTCCTTTTGTCCTGTTGTGTCCTGATCCGTTCAGTGTACCAGTCCTGGCTCTTCCACGAGCCTCGACTATGTATACAAAAAGTGTCTTAAATGATCATGTCGGCAGAAAAAAGATTTACATAGCACAGTTGTTGCTGTTCGGATCTTCATTGAAGAGCTGCGCAACGATGTAAAAGCTGCCTCAACTTCAGGAGGAACGCACCTGTGAAAGTGACATGTTTCAGCATGAATAGCTTTCCCAAAGTGATCAGTTCTAAATAAACACAACAATCCCACAACACTAAACAGAACATCAACAATTCTCAAACTATTAAAGCATGTAGAAACAATAAACACTGAAACAGTTGTAGAACTACATATTGTACTTTCACGTCATTGTGCTGCAGGTAAAAAGTTGCTTCAATAGTTGTCTACCTTGAATAGTGTAGTTTGTTCCCTTTTTTTTTTTTTTTTTTTTTTACACTTTTTGGAACACCTGGACATTGAGCTGCAGTAATGTCTCAATAATTTTCATATTCTAAGGATGTTAAATGCTCCATTTTATGATAACTTAGCGAATAAGACAGCTGTCAGTGTCTTCGGAAGCGCAAGTTTGAAAGTTTGGATTAGGAGTCTTTTTGCAATGTCAGGTTGGCCTGGTGAATTGGAATCTATTTATCGCCACCCTTTGTGTGAAGCCTTGTATGCGTGACCAAACAATCAGAAAACAGTGGGCGTGCGAACGACCAACACCTGCACAGCACAAGGCTAGCCAAGGCCTTTCCCTTAATTTGGGAAATAAAAACTCGCTATGGTATCTCATGGTACAAAAGTCAACAAACCGGCTTGTACACAAATAGACACCGCCCCACTTTCAACATCCTGTATTCAGCTCCTGCCGCTCCACCTACACTTGCCCTTTCATGGCATTACGAAGCATAAACAATAATATGCAACTTCACCTGGCCACGTTTGAATGACCTTTGTGGGAGACAATGACAGCGATCGTTTTGTTCTGCCTCTGTTTTTTTACTCCTCGTTGTTCCTTGGGAAGTTGCTTTGTTTAAAGGCACCAACTGTAACCTTGACAATGTGGAGATACCCAAATGAGATGGAACATGGGGGGGAGAGGAGCAGGGAGGAGTTGGTGGGGAGAGGAGGGGGAGAAGAAGGAGGAGGAGGTGTGAAGAATGGGGGAGGAGGAGGAGAGGCACCAAATGTCTTTAAGTCAGCATGCCAACCATTTGACGTCAATAAATCCGTCGAAATCGAATGGTCGATTTCTATTGATTACAGAACATTGTATTCGTCACTAGGAGAAAGTAATGGTGTAGAATCTAGACAAGCCTTCTCCACCTTTCAGTAGTGGAGACTAACAATATTATTATTCTTATTATTATTATTATTTGTGTACAAGATCGAGGCTCGTGTAAGACCTAACATGAATCACAAAAAGACAAACGAACACATAAAACATATAATAAGGGGAGCGATAGACAAGATGGGGAGAGAAGCAGAAGCACACAAGTACAACATTTGAGAGCAGGGACATCAGGAGATCTGTGGGAGGGAGAGGGCTTGGGGGAGGAGGCATGGGAATGGGGGATTTGGGGGGGGGGGGGGGGAATGGGAGAAGTCTAAAACATATGGACACTGCAAGGACTTCCAGGAAAGAAGTCGGTATTTCAAAAAAGTGGATCTGGGGTGAATTAATTGGGGTAGAAAAGATCAAGGTTTTGGATGGGGGAAGATAAGAGATGGTGGTGAACAGCTGTTTTAAAGACCTGGAGGGAGGAGTGGGATTGAAGAGAGTGAGGGAGTTTTATGGAAGAAATTTATGGAAGAAATGGATAAAAAGCCGAGAATATTACATAGCTGTTTCCGACATGACCGAGAACAAACAAAAATGTGCTGTGTTGTCACACTTTGGTGATTGAAGAGGTACAAACTGTCTTTGAGATTCGAATTGATGCTGTTGTTGATTTTGACATTGTTAAAAGACAAAACTTAATGTACATTTTGAGCCTCGAAAAATGTCTAATTTGAGCACGAAATGTTACTTATGTTAGACAAGCCAAGAACCTTCTGATTCAATGAGTAGCTGGGCCACCGAGCTTCCGCAACTTTCCAGAAAATAACTTCAGGGCTATGGACGTGTCCTGAGACAAGTCAGAGATGGAGGAAAAGACCGTCAACAACCTGCACTGTATACAACACTGAGACTGTTAACATAATCAACAAAATCTATTCTAAACAAATTATAAACAAGCTATCAATGCAGAAGCAAAAGTTGCAGAAGCAACTTTATCATAAAACTAGATAATAATACTGGAAACTCCAACATCAAAGTGTTGCTAGGGCTGTGAAGGAAAGGTACATTTTGCAACTACTGTCACAAACTCAAACAACAAAGTCCCCAAACCCAAAACCTCAGTCTGCTGCCTCACCCTCCCAATAACATTCTGTACAACTTGTACATACAGCTCTTGATGACTGACATGAAGACCATTAGGACACCAGACCCATGTGACATAGCATTCCAATCTCGATAAGGCCTCTTTCAGGATGGGCGCCAAATCTTCAGTGTCACTTCTGCTCCGGAAGAATATCAGCATGTTATGCAACAGGAATATCAGAATGTCATGAGAATATGAAAAAGTTTCTGATGACATCATTGTGTCGGGGCGAATTGTCAGAGTATGTCCACTTCCTTCAAAAGACATTGCAAACAAGAGGAACACTGCTTCTACCTCTTTAACGGCCACTATTGCACCACATTTTCGTGTGGGGTCAGATGGGGGAAACTTGGCCCGAGGCTTCACGAACAAGCCGGCCAGTCCTGATGTTCGACTAGTTAGGGCAGCAATTTGGAATTTGGCCATGGGGATCTTTAACATGGGGACCAAATATTTCACTTCTGCCTCTTGAACATTATCCTATTTCCCCTCCTCACTTCAAAAAAAAAAAAAAAAAAATTTTTTTTCTCCATTCCACAATCATCTCATTATACTTGAATTTCCATCTGCCTGTACTTCCTGTACAACATTTCTTTTTTTACTCCCTTTTCTCAATATCTCCAAAATGAATCTTCATTGAATATAGTCACGTGAAAAAGTAAGTACACCCCATGTAAAGTTTTGACTTTTTCAACATATTTCAACATACAGCTATTTGATCTTCATTTCAACAATATTGATAGATAAAGGTGATATAATACAACAAATATCATGAAACATTTACATTTTGTAGTCCATTGTATAATTTAAATAAACATAAATGCAAATTTCGCATGTGGAAAAAGTAAGTACACCCCTACATTTCTCACTACTTCAAATACCTAAAATTAGAATCAGGTGCGCCAGCTCAGGTGCAAATGATTAGAACATTGTCAGAGAGGATCTTGGAGGAACCTGTCTTTTTTAAACCTCAGACATTTCGTTTGGTTTGCTCTTTGTTGTTGAAGTGTGTGGCGTCACCATGCCTAGATCAAAAGAGCTCTCTGAGGCCTTCAGAAAGAAGGTTATAGATGCCTACGAGTCTGGGAAGGGATTTAAAAAGATCTCCAAACAATTTGAAATCAATCATTCGACTGTCCGGAAGATCATCTACAAGTAGAGAAGATTCCAAACAATTGCCAACTTGTTCAAGCCAGGCTGCCCCAACAAATTCAGCCCAAGAGCAGACCGCAAGATGCTGAAAGAAGTCTCTAAGAACAGCCGGAATGTCATCACAGGACCTACAAGTAGCTCTTGCCACTGTTGATGTCAAAGTGCACGAGTCTACCATGAGAAAGAGGCTGCACAAATTTGATCTACATGGGAGGTGTGCCAGGAGGAAACCTTTGCTGTCCAGAAATAACATCAGGGCAAGACTAAAGTTTGCCAATGAACACCGAGGCAAAGACCAGCACTTCTGGAACAATGTGCTCTGGACAGATGAGTCAAAGGTAGAGCCCTTTGGCCACAGTACCAGAAGACATGTTTGGCGAAAACCAAAGACAGCATTTGACCACAAGAACCCGATACCAACTGTAAAGCATGGTGGTGGAAATATTATGGTTTGGGGCAGCTTTGCTGCAACAGGGCCTGGGCAGCTCACCATCATAGAATTCACTATGACTTCTTCATTGTACCAGAGGGTGCTTGAGGATAATGTGAGGCCATCTGTCGGAAAGTTGAAGCTCAACCAAAGGTGCACCTTGCAACATGACAATGACCCTAAACATACCAGTAAATCCAACAAGGAATGGCTGAAAAGAAAGAAATGGAGGGTTCTGGAATGGCCAAGTCAAAGCCCGGATCTAAATCCCATCGAGATGTTGTGGGGGGATTTGAAACGAGCTGTGCATGCAAGAAACCCCTCAAACATCGCACAGCTGAAAGAATTCTACATGGAGGAGTGGGCAAAAATTTCTCCCAGTCGATGTCAGAGACTGGTAGACAGTTATAAGAAACGCCTACTTGAGGTTGTTTCTGCCAAAGGGGGCAATACCACCTACTGGAGCCAAGGGTATACTTACTTTTTCCACATGTGAAATTTGCATTTATGTTTATTTAAATTATACAATGGACTACAAAATGTAAATGTTTCATGATATTTGTTGTATTATATCACCTTTATCTATCAATATTGTTGAAATGAAGATCAAATAGCTGTATGTTGAAATATGTTGAAAAAGTCAAATCTTTACATGGGGTGTACTTACTTTTTCACGTGACTGTACATGCTTCTTCCTTATTCTTTTGAAAGCATTTTAATCTCCTTATTTCTCCATCAGGAGTAACCCACGTGTTTTTCTTCACAAATATTATTTTCCATCAGAAAGATTATTTTACAAAACTGTCTGTCAGCTAAGCGCTTGCTCCACCATCTGGTTGTTGGTGAACCAAGCATTTGGCCATTTGGCAGTGTGGACATAAAACATCTGCGGTCTCTGCACCAATGTGACAGATCTCTCAAACCAGGCCACTGCTGATAAAGCAGACATCATTTGTTTAACAGAATCCTTCCTCCCACAGGACTCCTTATTTTCTCTCCCCAGTTATCGTCTCCTCCAATTTGATAGACCTGAACCCCACCCTGGCAGCGGAATTGCACTCTACATCAATAACACATTCTCACTGCCCTTGTACTGATCTTCCATGTCATGTCGTAACCCCTAGGAGTACCTTTGGCTGCAACTTCACCTCCTTTCCCACCTCTTGTTTGTCTGTGTTGTACCGTCCTCCAAACAGTGACAACCCCATCTACATCTCCCTCTCTCAGACAACATGGATAAACTTTTAACAACTCATCCAAACTCTCTCTTTCTCATATGTGGCGATTTCAGTTGCCACCATGCAAATTGTCTAGATGTTGGGACCTATCTCACCAGCCATGGCACTTTAGCAAAGGGCTTCTGTGACCCCATTGGACTGATGTTATCTGTGAACTTTCTGACATGGATTTCTCCCAATGGCAAATCCTCCCTTTTGGACTTGGTGATGACAAATGTCTCTGCAAATGTCTCCTGCTCTTCCTCTGCTCAAATTGCTTCATCTGATCACATGCTTGTGAAAGTCAACATCTCTCAAGCTATTCCCGGAGAACTGCCTCAGCACCGGCGAGTCTGACATTTCACTCAAGCATTTTGGCAGGGACGACAAGCAGCCATTTCTCTTCAAGACTGGTCTCCCATATCTACGGTCCCTGATATCAACTGAGCCTGGGAATTCTTCCACAGAAACCTGCTCTCTCTCTTCTGTATGGATCCATCCCATGCTGTCTTCAGTTATGCTACCCTTCTTCCTGCCCATGGTACACTGAATTATGTGGTGAGGCAGTTGCTCTGACACAACTTGCCTTCTCTTCCGCAAAAGCAAACCCGACTGTAGGCAATCTCAGCTCATTCCACAAAGCACACAACAAATGTGTCCACACTCAGGAGAACCAGAAAACATCTGTCGAACCTCAAGATTGAACTTACCAACTTGTCTCCCTACTCTAAAACCTGGTGGTGCCTTGCTAAGTCTGTCTCTGCTGTATGTCACACTTCCATCCCTTCCCTCACTCCACATGGCACCACAGCCGACTCCACTCGTGCTTCTCTTGAAACATGCTCTGCTTCTCTTGCACATCCTCTTTTTGTTCTTTTCACCCAATCATTTGCCCCAAGTCATCTTCAGTCTACATGGAAATCAGCAAACATCACTGCATTACATAAACTAGAACAAGCAATCAAAATTGCATACCCTCGCTTGGAGTTGGTGTGTGTGGTTTTCTAGTACATATTTTATAGACGTACTCGCATTCTAATTGTACATATTTATAGAGGTACTCGGTTGAAGAAAGAGAACGTGAACTACTGGGTCTATGCCAGTACATTCTGTGCGAACAAATAGACAAACAAACAAACAAACAAACGGAACCAAATAAAATACCCTCGCCTTTGACGAGGGTAAAAAGGTGCAAAACCAGATCCCGTATTAGTTTACTTTCAATCATCAGCAAGGTCATGACATCCATCATCACATTTGATTTGAAATCCTCTTCTTCTCCAATGCCCTCATCTCAGATCACCAATTCCGATTCAGACTAGGTCACTCTACCTTGGAAATGCTGCTCTTACTTTCCCAAAAATGAATGGAGGCCCTCAATGTCAGATATGAGACCAGGGTCTTCTTTTTTTTTGTATATGAGGTCAAGGTTCATGGAAGAGAAAGAACACATAACAGACCAGAATATAACAAAACGAGGGAAACATAGTGGAAAGGAAGGAACACAACCAACATTAATTATAAATACATATCATATATGATAAAATATAGAATGACAATGATCTTGGACGCCATTTTCAATTTCCGAGTTAGCACAAGGAGGATTTTCACAGAACTTTTGATGTTTTTAAATCATACTTTTATGGAAGTTTTTTGAAAATTTCAGCTCGATACCAATTTTTTTCAGGTTTGGCGTCTATTTATTTAAGCTATTACTCATGGCCTACTTGGCACACCTGAACTCCCATCCACTTACAAGGCCTTCATTGAGTCGTGCTCTCCCCTATGAACTGGGGCCCCTGCTTCACATCTTGTTCAGCTTGACGCCATGGAAATCAAGGCCTTCAATATTATTATAATATCCGTCGCTGAAGCTGAGACTACAGACCTATCACTTTCACATCAGAGAGGTTGATGGTCTCTCTGTCTTCTACCACCACCTTCTGGTCTTGTACCCTCTGCTGTTTCTTGGCTGTGAATCCCCCGAAGTTTCTGTAAGGTGCACGCAATCCACCATAAACCCCGTTTCAGTGAAACTCCTCAAATTCAGAATCACTGCTCACCTCCACTCATTTGTTTCACATTTTTCCTGCCTGTGGAACCATTTTTCCCTCCAAGTCTTCAAGACAGCTGTTCACCACCATCTCAGATCATCCCTCATCCAGAACCATGATCTTTTCTACCCCTGTCAACCTCCTTCCAAATTTCCAGTTTTTCCTTCCTTAGAGTTTGCTTCTGTATCAATCCTCCACTACACTTAAACTCCCCACTCACACCCATTATTTGTCCATGTATCTCTCTATTTTGTCCTTCAACTCTGCTAATGGTGTGTCCACCTCTCTACTGTTCCTTTTGTTACGATTTCATCCTGATCTCTTTGGTGTTCTAGCTCTTCCACGTACCTCGACTCTCGCAGTCATCAGCCCAAAAGACGGTAAGGTTGACACATCTGATAACTTCTTTTCTTTTTTTCTTTTTTTTTGTATACTCAATCGAGGCTCGTGAAAGAGCTGACATTTACTTCACAAACAAATCAACCAGACAAACAAAATATATAAAAAGAGGGAGCGGAAGAAAAGAGAAGGGGAAGCACACAAACACTTGAGAGCACACAACATTTAAGAGCAGGGAGATGTGTGGGAGGGAGAGGGCTTGGGGGGAGGAGGCGTGGGAACGGGGGTGGGGGGGTGGGAGAAGTATAAAACACAAGGACACCAAGGACTTCCAGGACAGAAGTTGGTATTTCAAAAAAGTGGAATTGGGGTGAAATTAGCGGGGATGGAAAAGATCAAGGTTTTGGATGGGGGAAGATAAGAGATGGTGGTGAACAGCTGTTTTAAAGACCTGGAGGGTGGAGTGGGATTGAAGAGAGTGAGGGAGTTTGTTCCAGAGGCGGGAGAAAAGAGGAATGAAGGTGAGCAGAGAGTCTTGATTTTGGCAGTTTAACCATAAGAGGGTTGCAGGAAGATCTTGTGCGACCTGTAGGAATTTTGCGGGACAGAGCCCAGAGAGAGCTGGGGGGGGGGGGGCAAGGCCAGAGAGGAGTCGGTAGAAGACGGAAAGACCACCAACCTGCCTGCGGTGAGTGAGTGAGAGGCCCTTGGAGTTAGCTTCATCGCGGGAGATTCCAATGATTCTGAACGCTTTGGTTTCAACAGCGTGAAGACGAGCTAGGTGTGAGGCAGGAGCACCAGCCCAGAGGGGAGAGCAGTATTCCATTGAGCTGCGGATGAAAGCCTTGTATGTGGTGAGGAGCTCAGGTGTGCCAAGGAAGGACTTCGCACGATGGAGGATGCCGTCGGCGACTGGCTTTGGAGGCCAGATTTGAAATGTGGTTTTCACAGGAAAGATCATGGCAGATAGTGAGACCCAAAAGCTTGAGTGACAGAACTTCTTGGAGAGGATTATTCAGAAAGTGGATGGGAGGGTTGTCCAGTCGGTCTTTTCGGAGAGACATCGTAAGAGTGTGAGATTTGTCAGGATTGAAAGACATGTTCCACTTGTTTGCCCAGTCTGTGATTTTGTCAAGGTCTGCAGAGAGTGAGGAGGCTGCAGACTGCCGATCTGAGGGATGAAGAATGGAGCGACAGAGAGTAGAGTCATCAGCAAAGAGATAGAGAGGATTTTCAAGAGAGTCAGAGAGATCATTGATGAAGACCAGAAAAAGCACAGGGCCCAGAACACTGCCTTGGGGAACTCCAGCCTGAACAGGAAGAGGAGATGAGAGAAACCCATTCAGGGCCACACGTTGACTACGACTACAGAGGAAGTCCGCCAGCCATGCATGGAGATTTCCATGGATACCAAAAGAGGAGAGTTTGGTGAGCAGAGCAGGGTGCCAGACCGTATCGAAGGCACGTGATATGTCAAGGGAGACAGCTCTAATTTCCTGTTTGGCATTGAGGACCTCCATCCATTGTTGAGAAAGCAGAAGCAGCATGTCCAGAGTCGAGTGACCAGGTCTGAAACCAAATTGATGATCAGAGATCAAGCCATTGGAGAAGAGGAAAGATTTCATTTCTGAAGCAATGATGGATTCCATGACTTTGCTGATAATTGGGAGAAGGCTGATTGGTCTGTAGTTGCTGGGATCTGTTTTTGCACCTTTTTTGTGCAAAGCGGTGATGTTGGCAGATTTCCAAGCAGATGGCAGATGACCTTGAGCAAAAGAGAGGGTGAAGAGAACAGAGAGAGGGAGTGAAAGAGCGGAAGAACAAGATTTTAGGACCCGTGGGCTGCTGCCGTCAGGTCCAGTTGCAGAATCAGAGTCGAGGGTTGACAGAAACTTATCCACCTTGTCAGGAGGAAAGGACACAGAGTCCAGGAGCAGCTGGGTACGACTGGGTATGGTGGGTACAGAGAGGGATGGGTTTGGGACACAAGATTTAGAGGCAAACACAGAGTTGAGGCAATCAGCTTTTTCACGTGCGGAGTCAGCCGTGTGGCTGTTTGAGGTGAGGGAAGGGATGGAGGGGGGACAAACACCAGAAAAAGATTTGACCAGACGCCACCAGGATTTGGAAGAGGGAGACAGATAAGAGAGTTCTGTCCTGAGAACGGAGAGATATTGTTTCCTGGCTCTCCTGAGGGTGGACACACACTTGTTACGGGCTTTGTGAAAGGAAATGAGATTTCCTTCTGTTGGATTTGCTTTCCAGGAGACGAAAGCAAGTTGTTTCTGGGCAATAGCCTCACCACACGATTCCGTGTACCATGGACGGGAGGAACTTCTCACTTCCCTCCAACCCAGCAGAGGTTTGAAGTTTTCTTGGTCTGGAAAATTATCGAGCACAATTAATTAATCCCCAATTTCACCACCATCGCTGATCTGCAAGGATGCGAGCTGGGCATGATTGCCACACACCAAACTAACCAGCGACCAAGTGATATAGTCCGGCAGCCCGAGGGGGTGAACCTTGCACTGCAGGTACCTACAAAATGTTTTTTCAGATTATGCATCTATGGACCCTCCATATCAAGATTCCGAGTGATGCCAAGCTGGCATCATTGAGCATTTTGAGAAAATGGCCCGTTTCCATGGCAACCATTGCTAAAATCGAAAAATACAAAAACTCAAATATCTCAGGATGTAGATGAGCCATTTTCACAATTTTGGTGTCTAAACATATATTTGAGAGGATGGTCTATCGATTGGGGTCATGACCTTGATATTTCAAGGTCAAGGTCATTGCGAAAATCCAAGGTCAAACTAAAAAATTGATTTATTTTCTAGTAAATTGCCGTGAAATAGCGATTATTGGCTCCGAAGATTAAAACAGACCTTCGGCGAATCCTGACAAATTTAAGGGTTGTTTCATTTAGCTGCGAAATCACATTTCACATTGTAAGCCATTTTATAAATGCCAACTTTCTCATTATTGCCTAGCCTATAGACCGTCTATGTTGCTATGGCGAGGCCTACTTTCATGTAACATTTCTATTTCATTTCATTATTTACTAACGTTGGCCTTAGCCTAGGCCTAGGCCTAGAGACCTTCTACCTCGATAGGCCTAGAGCTGTGTTTCAGGAAGAAGAAGTCAAGAACACACATTCGACTGAAGTCAGTCATTATGTTGACTGGTGTGTCAAACTGTGTGGGTTTGGTAAATTACGGCTTGTGATTTGTGACAACATTCAACGACAACCACTCCGATTTATTTCAGAGGCAACATCAAACGGGAGGGAAAACAAAAACCCCAAGTTTTCTGGGACTTAGTCGATCGTGTGGGAGAGCGCCGCCCCCCACCCCCGCGATCGTAACACATATATTGTTAATGCCATAAATTATGATATTGGCATATGTCTAATGCTCTGTCTCTCTTTTCTTTTCAGATGTTTTTGGTGGTCAAGATGTGGTCAAGATGTGAATCATGGAGGAATGTGTCTTTTCCAAGGTGAATTCTTGCGGAAATCCGAGGAAGCCATTGTCTGATGCGACACCCCAGAGAATTGCTTCTATCGTCGATGCTAGTAGGATCAGGGATGATGGACTATCTTGTCACCTGGAAGGAGAACTGGCTACAGATCCGAACTTCAGCATGAAGTTCCATAGAGACTGTGTATCAACATATACATCAAAACATCACCTCGAGAGATTGCCTCAGAGGGCTGTTTCTGCACACTCATCCAGTCATGACGCAAAAAGGCTGAGGCGATCTGAACTTCTTCCATTTGACTTTCTCCGCCATTGTATCTTTTGTGGTAAAGTTTGTGAACTTGAAAAGGACAATAAAAATCCCTCTCGCTGGAGACGTGTTGTGCTGTGTCGAACAGCAGAACGCGGTGCACAAAAAACGTTCAAAGACATTATCTTAGATACCTGTGATTCACGCGGAGATAGGTTAGCTGGTGAGGTCCGTTTGCGAGTAGAGGGAGCTGTTAGTGACTTGCATGCAGCCGATGGACGTTACCATTTTGATTGCAGAACAACATTTATGGCTCCAAGGGCCGCCCAATTTGCCGCTTCAAGTAGAAGTGAAGCACAGGAATCCGACAGCAATGACGAAGCATTCTATAAGGTTGTAAAAGCCATAAATGAGGACAAAATGCAAATCAGAAATTCCATCGATACTTACGAACTATACAAACATTTTGGGGGGAAAGTTCTTTCCAGAAGGACGCTGATCTCTGACTTGTCATACCACTTCGGCGACGAGCTTCTTGTTCTCAGAGCAGCAGGCTGTGCAAGTATTCTAGCGTTTCGTAGTAGAGCTCAAGAAGTCTTCAGAGTGGTAGCTAGTGAGGATGAGGGTGATATTGAACTTTCTATCGGTAGGCTTGCAAAGCATGTACAACAAGAACTGAAATCACTTCCCTTAAACAAGGATAGCTATCAGTGCAGGATGAATGCGGACATAGCCGAAGAATATGTAAGCGACACGCTGCTTGACTTCTTCAGCACACTGCTGCCAGGCGTAAAAGACAGAAAACTTCCGCTTCTAATGCTGTGCAACATGATCACTGGCCTGTATACGAAATTCCCAACGCCGCTGCAGGTTGCCCTTGGCACTCTTATCAATGAGAAGGAACTAATCCTGGAATTAAACCGATTTGGAGTGGTATGTACCTATGATGAGGTTCTAAGATTTCGTAGATCGGCTGCTCATGCATCGAAACGACTGACCAACAGAGGGTTAACTCCCACTGCAAGACCAGACGCAGGAATGGTTCAAGTGATTGCAGACAATTTTGACGCGAACATATCCAGTCAGAATGGTTTGCAGTCAACACATACCCTTGCTATGCTGCTCACACAGCCGGGAAACAAAGATTATAGTGTTCAACATGCCGAGACCATACGCCGCATAAAGAAGGAAGAAATGGTCAAGCAAGTAGAAGACGATGTAAAGGTCCTCAGATTTACGGGACCAAAGAAACCAGATATGCCCCAGGAGAGGGCAAGGAAGTCGGTTTTATCGCTGAAGATCTTGGTGACACAGGTCTTGGCCGAACGAAGAGCTAGAGCAAAGGACTTCGCCTCCTTTGAAGAAGTTAGAGGCGAGAACCCGGGTCCAGAGTGGAATGGCTTCAACAGTCAAATGGCCAGAGAAGAAGGTCATTCAATGAGCCCTCCATCCTTAAGTGTCTATACACCGCTTATCGACATGACGCCATCGGATCCTGATACCATGCTGACTGCCATGGTAGAAGCGGAGAGACTAACAAAACAGGTGGGGCAGGATATCGTAGTGTTTACTTGTGACCAACAGCTGTATAAGGTAGCCGTCAATATTTCCTGGGCACAACCCGACAGATTCACCAACATGGTATTACGTCTTGGGGGCATGCACTTCCTCATGAGCTTTATAGGCTGTGTCGGATCGCTGATGGCAGAAAGTGGTCTGGCAGATATCCTGGCCTGTGCGTTTGGTGGAGTTGAACATATGTTGGCAGGAAAGAAGTATCCTCAGAATTTCCGTGCACTGAGACTTCTTGTAGAAACAGTTATCCATGATATCATCCCGGAAGCCCGTGATGAGGATGATCTGATGGCAAGTCTGGAGTCTCGTGCGAAGAACAGCAGAACCGCAAAGCTCTGGGTAGATGGACTCATCAAACCAGTCTTCCTCATGATGCTATTCTGTAGAGCTGAAAAGGAAGCCGATTGGCCATTACACCTGCGTGCAGTAAGTCTCATAATCCCGTATTTCTTCGCAGCCGGCCATCATAACTACGCTCGTTATGGTTTATACTACCTTCGATCATCTGAAGCAATGCCTGATGAAATCTGTAGGCATTTTCTTCAAGGCGAACACGTGACTCGTCATCTCCCCGGGACCTGGAATGGGATGTGGACAGATATGATGATTGAAACAACCTTCATGAGGTATGGCAAAGGTCCCCGTGGTCTTATTGGCATCACACTCAAACCAAATGCGATGAAAACCTGGGCTTTTAAAACTTTAATGTAAGTGCAAATTTAATCAATTTTTTGCTTGATCTTGAAATTTCGCAATGGCCTTGACCTGGGAATCTCAAGGTCATGACCATGACCTCAATCGATAGGCCACCCTCTCAAATATATGTTTAGACACCGAGATTGTGAAAATCACTCGTCTACAGCCTGAGATATTTAACTTTTTCTTTTTTCCATTTTTGTAATGGTTGCCATGGAAACGGGCTTTTCTCAAAATGCTCAATGATGAGCTTGGCATCACTCGGAATCTTGATATGGAGGGTCCATAGATGCATAATCTGCAAAAAAAAATTGTAGGTACTCCAGTGCAAGCTTGGGCCAAAATCCCAGTTTGGCTGCCGGACTAATAGCACATTTTTATTCCCATGCTCTTTCTCGGATCAACTGAAAATGCCAACTTCGTCGGAAAATAATACGAGTTACCTTTTAGAGAACTAAAATGGAGGGGTTGGCCATGAGACCTGCACAAAGTTTTCCAACTTACGGTTGTTTTTTTCCATGCTCTCTCTTTTGTAAATACTGAGCATTAAACAAGAAAGCATCAGGTACCATTTTAAAAGTCTTTGGTATGACTCGGCGGGGGTTTGAACTGCCAGGCCTCCCAAACTCGGAGCGGTCTGAGATGCCAGCCTCAACCACTGCTCAATCTGTCATTAGGACCTGGGATGCATATGTCCCACCTCAGGCACATACCACATGACAGTGTAGAATAATGACCCACAAAAGATCAGGTGAAAGTTCAAACAGTATTGCAGCATACATGGAAAATAAACATTGCAAAATCACACTACACAGGCCCCAAATCAACTTAGAGATACAGGAATTTTTCCCCAACTCTGGGAAAAGCTATTCGCGCATCATGCATTGACCGCAATAATTTAGACATTAACTTTTCCGCTGAACGATGATACAAGACCACATTCTTCAGGGGAAAGCAAGTGGCTATTATTGATAACTTGGGAGAAGCATGCCTACAGGGATCTGTAAAAATGCAAGAAAAGCTGGAGGTCCTTTATGACTCCTGGAGAAATTCAGCTCATGATTTGGTCTGAAGCTGGTACATCTCTCATCTTCATTAGTTCATAACAACTGCAAGTGACTGACCCTTCAAGCAAAAATTACCAGTGTCCGAGGGGCTCGAAGAGAAGCTGAGCTGGCCATCTCCTACGAGTCTCAGCGGATAAAGGAGGCCTTCAACATCTTCTTTCATAGCATCCTGAAAGAAGCCTCACCCTTGATGGATCAACATGGGTTACGAAGACACAGGAATACACCTTGCCGATATTAAGATCATAGTAATGTCAGATTTTATAACCCTAGAGAATATGAGCATGAAATTATAAATAACCTGAAGAGTGAGCTACAGATATGAACAAATATTTGATGCAATCCTACTTTATGCATTCAATGGAATACCAGTGGACATACCTGATGCATTTCTGGAGGTGTACCTTGAACATCCGCATGCTACAAACACAAATTGAGATGTTCCTCGATCTGATCGAGTTAGCTGTAGTGCACATCAAGGAGATTACAACATTGCAGACTCTATTATGCACTGTACAAGTCAAATGTGTACAAGCTTCATTACATGTGAGGGGCACAAACCGCTGAGACTTGTCATGACCAAACCAGTAATTTCGAATGAGAGAGAAGTCGATGCCACACCATCGTAAATCCCCACACTTCCCATAGTTGAAAGATGGCAAACAGTTCCACGAGTAATGACCCAACATCAAATTATGTATGAAAATTTTTTTTCCCCATTTTGACCCATGACTCATAGTCCCCACCCAATGGAGCATGAACTGGGGAGAGGGGGGCAAATCCAAAAAAGCATTTCATATTTCATGCGTCCCCCAATGGTGATTACATCTTCAAAGTTTCATTTAAAAACGGTTTTAAAATGCACCTGTAATTGCAATTTTTGATATTTAACCTATTGACCCGACCCCAAGGGGTGGGGCCAAAAATGATATTGCTGTGACACTTTTTGCCATGTCATGATCACAACTACCAAGTTTAGTGAATTTCTGAACAATCGTTTAGGAAGAGATAACATGACGGACAGACAGCCAGACGGAGCAGATTACAATACCATCCACTCCTACCATTCCCTCCCCCTTGCCCCCCACCCCCACCACGTTTTTTTTTTTTAAAGGGGATAATAACTCTCAACTCTCTGCAGATTGAAGATCTACTTGAGGAACACCATGACTCAGGAATAGCTCGACAACTTGTTGGCCACGACAATCCACAGATTAACAGATAACATTAACCTTAAGAGTTGTGGCCCAGGGATTTGCCACAGCAAATGAAATGCAGATATTTTTTGTGTCATTTGTACAAGGTTGATCAGAAATCATCATGCGAGAATCACCTCTCGCGAGATCACGGCGAGGTCACGTCTTTTCGAAGCTGTTCCATGCGCTCACGCTTTCGAAGCTAAGTGATCTTTCTCAATTGTGTTTTTGTCGAGACTGTATCTATTTTTCGGTGTATGTACCTATAGCGTATCTTTTGGAAAATTTTCGGTGCTAATTTTTCGTACATGTATACACAATCGTCGGTTAATGCGTATCGAGTATTCTGAGGCCTAGGCTACCGTACCGTCTCTGACCTTGTGGTTTTGTTTTTCTCTCAGCGATTCGTCGAATGCGCTGCAATTATTTTCGTTCTCTGTTTCGTCCCAGTCGTTCACCCCATACCTCCTTGTTTAATATCTCTACTCAAAAAAAACAACAACCCAAAAACACATTTCCTTCCCAGGTCTTATTCGTGTATTTGTTGTTCTTTTTTGTTCGTTCGTTCTTCGTTCGCGATCACGCGATCACGCGGTTAGAAATGTATAATCTCTCCCCTGAACAACTATTTTCTCTCATATATTATAACACCCTTTTCTTCTTTTCCTACAAAAGGATGCTTTCGTCTTGCTCACCAAATCTATTCATTCCAAAAAATATATATAATACCATCTCTTACAGTTCCTCCTTTCTACATTCCCTAAACTATCCAGAACTCCACCCCTCCTCCAGTGTCCTCAAACGTATTTTTGACTCGGTCTCAAACTCATTTTGCAAAAAATGTTCGTTTCCCATGAATCGTACACTTTTCAAAATCCAATCTCACCCCTCCCCTCCAAATCCTCCCCATCACCCATCCCTTTCAAATCTCCCCCCGTGCCCCTTCCCTCCCCTCCCCCCTAAACTCCCCCCACACCCCTCCCCTCCGAGACTCTCCCTCGCTCCTCCCCTCCTAGACTCCCCCTCACCCCTCCTCCTCAAAGCATCCTCCCTGCTTCTTCCCCCTTCCAACTTTCACCTTCATCTCCCCCAACCTTCTGCCTCGCTCTTCCCCCTCCTCAAATAACACCTCACTGTGCCTCACCCAATCTCCATCAAACCTTTTGTCCGCCCCATTCTTCCCTTTCTCCAAGCTATTCTGAAATCTCTGACACACCTTCAACAGCTCTCCCTACCTCTTCCTCCTCTTCCACATCTTACCCTACCCCTCCCCCCCCCCCCCCTGTTCTGGACCCGATGCTCCCCCTTCCTCTTCATTAACGGTATGGACCTCAAACATCCGGGGCCTTCGCTCAAACTTGACTGATCTCTCCATACAGGTTGCTTCTGACAAACCAGATGTGATCTGCTTAACAGAAACTTTCCTCCTTCATGATGTCTCTGATGCCTTGGTATCTCTCCCAGGTTACTCCCTCCTCCGGTATGATAGACCTGAGCCTCGTCCTGGAGGTGGGGTTGCTATCTCTATAAAAAACTCTCTTCCTCACTCGCCCTCCACTGCCCTCTCTCCACCTCACCCCCAGGAATACCTTTGGCTACGGCTTCCCCTTCGCTCCCACCTTTTGTTCATAATGTGTGTTGTACCGTCCACCAAACAGCGATGACTCCATCTACATCTCGCTGTCTGATAATATGGACCAACTTCTATCTACCCATCCCAACTCTCTCTTCCTCATATGTGGTGATTTCAATTGTCACCATGCCAGTTGGCTGGGTGTGGGTATCTCTCTCACCAGCCATGGCTCTTCAAAGGACTTCTGCGACTCACTGGGACTGACACAATCTGTCAATTTCCCGACCCGGATCTCAGTCAACGGAGCATCTTCTCTTCTGGATTTGGTTATGACAAACTTCCCTGAAAATGTCTGCTGCTCTTTTTCTGCTCCAATCGGCTCATCTGATCATGTGCTTGTCAAAGTGGACATCTCTCTGACCATTCTCAGAGAGCCTCCTCAGCGTCGACGAGTCTGGCATTTCACTCAGGCCAACTGGCACGGTCTTCAAGCAGCCATCAATCATCTGGACTGGTCTCCCATCTCTACCGCCTCTGACATCAACTCATCCTGGGAATTCTTTCAAAGTAAATTGCTCTCTCTCATGCACAGATTTATCCCATCTCGTCTTCAGTTGTCATACCCTTCCTCCCGTCCATGGTACACGGATTTCTTGTGGTGAGGCTGTTGCCCTGAAACAACTTGCTTTCGTCTCCTGGAAAGCAAATCCAACGGAAGGAAATCTCATTTCCTTTCACAAAGCCCGAAACAAGTGTGTGTCCACCCTCAGGAGAGCCAGGAAACAATATCTCACCGTTCTCAAGACCGAACTCTCTTATCTGTCTCCCTCTTCCAAATCCTGGTGGCGTCTGGTCAAATCTGTTTCTGGTGTTTGTTCCCCCTCCATTCCCTCCCTCACCTCAAACGGCTTAACGGCTGACTCCGCACGTGAAAAAGCTGAATGCCTCAACTCTGTGTTTGCCTCTAAATCTTGTGTCCCAAACCCACCCCTCTCTGTACCCACTGTACCCAGCTGCTCCTGGACTCTGTGTCCTTTCCTCCTGACAAGGTGGAAAAGTTTCTGTCAACCCTCGACTCTGATTCTGCAACTGGTCCTGACGGCATCAGCCCACGGGTCCTAAAATCATGTGCTTCCGCTCTTTCACTCCCTCTTTCTGTTCTCTTCACCCTCTCTTTTGCTCAAGGTCATCTGCCATCTGCTTGGAAATCAGCCAACATCACCGCTTTGCACAAAAAAGGTGCAAAAACAGATCCCAGCAACTACAGACCAATCAGCCTTCTCCCAGTTATCAGCAAAGTCATGGAATCCATCATTGCTTCAGATATGAAATCTTTCCTCTTCTCCAATGGCTTGATCTCTGATCATCAATTTGGTTTCAGACCTGGTCACTCTACTCTGGACATGCTGCTTCTGCTTTCTCAACAATGGATGGAGGTCCTCAACGCCAAACAGGAAAGTAGAGCCGTCTCCCTTGACATTTCACGTGCCTTCGATAGGGTCTGGCACCCTGCTCTGCTCACCAAACTCTCCTCCTTTGGTATCCATGGAAATCTCCACGCATGGCTGGCGGACTTCCTCTCTGGTCGTAGTCAACGTGTGGCCCTGAATGGGTTTCTCTCATCTCCTCTTCCTGTTCAGGCTGGAGTTCCCCAAGGTAGTGTTCTGGGCCCTGTGCTTTTTCTGGTCTTCATCAATGATCTCTCTGACTCTCTTGAAAATCCTCTCTATCTCTTTGCTGACGACTCTACTCTCTGTCGCTCCATTCCTCATCCCTCAGATCGGCAGTCTGCAGCCTCCTCACTCTCTGCAGACCTGGACAAAATCACAGACTGGGCAAACAAATGGAACATGTCTTTCAATCCTGATAAATCTCACACTCTTACGATGTCTCTCCGAAAAGACCGACTGGAAAACCCTCCCATCCACTTTCTGAATAATCCTCTCCAAGAAGTTCTGTCACTCAAGCTTTTGGGTCTCACTATTTGCCATGGTCTTTCCTGGGAAAACCACATTTCAAATCTGGCCTCCAAAGCCAGTCGCCGACTGGGCATCCTCCGTCGTGCGAAGTCCTTCCTTGGCACACCTGAGCTCCTCCCCACATACAAGGCTTTCATCCGCAGCTCTATGGAATACTGCTCTCCCCTTTGGTCTGGTGCTCCTGCCTCACACCTAGCCCATCTTCACGCTGTTGAAACCAAAGCGTTCAGAATCATTGGAATCTCCCGCGATGAAGCTAACTCCAAGGGCCTTTCACTCACTCACCGCAGGCAGGTTGGTGGTCTTTCCGTCTTCTACCGACTCCTCTCTGGCCTTGCTTCCCCAGCCCTCTCTGGGCTCTGTCCCCCAAATATTCCTACAGGTCGCACAAGATCTGCCTGCAACCCTCTTATGGTTAAACTGCCAAAATCAAGACTTTCTGCTCACCTTCACTCCTTCATTCCTCTTTTCTCACGCAACAAACTCCCTCACTCTCTTCAATCCCACTCCACCCTCCAGGTCTTTAAAACAGCTGTTCACCACCATCTCTTATCCTCCCCCATCCAAAACCTTGATCTTTTCTACCCCTGCTAATTTCGGTCCCCTTGTGTTTTATACCTCTCCCCCCCCCCCCTCCCCTTCCCACGCCTCCTGCCCCCAAGCCCTCTCCCTCCCACACTTCTCCCTGCTCTCAAATGTTGTGGTTGTGTGCTTCCCCTTCTCTCCCCATCTTGTCTTCCGCTCACTCTTTTTGTATATTTTGTTTGTCTGGTTGATTTGTTTGTGAAATAAATGTTAGCTCTTTCACGAGCCTCGATTCAGTCTACAAAAAAAAAAAAAAAAAAAAAAATCACTTTTCAAAACATGTCAACAACACCGCCCAAAACAACAATATCCACACATACATGGAAAAATTCCAATATTCAAACAATAGTTTTAATGATCACTGAACAGACTTTCATACTGAAACCACATTAAACGTTTATGCAAAATATATTAAATAACATTATACACCACAACAAGTGCTGATTGGTTCAAGTGTTCCTCTCCAAGCACTTTCATTGTCCATTCCTACAGGAGATCTCAAATTCACTGCTTTCGCCATATATGAGGTTTGTTTTTCCCAAGTTTGCTCCTGCTATTGTTATGGTAGATTGTTTTTTATGAGGTTGTACAACCGGATCGTGTTCACTTTTATTTAATGGATTTTCGACTGATGACAAAGCCAATTTAAGTGTGTGACTGGTTGTTAACTCCATATTCGGGTTCCGGAAGGTGGAACGGGGTCCTCCTCAGTTTCCGTAAGGGTTCACGATTCATGGACAAAGTTGTGGAGTTTTGTTGTTCTCAGAGTTTTGTTCTGAGGCCCTCTTTTCAGAATCATCACTGAGCCCCAGACAGCTTCCAATTGCAGTTTGTTTGTCGTAATATTCCCAGGGAGGTTTTTTTTAAGCTCTCTGCAAGGTTCTTCTTTGTCATTCCTGTTGCTCCAATTATCACTGGTTCAATTTCGATGTTCTTCAGCTTCCAAGATCTTTTGACCTTATTTTTGAGGTCCTGGTATTTGGTCATTTCCTTGATTTGTTTAGACCAAAATCTCTGGGTACTGACTGACATGAATGCTGGGTACTCGCACATCAATGCCATCTTTTCTTTTTTGTATCCATGTCCGATATCTGGTTGCAATGCTTTGTTTTCTATGCTTACGCTGGATGGGATCATCACGTCATATGTGAGCATTACGTCGTTGTTTTCGATGATTGATTTTGGTTCATGTCTTCACGAGTTTTGCGAAACTGGGATACTGAAATCTTTGCAGATGTGCCAATGATTATTTAGAAAGTGTGTGTGTGTCTGTGTGTGTTTGTTTGTGTGTGTGTGTGTGTGTGCACGTACACGAGTGTATATGCCAGCCAGGAAGAAATATTTGTGTGGCAAATGAGAGAGGAAAAGCAAACAAATGTACAAATGCAGGTTTCCCTTTCATTGCATTCTGAGCATTTTCAGAACAGAGGCCTAATTAAGCATCTTCACGCATCACATTTGTTTGAATCACAGAACACACACCACAGTGATTTCTTGGAAACCAACATAAAAATGGAATACAGATACCAACTGTAACAGAAGCCAGATATACAGTATATTAACCACGCTTACATGTCCACATAATCTGACTGAATGTGATAAAGATTTAGTAATCGATGCTAAATTACAACCTGTGGACACGGTGGATGGGCTAAAGTGTCCGTACATGTATGAGTAGCCATGCACAACCAATCATCGATCGTTGATGGTTAACTTTTTAAACTACACAAAGCTTTGTCAACAGACTCCTGACCAGTGTGCTCAAGATTTTTCAGGTATGTGGAAAATTTGCCGTTTGATAATGATAATAAATATTTCACGACAATCAAGCAGAGGATATGGTTGCCAAGGCAATGGAGGCAAAGTTCAAGCATGACATCATCTTCTCGAATTTCCTTTATCGTTTCTGCTCACCTCTCTTCGATTTCTATAATGACTCCCATTGGTCAGATTTATCTTTATCAAACCATTGAGGTGAGATGAGTAGTTGTGAAAAGCCCCTTGAATGACGATCAACAAAACATTATTTCTCCGAACCATTATTCATTGTTCATTATTCATCATTATATGGCCGAACCGAAACATTGCTTTCATGATTAGCATTAGGCCTGTTGTAAAGCCCAGAAAAGGTTATTTGTCACAATGGATGTGCCACGTAAGTCATGACAATATGTCCACTGCACTGGTCCAAATGCAATATGCCAACCCACCCAACCCCGCATCGTCCCCCATTATTATCACCAATCCTGGCAGTTCTTAAGAAGTACCACTTCACGTTGCATCTTTGCCGATGCATAGGAATATCAAAAGTTTAAATTTGGATGAAATTTGGTGGTAGGTTATGATTATAACATTTTGAACCAATGGAATGAGTTGGCCTTGCAGCAAAAAGGTGGCAATCTGTCGAAGCAAATATAAATTTCATGGACCAATACTCGGTTAACGACCACTCCACAAGCAGCTCAGCCACGGTAATCTGGCAAATGGAATTATAATAAAGTCACTAACATAGCTGGGAGAAGAAGTGAGGTGTTATGCAAATTTGTTTTCACAATCCACCTCAGATATGTGAACTTGCATCACTGTGACATCCATGGAGTTAAGCTTAAAGTCCCCGAAAAGGATTATTCTGTGAGTTCCTCGTGAGGCTCATGAAGCTTTTGTGTTGAGTCTTCTTGATGGCAACAGTCTTCTTTTTCAGTGCGATGCATGTAGTGCTCAGCAACCTGATTGAGACCAAGGCCTTGCAGGTAACGAGCGTACTCTGCGAACACCGACTCCACCCAGGATCGTGAAAAAGGCACATGTTAAGGAAAATATACACGACTAAACAGCCGTACAATGGTGCTCATACTGGCTATGTGTTTACAATGCCTCAACTATCAACAATAAAACAAAGGAGCTTTCCAATTATGTTAGAGATTTGAATAATTACCAAAGATACAATTAAAAGCAGGGTTCAAACAATGAGCATGAGGATCTCTATTATTTTATTTTGTTGAAGATATAATTAATCTCAAGAAGAGAGAGCGTTATGAGTAGTTTAGGGGGGAAAAAAATAATCCATAACGTGTGATTCTAATGCATCTGCTCAAGTCCAACTCTCTAACAAAGACTCTCCAACTTAGCCAACGATAAAGGATATTGTTAGAACTGGTGACTTCAAGTGCGCCATACTTCAAGCAAGCATCAAGGAACTGTGCGGCCCGGTCAAAATAGCGCATTCTGGAATAAAGAGAAGAAAAATGAGGATACACGTTCTCATCCAGGACACAGACCCCAACCACACCTTCAAAATGGGATGTGTAGATTAGACGTCATGCGGAGCACGATACTTGCAAAATCCGCCCCCCCCCCCTCCCCAAGAAAAAAAATTCCATTGACACAGCAAATTGTCCATTTCATCAAGATTAAAATTGACAATCTTGATCAAAGCTCGGGTCAATATGAAGAAAAGCGACGATTTTTCAGATGAAAAATGATGATTTTGGAAGGTTGACCTTTGACCTCAAAAATATTTGGTTTCCCTATTTAGTGACTCAATGTGCAAATGCTGTTCAATTTTCAAGTCAATCGGATGAAAATTGATGGTTTTCAGATGAAAAGTGATTTTGGAAGTTTGACCTTGAGTTGACCTTTTGACCTCAAAAATAGTATGTTTCCCAATTTAGTAACTTGGTTTGCAAATGCTGTTCAATTTTCAAGTCAATCGGTTGAGAATTGACGGCTTCTTAGATGAAAATTGATGATTTTTAAAATTTGACCTTGATTTGACCTTTTAACCTCAAAAATAGTTCATTTCCCAATTTAGTGACTCAACATACAAATGCTATTCAATTTTCAAGCCAATCGGGTTTAAAATGGCGATTTTAGAAATTTGACCTCCAGATGACCTCTGACCTTTGACCTCAAAATCAATAGGCTTCTCAATTGGGACGACCTATACAACTTGGTAAAGTTTTGTGACGATCGGTTTAGAATTGTGACCTGTAGGCCGGTGACAAACAAACAGACAGGCAAACAGACGGAACCACAAACGCAACCGACCAATATACTTGAAAAATCTTCGATTTTGCAAGTAATAAAACAAGAAATATGTCGTGCATAGCACGATACTTGCAAAATCGCTAAATAAGTTTTATTGGCCTATGATGACCTCAAAAATAATTGGTGGTTGAATTCAGTGACCTGGTATGCAAATCCTCTTCAAATTTCAAGTTAATTGAATGAAAATTGAGGATTTTAGAAATTTGACAAAGTTGGTGACATTTGGCCTATGTTGACCTATTGACCTTTTAACCCCAAAAGCAATAGGCTTCTTGCATATGACTAATTCTACCATTTGGTGAAGTTTCATGGAGATTGGTTGAAAATTGTGACCTGTAGGCGACTGACATACAGCCAGACATAGACAAACAGACAGACAAACAGACAAACAAAGACAGACAAACAAAGACAGACAAACAAAGACAGACAAACAGACAGACAAACAGACAGAATAACGCACAAGACCAACCAATATACTTGAAAAATCTTCGATTTTCGCAAGTAATAAAAGAAGACGAGAATTGCTTTGCAATACATGTCCCCTACTGGTGGGTTGGACACTTGGTGCGGATGGGGGAAGAGAGAATGGCAAAGAGAGCGGATAGGTTGAGGGAGAAAGGTAGGAGGAAAAGAGAAAGATTGCAGTTGAGATTGGAAGATTGTGTAAGGAGGGATATCAAATATGGTGGGGGAGGTTGGAGAGTGAAGAGGGTTGGCTGGAGACAGAGAGAAATGGAGGAGTATTGTAATCAAAGCAAGGCAGAAGACTGGTATCATTTGACCTCACCCCTTACAATGGGATAATAAGGTGAAGAAGAAGAAGGAAGAAGAGATAGGTGGTGGTGATGGTAAAGTGTATATAAATAAATGTGTTTCCAAAAGCTTATATGCAATCTTCTACAATTCCCTTCCCTAAAAAGGTTTTCTTATTGCCAAAAGTTGGAAATTAAATTGTCTGTCCCATGATTTTTGGCTCCGATCCCAAAATCATTTGACGACCCTCCTGCCCAGATGTTATTGCACACGTGCCGAACCAGAAATAAATGCGTCGTCATTTTAGAGTGGACGCATAGATGGACTGACAGGACCCAAAAGATAAGCCCCCAGCCAGGTTGATGCCTGATTGGGGGCTAAGAAAAAAAAATGCAATGGAACATTTCGATATATAAAGCCAAATATCAAATCTTATATAATCATGTCACTTTATACAAGAAAGATCAACGCCACAAACCCATGCAGTGCTGTGACAACTCGGTCAAATGCACCAAGTGACAGTAGGACAAGGAGTGCACGAGGCTTCTGGTTCACGTTGGAGCTGCAAAGTTGCTCAGCCCAACGTCGCAGCACGTCAGAACGCTCACTCTCAATGAGGCGCACCTACGTTGATAAAGGACCATAGAAAAGTGGAGAAGAATTAAAAAAAAATACGAAGATGTCGAACCTCAAACTAATGTGGTTCATAACTTGGGTCACAGAGGAGTCGAAGCTCTAAAGGCGAAGACATTTTCGATTTCAGAGCAGATGAGCCAATATTTGAATGGAGTCATTCAGCCACTATTTGGAGAAAAAAAATAATTAAGCAAGACCTCTCAGTGACCAGTACAGTATTTACATTCATCAACCTCACATGCAAACAGTAAATAAGAACATTAAATTAAATTGTATCAATAAAAATACGTGGAATTTATTCCTACGTTGGAGTGGTGACCTGTCCAGGATTGTAATCCGAGCCAAAAGACTTCCTCAGCAGCACCAATGCTGTAAACTATAGAGCAATATACATGATAATGATGATTATGATGATAAATTTATGAGGCCACCCCACCTGCGCCATCCCTCTTTCCCCCCTCCTCTATATACAGTGCATCCAGAAAGTATTCAGACCCCTTCACTTTTTTCACATTTTGTTATGTTGCAGCCTTATGCTCAAATCGTTTAAATTCATTTTTTCCCTCATCAATCTGCACTCAATACCCCATCATGACAAAGAGAAAACAGGATTTTAGAAAGTTTGGCAAATTTATTAAAAAGAAAAAACTGAAATATCACATTGACATCAGTATTCAGACCCATTGCTATGACACTTAAAATTTAGCTCAGGTGCCTCCCATTTCTCTTGATCATCTTTGACATGTTTCTACACCTTGATTGGAGTCCACCTGGGGTAAATTCTATTGATTGGACATGATTTGGAAAGGCACACACCTGTCTATATAAGGTCTCACAGCTGACAATGCATATCAGAGCAAAAACCAAGCCATGAGGTCGAAGGAACTGTCTGCAGAGATCAGAGACAGGATTGTGTCGAGGCACAGATCTGAGGAAGCCTACAAAAAATTCTGCTGCATTGAAGGTTCCCAAGAGCACAGTGGCCTCCATAATTCTTAAATGGAAGAAGTTTGGAACAACCAGGACTATTCCTAGAGCTGGCCACCCAGCTAAACTGAGCAATCGGGGGAGAAGGGCGTTGGTAAGAGAGGTGACCAAGAACCCGATGGTCACTGGCTGAGCTCCAGAGATCCTGCGTGGAGATGGCAGAAACTTCCAGAAGGAAAACTATCACTGCAACACTCCACCGATCTGGGCTTTATGGCAGAGTGGCCAGACGGAAGCCTCTCCTCAGCGAAAGACACATGAAAGTCCACAGAATCTTGTTTCTCACAGTCTGAGAGTCCTTTAGGTGCTTTTTTTGCAAACTCCAAGCGGGCTTTCATGTGTCATTGTTCATCTTTGATATGCAAAATGGCAGATTTTGATACCCTTAGATCCTCTTCCCTCCTTTCCCCCACCATTTCATCTTGCTTTCTAAACAATGCTTACACAGTTTTATCATGGGACATACCTTGGCCAGCCAGACCGCCTCGTTCCAATGGCCATAAGTCTGTAGGTAACGGCAAGCATCTGCAGCCTTGTTGATCAGACACAGTAATTGCACACCTTCTGCTGAGTGCACATACAAACAAATCGTAGCACACCTTACCAAGCTAATTTACATGGTTTATTATAATGATTTCACAGAATATCAAGCTGGTTTTAGCAGCCTGAACATGCATGATATTTTGCAAGTCAAGGGTTTACTCATACATCAAGAAAGTGGCAGCTAAGCTGAAAGGGTAAAATATAGTAATAGTGAAATGACCTTCTAGCTTCCCACTGGCAATCATGTTGGTAGCAACCAGCTTGATGGTACTCTGGCTGGGACCAGAAGCAGGCAATGTAGTAACAAGACAGGCTTTAAGGGAGTCACAATAGTATCCTGGACTATCAGCTCCAGTCTCCAGTAGGAGTTGGACTGCTCGGTCCATCTGCGAGTACACAAAGATGGACAGACAGATGTACACATGAAGCATCATAATGAATGTGTCAAGAGAAAGTTTAAATTGCATGTGGTATTCATGCTTTTACTATTTGATTTAAATCCTTTGTTTTTCAGAGTACCTGGCCCAGTAATAACAGTTTGTCCGCGCACTGCCGTGTATGCGTGAACGTCGTTCGCTTGCCTTCTTGCAGGCCTGCTCGCTCAAGTTGCCACTTCTGGTCATATAAAGAAAATAAGAGGACAGGTACATTAGCTTTTTTTTTTTTTTTTTTTTTTTTTTTTGTTGTATACTGAATCGAGGCTCGTGAAAGAGCTAACATTTACTTCACAAACAAATCGACCAGACAAACAAAATACACAAAAAGAGGGAGCGGAAG